>NW_024412407.1:31940372-32019926 GCF_014898765.1 Herpailurus yagouaroundi
ATATATCTCCAAAGCAACAAAGATCAGAAAGGACCAGAGAACACCATAAGAAACTCCAACTATATGGCAATAAATTCATATCTTTCAGTATTCACTCTAAATGTCAACAGACTCAATGCTCCAATCAAAACACATAGGGTAATAGAATGGATAAGAAAACAAGATCCATCTATATGCTGTTTACAAGAGACCCACATTAGACCTAAAGACACCTACAGATTGAAAATAAGGGGATGGAGAGAACCATCTATCATGCTAATGGCCAGAAAAGAAAGCTGGAGTAGCCATACTTATATTAGACAATCTAGACTTTAAAATAAAAACCATATTAAGAGATGCAGAAAGGCATTATATCATAATTGAGGAGTCTATCCACCAAGAAGACCTAACAATTGTAGACATTTATGTGCCAAATGTGAAAGCACCCAAATTTATAAATCAATTAATCACAAACATAAAGAAACTCATTGATAGTAATACCATAATAGTAGGAGACTTCAACACCCCACTCACAGCAATGGACAGATCATAATCAAAAAATCTATATTCAGAACATTTCATCCTAAAGCAGCAGAATATACATTCTTCTCCAGTGCACATGGAACGTTCTCCAGAATAGACCATATACTGGGACACAAATCAGCCCTAAGTAAGTACAAAAAGACCAAGATCATACCGTGCATATTTTCAGACTGTAATGCTATGAAACTCGAAATCAACCACAAGAAAAAATTTAGAAAGGTAACAAATACTTGCAGACTGAAGAACATCCTACTAAAGAATGAATGGACTAAACAAGCAGTTAAAGAGGAAGTTAAAAAGCATATGGAAGCCAATGAAAATGATAACACCACAACCCAAAACCTCTGGGACGCAGCAAAGGCAGTCATAAAAGGAAAGTATATAGCAATCCAGGCCTTCCTAAAGAAGGAAGAAAGATTTCAGATACACAACCTAACCTTATACCTTAAGGAGCTGGCATAAAAAGAACAGCAAATTAAACCCCAAGCCAGCAGAAGACAGGAAATAATAAAGATTAGAGTAGAAATTAATGCTATCAAAACCAAAAACAAAAACAAAAACAGTAGAACAGATCAATGAAACCAGAAGCTTGTTCTTTGAAAGAATTAACAAAATTGATAAAGCACTAGCCAGTCTGATCAAAAAGAAAAAGGAAAGGACCCAAATAAATAAATTCAAGAATGAAAGAGGAGAGATCACAAACAACACAGCAGAAATAAAAACAATAACAACAGAATATTATGACCAATTATATGCCAATGAAATGGGAAATCTGGAAGAAATGGACAAGTTCCTAGAGACATATACACTACCAACACTGAAACAGGAAGAAATAGAAAATTTGAACAGACCCGTAACCAGTAAGGAAATCGAATTAGTAATCAAAAATCTGCCAAAAAACAAGAGTCCAGGGCCAGATGGCTTTCCAGGGGAATTCTACCAAACATTTAAGGAAGAGTTAACATCTATTCTCTTGAAGCTACTCCAAAAAATAGAAACGGAAGGAAAACTTCCAAACTCTTTCTATGAAGCCAGCATTACCTTGATTCCAAAACCAGACAGAGACCCCACTAAAAAGGAAAACTATAGACCAATTTCCCTGATGAACATGGATGCAAAAATCCTTAACAAGATATTAGCCAACCGGCTCCAACAATAAATGTATTGTTGGAGAAAGAAAATTATTCACCACGATCAAGTGGGATTTATACCTGGGATGCAGGGCTGGTTCAATATCCACAAAACAATTAACGTGATTCATCACATTGATAAAAGAAAGGACAAGAACCATATGATCCTCTCAATAGATGCAGAGAAAACATTTGACAAAATACCGCATCCTTTCTTGAAAAAACCCTCAAGAAGTAGGGATAGAAGGAGCATACCTCGAGATCATAAAAGCCATATATGAATGACTCAACGCTAATAGCATCCTCAATGGGAAAAAACTGAGACCTTTCCCCCTATGGTCAGGAACAAGACAGGGATGTCCACTCTCACCACTATTATTCAACATAGTATTGGAAGTCTTAGCCTCTGCAATCAGACAACACAAAGAAATAAAAGGCATCCAAATCGGCTGAAGGAGGTCAAGCTTTCACTCTTCACAGATGACATGATAGTCTATATGGAAAACCCAAAAGATTCCACCAAAAAACTGCTAGAATTGATTCATAAATTCAGCAAAATTGTAGGATATAAAATCAACACACAGAAATCCATTGCATTCCTATACACCAACAATGAAGCAACAGAAAGAGAAACCAAGCAATTGATCCCATTTACAGTTGCACAAAAAAACATAAAATACCTAGGAATAAATTGAACCAAAGAGGTAAAAAATCTATACACTGAAAACTATAGAAAGCTTATGAAAGAAATTGAAGAAGACACACACAAAAAAAAAATGAAAAAAGATTCCATGCTCCTGGTTAGGAAGAACAAATATTGTTAAAATGTCGATATTACCCAAAGCAATCTACATATTCAATGTAATCCCTATCAAACTAACACCAGCATTCTTCACAGAGCTAGAACAAATAATCCTAAAATCTGTATGAAACCAGAAAAGACCCCAAATAGCCAAAGCAATCTTGAAAAAGAAAACCAAAGCAGGAGGCATCACAATCCCAGACTTCAAGCTATACTACAAAGCTATAATCATCAAGACAGTATGGTACTGCCACAAGAACAGACACTCAGATTAATGGAACAGAATAGAGAACACACAAATGGACCCACAAACATATGGCCAACTAATCTTTGACATAGGAGGAACGAATATTCAATGGAATAAAGACAGTCTCTTCAGTAAGTGGTGCTGGGAAAACTGGACAGCGACATGCAGAAGAATGAACCTGGACCACTTTCTTACACCATACACAAAAATAAACTCAAAATGAATGAAAGACCTCAATGTAAGACAGGAAGCCATCAAAATCCTCGAGGAGAAAGCAGGCAAAAACCTCTTGGATCTTGTCCTCAGCAACTTCTTACTCAACATGTTTCCAGAGGCAAGGAAAACAAAAGCAAAAATGAACTACTGGGACCTCATCAAAATAAAAAGCTTCTGCACAGCAGAAGAAACAATCAGCAAAACTAAAAGGCAACCAAAGGAATGGGACAAGATATTTGCAAATGACATATCAGATAAAGGGTTAGCATCCAAAATCTATCAAGAACTTCTCAAACTCAGAACCCAAAAAACAAATAATCCAGTGAAGAAATGGGTGAAAGACATGAATAGACACTTCTCCAAAGAAGACATCCAGATGGTCAACTGACACATGAAAAAATGTTCAACATCCCTCATCATCAGGGAAATACAAATCAAAACCACAATGAGATACCACGTTACACCCGTCAGAATGGCTAACATTAACAACTCAGGGAACAACAGATGTTGGTGAGGATGCGGAGAAAGAGCATCTCTTTCGCATTGTTGGTGGCAATGCAAGCTTGTGCAGCCACTCTGGAAAACAATATGGAGTTTCCTCAAAAAACTAAAAATAGAACTACCCTATGACCCAGCAATTGCACTACTAGGCATTTATCCACGGGATACAGGTGTGCTGTTTCAAAGGGACACATGCACCCCCATGTATATAGCAGCACTATCAACAATAGTCAAAGTATGGGAAGAGCCCAAATGTCCATCGATGGATGAATGGACAAAGAAGATGTGGTATATATATACAATGGAGTGTTACTCCGCAATCAAAAAGAATGAAGTCTTGCCATTTGCAACTACGTTGATGGATCTGGAGGGTTTTTTGCTAAGTGAAATTAGTCAGTCAAAGAAAGACAAAAATCATATGACTTCACTCATACGAGGACTTTAAGGGAGAAAACAGATGAACATAAGAGAAGGGAAATAAAAATAATATAAAAACAGGGAGGGGGACAAAACAGAAGAGACTCATAAATATGGGGAACAAACTGAGGGTTACGGAAGGGGTTGTGGGAGGGTGGATGGGCTAAATGGGTAAGGGGCACTAAGGAATCTACTCCTGAAATCATTGTTACACTGTATGCTAACTAATTTGGAAGTAAATTTAAGAAAAATAAAAAATTAAATTAAAAAGAAATATATATAAAAGCATTAAAATTTGTGATTGTTGTCTGAGGTAACTGAATCGTATTCTTAATTCCATCTGTGCACCCCAGGTTTTGTTGGATCATGAACCTGAAAGCAACCATTGTCTTTCTGGGAATATCTTACATTCAGCACTCAGGGACCTGGACCCTGGTTTTACTCATTCCTTCTATGTCTACACTTATGGCTATGATAACTCTTCATATGATGCACTGTAACCTGATTCATCAGCCAGAAAAATGTAAGTAAACCACATTCTACATTCATTTTTTGGTTTTCATGGTTTTCTCGACTCATTTCTTCCTCTTTGATCCCCGGTAACTTCTCTTTCAACCACAGAATTTGTAGATTCTACCAATTACTACACTTGAGAGCAACAAAGTCTCCAAGAATATCAACAATCTCTAATTTCTTTTACTTTTCCCTTGTTAAAAAAGGTTTACTAATGGGTTATTTTTAAACATAAAGAAAAGTAGAAAAAAATCATGTAACCACTCTATTGAGCTCTCAGCTTCAATTATTATCAACTCCACTCACTCTTTTCCCCATCCGTCCTGGTAATTTTGAAGCAATAATGAAACATTATAGCATTTCATTTGTGCATATGTGTGTAAATTACATACTTTAAAAAATATTCACGATGTCATTATTACATACACACACAATGAAAGACACACAGAGAGAATTTAACACCATTGAATATCTGGTCACTGTTAAAAATCTCTGTTGTCATTTTTTTTTATTTATATATGAAATTTATTGTCAAATTGGTTTCCATACAACACCCAGTGCTCATCCCAAAAGGTGCCCTCCTCAATACCCATCACCCACCCTCTCCTCCCTCCCACCCCCCATCAACCCTTAGTTTGTTCTCAGTTCTCAACAGTCTCTTATGCTTTGGCTCTCTCCCACTCTAACCTCTTTTTTTTTTTTTTCCTTCCCCTCCTCCATGGGTTCCTGTTAAGTTTCTCAGGATCCACATAAGAGTGAAACCATATGGTATCTGTCTTTCTCTGTATGGCTTATTTCACTTAGCATCACTGCTAGGAATTTATCCAAGGGACACAGGAGTACTGATGCATAGGGGCACTTGTACCCCAATGTTCATAGCAGCACTCTCAACAATAGCCAAATTATGGAAAGAGCCTAAATGTCCATCAACTGATGAATGGATAAAGAAATTGTGGTTTATATACACTATGGAATACTACGTGGCAATGAGAAAAAATGAAATATGGCCTTTTGTAGCAATCTGTTGTCATTTTTTAATTTTTATTTATTTTTCATTTTTTAAAATGTTTTTAATTATTTTTGATAGAGAGAGAATCAGAACACAGCAGGGGAAGAGCAGAGAGAGAGAAAGAGAGCGAGAGCGAGAGCGAGAGCGAGAGAGAGAGAGAGAGAGAATCAGAAGCAGACTCCAGGCTCTGAGCTGTCAGCACAGAGCCTATGTGGGACTTGAACTTGATAACTTTGAGATCATGAGCTGAGCCGAAGTTGGACGCTTAACCAACTGAGCCCCAGGAACCCCTCTGTTTCCATTTTAAAAATTTGTTTATATTTTGTTTTGTTCAAATCAAATCCAAATAAGGTTTGTACATTCCAAATGGCAAATACGTTCCTTAAATCTACTATATCACCTTTCATTTGTCTCTTCCTCTTTCATTTTTGTCTCTTTTCAATTTATTAAAGAAATCTAAACATTCCACGGAGCATTTCTCATAGTCTCGATTTCTCTCATTACATCCACATGTCACAGACGTTTCTCCTTCTTATTTCCTGTAAATTGTCTGAAAGACCTAGATGCTTGATCACATTAAGATTTGGAAGTGGGGGCAAAATTCCTTCATAGATGGTGTTATGTACTTTGGCCAAGAGGCGTGATGTCTGATTATCTCTGCTTTTGCAGTAACAGTTCATACTGAAAATTTCTGCTCAAGTCCATACTCCACTGTAGGTTGCAAGGTGGTGATATTCTGTTTCCTCCTTTATTAGCTGAAATAATTCTATAAAGAGAAATGTCTCCTCATTAACTAATTATGCATAAGTACAGTTTATATAAGAAAAAGAAAGCAAATGTTCAATTTTTTCCTCTATTTTTAGACTTTCAAATAAATGAGTTGAGCTTCAATATCTTCCATAGGTGATCTGTTAGTTGTTTTTATTTTTAAGTTTATTTATTTATTTTGAGAGAGAGACAGAGAGAGACAGAGAGAGAGAGAGAGGGAGACAGAGAGAGGGGAAGGACAGAGAGAGGGAAAGGGAGAATCCAAAGGACAGAGAGAGGGAAAGGGAGAATCCAAAGCAGGCTCCAGGCTCCAAGCTGTCAGCGCAGAGCCTGACACAGGGTTCAGACTGACAAATGGTGAGATCATGACCTGAGCTGAAGTCAGATGCTCAACCAACTGAGCCACCCAGGTGCCCCCTTAGTAATCTTAGACTGACACTACCACCACCAGTATGGTTGTTGAGAACAGTTTCAATACTCTTGCAGGTTTTTTTCTTTGTTATAAACCCTAGGAATGTACACCAAAATTGTTATTTTTAAAGTTACTTATTACAGTTTCTCTCCATCTGGTTATGTCACTAACTTTATACACAATTAACTGTATTTGTTCCATTTTTCTTCATACTTAGACATATTTTTAAAATTTAATTTTGTTTTAAGTCATGGAAATAGTTTCATGTATCTTAAATTCATGTATAAAACAAGGTCTATTTATATTCCTATATCCCTTCCTATTCCCTTAGGTGTTTGTATACATTTGAAAAAAATTTTTTAATGTTTTTGTATTTATTTTTGAGAGACAGAGACAGAGCAGGAGCAGGGGAGGGGCAGAGAAAGAGGAAGACACAGAATCCGAAGCAGGCTCCAGGCTCTGAGCTGTCAGCACGGAGCCCAACACGGGGCTCAAACCCATGAGCCATGAGATAATGACCTAAGCCAAAGTCTCACGCTTAACCAACTGAGCCACCCAGGTGCCCCTGTTTACATATTTTTAAAGAATTATCCCCCATTTTTGCAATAAGGGAAAAAATTAAAATTTTATATGTGTGTGTATGTCTCCATGTATGTATTTTCCCCTCTTTATATAAGCAGTAGTGTATTACTACTCACTTTTCTCACCTGATTTCTTAGTTAATATGACCTAGGGATCGTGTCATAATTGTATATGAAAATATGCCCCATTCCTTTTTATAGCTGCCTGACACTCCATGGTGTAGTAAGCCATTGTTTATTTTACCAATCTCATGTTAACGGACATTGGGTTGGTTTTGGTTTCTTTATTTGATTTTTTTTTTTTTTTTGCTGTTAAGTAGAATCTAATGAATAGCTTGATGCAATCCTCTCTTTGCATTTTTTCCCTAGCTTAACTTAGAAGTAGGACCGTTAAGCCAAAAAAGTAAATTTACATACAATTTTGCTATATTTTGGCAAATTCCCTTCCATAGTGGTTGTACCATATGCGTTTCCACCAAAATGCATGAGAATGCCCATTTCCCCACAGTCTCTACAACAGAGTAATGTCAAACTCTTGAATTTTTACCAATTTGAGTGTGGAAAATGGTATCTCACTGAAGTCTTAATTGACATTTCCTTTATTATGAGAAAAGTTGAACCAACGTCTTTTCAATGCTTAGAATAATTTGTATTTCTTTCAGTCAACTATCTTTTCATACATCTAGTCCATTTTTTTTTCCTATAGGATTGTGCACTTTTGATTTTTTAGAAGATTTTTCTATAGTGGAGATGTTAACTCTTTGTATATGATAAAAGTTATAAATATTATTCCCCATTTGTCAAATATCTTTTAACTTTCATTCTTGTGTTATTTTCCATGCACAAGATTTTTAAGTCTGTTTTGTCTTTTCTTCGGGGGGAGTGGTTATGTTTATAACAAAATTTATCAATCTTCTCCCTAATTGCTTCTATATTTTGAATCATGTTGGAAAAGTTTTCCTTACTTTCAGATTATAAAGAAATGCTCTCATGTTTTATTTCAGTTTTCATATTCTTTTTTTTTTTACCTTTGTATCTCTGACCCATTTCAAAGTATATTAAAATAGGTTTTAAGAGTGAACTCAACTTTGTCACTTTTCTTTGTAACTCTCAATTTATCCAGCCTCACTTATTTAAAAGTCTACATTTTCCCCACTAATTTGAGATGTCACCTTCATTGTATACAGCCACTTGCATTGCTGGAGTTTCTATTCTGTTCCTTTGGTCAGTCTGACAATTTATTTATCTATCTTGTCTAACTGTGGCCTTAATTTCTAACATTTTTTTTTTTTTACTGTATAGTTGTCTATACAGCTGCTATCACTAAGAATGATGCAGTGAGTTGTATTTTTAAAAATTAAATACATTCACCAATGTTACTTCATCCTCCCCTCCCCCATACCTGTGACGTGGGCAGAGTGGGTACCATGTATCCTTTCATAGCTCAGACTCCATATGCTTTGCTCTGCAATATATGAAGCGGCACCTCTTCGTATCTTTACCATTTTATCTACCATATTATTTTGTTTTTAAATTTTTTCTAATGTTTATTTATTTTTGACACCGAGAGAGAGACAGAGCATGAGTGGGCGGAGGGTCAGAGAGAGAGACACACACAGAATCCGAAGCAGGCTCCAGGCTCTGAGCTGTCAACACAGAGCCCGACGTGGGGCTCAAACTCACAGGCGGTGAGATCACGACCTGAGCCGAAGTTGGATAACGACTGAGCCACCCAGGCGCCCCTATCTACCATATTATTTTGAAACTATCTACTTATAATTATAATTGGGTATTCCCGTGTCTGATAAATGCTTGGAATATGGTAAATGTTCAGTGTCTGTTATTGTTAAACTGAGTGCAGAAACTGAGGCATAATTAAATAAAATGACTTACCAAGGACCTCGTGGAAAATAGCTGAAGTGGAACCAGAACCCAAGCCTTATTTTTCTCAGACCGGAGCCCACTTTACTATACTACATATGGGAGCATGGAAAATATCATACACAGAAGCCCCTGCCCCTGTTTGCCAGAGTCCTATGGTCTGTGGATCACAGCTAAGCAGGGCACATCCTCCTGATGGTCTGTGGAATGGGTTCAATGTGCAAAAAAGGTGTCTGAGAGACAGTCTTTGTCAGCCCCAGATAGCAAAAAAGAGAAAAATGGAAAGTATAGAGTTTTATTGAAAGACAATGTTAGCCGTTTTTGGAGTGTGTAATTATCAAATACCTCTGGATTTTTGTGAATATATATCTTTACAATTTTTAAAACTTTACATATACATAACATTTTTAGATTCAAAATTTTCTAAATAACAATACACCATCCATCCATTTGCTTCCTGATTTCTTATTTGAGAATATACTTATTTGAATTAAGACATGCAATTCGTCAAGTAAGAACAGATACTTATAATCAACTGTTCACCGCCAATCTATTTGTAGTCCATATGTTACATATTTTAACATATGATAAAGTAACCCTTCTTTGGAAATTTACAAGGAAAAATTTTATTACTAGCAACCAAAAGTATAATAGAAAATGTTCGCGGGTAGTTTACTTTACACAATACTCTATAAAGTGAATACCTTGTTGTTTTTAGTTTTGTTTTCTATTTTCGAGTTATAAGATCACCCAACTATGATGTGGTAAAACTCTGTCTTCCCTCTTAGAAAAGTATATAATCCTTATTTTGGCTTCTTCTTCTCTGATGACTAAATTGGAAATTCCTCAAAGCTGTAATTCAAAGCCATAGGTGACCTTAAAGAAATGATTTTTTATATGCTACCTTTTATTTTAAGGTAACTTTTCAAATGTGGACCATGCATTCCATTATGTTTAGCTGTCAAGCACGGCCTTCATTTGCATTTCTTCCCACTGCTATAATTTTGAGAACTGGCAGGTGACCAAAGAAGAAAAAATGTGCATCTACCATCAGAGTGCAATGTAGGCTTTTTTTATTATAATTAAGTAGCATAGATATTCATGATTAGATCAAGGTCAGAGGAGCAGAACATCAGAGCCAAGGACTTAAAGGTACAAAGAATAGAAAAATTGCTTTCTAAAGTTTTTTTTTTAAATAGTAATAGCTACAATCTTTAAGTTTTGCAATAAAACATTTAAAATAGCTCATCTGTTTTATTTTAAATGTGCACGCCTGGTGTGTTTGCCATGCACATTTGAACCAGGGCTTGAAGTCTCCATTGTATTTTCATTCCAGTTTTTTTTTTTCAACTTCCCATTTCTGCTCCTGGTGCAGAAAAGCAATTTGAAAATTATAATGACAATGGATTTTTTTTAAAAAGCTGAGTCTACACGACACCCAAAATTATTTGTACAGACGGCTTGAATTTTCTATTAAGTCTAATGGATGAATCCAAGAAGATGGTGTGATATCTAGACGTAGATGTTTTCAACAGGATATCCCTAACATTCGGGGATAACTCCATGGTTTGATGGGACAACTGCTGCTCTCCTTGGGCAGACAGATTGCTGTACAATTCCTTCCCTTGCCTTCTCTAGCTACCTTGTGACTCCCTCCCAGTCCAGCTGATCAATTTAGGCTTGCTACATCCCTGCCTTCTTTCCCTCTGACTTAAAACCTGTATAGTACCTTATCTACTCCTTCTCGATTGCCTTGGCTAACTTTTCTCCCATGATAGTCTTCTAACTGATGTGGAGCCCTAGGATGCATTCCAGGGACCCCATGTCTTCCCACACTCTTTCTTAAGTGATCGCTAATGCCACAGCTTGTAATGCCAACTATACACCAAAACACTCAAGTTCATATTGACCTCACCTTGAAACTCACATATCCAACTTCTATTTGACCTTTTTTTATGGTGGAAAACTTTTATTTTTCAATTTAATACATTCCTACACAGTTTCTCTCCCTTTTCCATTCATATATATATGTATTGTGAAGTTCAGAAATAAGACTTCTAATCAAATTGTAGATTGACCATGCATTTATTGCTCTCTCTCAAAACCTCATCAAAATAAAAATACAAAGGGGGCTCCTGGGTGTCTCAGTCGGTTAAGCATCCGACTGTTGATCTCAGCTCAGGTTTTGATCTCAGGGTTGTGAGTTCAAGCCCTGTGTTGGGCTCCACTCTGGGCATGAAGCTTACTTACAAAAAATAAAAATACATAATAATAAAATCAAATACAGAAACAAAAAGATATGAGCTCTCAAAAATGAATAGAAAATAAATCATTAGAAGATAAGAGATTTTCGTACATTTCTTGAAGACAAGGCTCAACATTTTAACTTGGTTTTTTAATGGTCCTCTCAAACTTACCCTGACCAAAATTCAACTCCTGATTCATTCAACTGCAACCGAGCCCCTTTCTTGTGTTCTCTGTCTCAGTGTAAGTCACCCACACCCAGTTTTTTAGGAAAAAAATAAGTAGTCATCCTCAAATTTTCTCTTTTGTTCAAACTCCCCCCACATCAGAAAATACTGCCAGTTGTTCAAACATGCATCCTATTCTGTCTGCTTCTCTTCTTTGCTATCACTACATCCAAGTCACCACTACACCTCGCCCTCTCTCAGCTTCCCTTCTTGTTTTCCAAAATGTATTATCCAAGTACACATCCTATAATATGTCTCCTCTGCATAAAATTTTTTAATGGTTTCCCATAACACTGAGGCAGGGAAACTCCAAGCTCCATACTTTAGCCTGTAAAGTCTGATCTCTGACCAACTCTTGGGCCTCACTTCCTTCCAATCTTCTTACTAACTGAGCTATTGCCTCATCGACCTGTACCATTCCTGAATCCCTCTCAGCTCATTTCTACCCTATGACATGCCTGGCATATGCTTCCTCCATGTCTTTTCCCTACTTCCAGTCATTCAATCCTCAGTTCAAATTTCCACTCTTTTGGTTGTCTCTGTATCTCATAATGAGTGTCTGTCTTATCAGTCCATTTTGGTTTCATCATTGAACTCACCTGATATTTTTCTGCTCGGTTAGTGTCTCCCCCACCAGAAAGATAACTGAGGGATTTGTGAGTCTTGTTCACCACTATATTCTCAAGAATGAAAGCCCTGGGCACATAGTAGGTACTTAATATGTTGAATGAATGAATTATTGCATTCACATTTGTTTGGAATCAATTATGTGCCCTTGCTGGCCTAGCTAAAATTTTAGACCTCCTTCATTATCGATCATTTCTTGTTTTTTTTTTTAATTTTTTAATGTTTTATTTATTTTTGAGACAGAGACAGAGCATGAGCGAGGGAGGGGCAGAGAGAGAGGGAGACACAGAATCCGAAGGGGGCTCCAGGCTCTGAGCTGTCAGCGCAGAAGCCGACGCGGGGCTCGAACCCACAAACTGTGAGATCATGACCGGAGCCAAAGTTGGATGCTTAACCAAATGAGCCACCCGGGCGCCCCAGTCATTTCTTGTTCTTAACCATTTTGTTTTTGTTGTTTCATATCACCCTATCAGATATAATTTTACTTGTTTAAATAAATTCATTTTTCAAAGTGTGTATTCAGTTGAAGCCAGTGCTACTCAAAGCCTTGCCCGCGGAGAAGTGCTGATCAATGAACTGTTTGTTACTGGAGTGCAACAAAATAAATATAGACACTGAGAGAAAACATGTAGTAATATTTACAGAAAGTTAGATTTTATGTCTGTTGAATGTAATAATAAAAATATCAGGATTTATATTTTATATGTCTTTGTTTTATTCTTTAGGTATTCCATTTTATTATATTTTAAAAATGTATTGACCATAATAGTTGAGACTTTTTTTAAAAACCTTTTTTAACACAACTAGTTTAAGAAGCAATAATCTAAACTACTTCTCCTTAGAAATAATATGCGGGGCACCTGGGTGGCTCAATCGGTTGACCATTCGACCTCAGCTCAGGTCATGATCAGTTCATGAGTTCAAGCCCCACATCGGGAGGGTTGCTGTCAGCACAGAGCCTGCTTCAGATGCTTTGCTCCCCCCTCTCTTTCTGCCTTTCCCTCACTTGCACCCTCTAACTCTTAAAAATGAAAAAAAAAATAGAAATGATAAAGATATTTAACTGTTTAATAATACTGCAGGTATCAACTTACCATGCATTAAGAGCAGATGCAAGCTTATCTTGCAACAGATAGTGACTTACTTAAACAAAAAAGGAATAATGAGTTCAAAACGTATTTAATATAATTTCCTGAATTTAAAAAATAGAAAATTAGGGAGAATATTTTTGGAAATACTCTTTCTTCTTGTGAATAGTTATCATTTCATCATAAAGCCTATTTGAAAGCATAGAACATGTTGGATTAATGCCAGTAATAACCCTACTATCTGCACAGCACTGTTTTGCAAAAGGTGAGCAGAGAACAGGTTGATGAGCAACAGAGGCGAGATCACAAGGGAATGTCAGGGAGTTAAGCCTCCTCACCTAGAACTGTTCAAATTCAGTCTCCAGGCTGTTCACCAAGACATTCTCAGCTCTCGTCTTACTAAAATCTTAACTCAACTAATTGAAATAGCTAGGAAAGTCTCATAATAGAGCAGTTCTTCCTGCAATAATAAAAAGATGTCCCTGTTCTTTCCTAAGAGACACAACCACTCACAGGTGCTTCTGTCCCCTTGGCCCTCTCAGTCCCTGGGCTTTCATCTGTGTCTGGCAATAGTGACTACAGATATGAGCTCATAGGAGATGCAATTATTCCGACATACTTCCACTTGACCTCAACACACTTCACAGAGGCCACCAAAGAGCCACTGCTGTAATCATTCTTGGTCACTACCAATTTGGGCTGGATTTGATTCAATGACTTAGAGGTTAAAGGTTCCATATTCAATTACCAGGCCCCCAGCTTCCTCAATTAATCAAAGCCTGACATAATAGGTCTATTACAACTCTTAAAAGAGATCAAATCAATATAATCACTCTATAACCATAAAAAGAAATATTAATAAATATTCTTTATTTAAATATAAAAACCAATACTCTATGGCATTTAAATGAATTTGGTTAGAATGTATTTCATCTAGCATTTTATTGTGGGAAACTTGAACATAAACAAAATGACAATCAAACTATACTCTGAGTTTTTATAGCGGCCTTCTTGGGAGAAACTCAAACATTTTTACATTTATTATATCATTTATCCCTCAACCATGGTTTGGTGTCTATGTAATTTGTGGAAGGGTTTATTTGGTCAAGGGAGTACTATGAAAAATTGTAACAATTATGATGGTGCACTGAATTGCTAACTAAACGGAGGGGAGGGGGAGTAGTCTCTTATCTGTTTTGTATCAGGAAGTCCTAATGGAGTCAAAGAAAAGGTGGAATCTGAAAGATCATAAAAAAAAAAAAAGCAACAATGAGGTTGCAAATCACGAGCAGTAAGTGACTGCTAACATCTGAAGCAATAAAATGCTTCTGATGCCAAAGTGACAGGCATATAAACCCAGAGGAAACTACTGGAAAAGTCAAAAGCCAGCTAATCCAATCTGAACTTTTAGTGACACTATCAACATGTATAAAGTCATTTGAAGGGTTCAAAGTTTAACCTTACATCTGAAATTCAAGGATAAAGTCAAAGCAGAGAATACATTTTGCTTCATTTCCATGTCAAAATAAGAAACCACCCTCTACCTGACAAGTGAGGGTTATTTATATAAGAGTTTATATTAAAAAAATAGTAATAGTTCTTTGTGTTAAGGCTGTAAAAGAAAGTTCTGGTTGTCTTATTCATTAATGAGTTAGACTTCTAAGAGATTGTGGAATTTCTTACTTTGGTGTTTTATTTTGTCACCTTTCTTCCCTTTTTAGTATGTTCCCATTGATCTTACCTTTTTCATTTTTTACATCAGCTGTCAAGCACCACCTTGGGCTGGTCACCAGGATGCCAGAACCCTTGTCAGAAGCTTGTTCCTTTGAATTCAGCCCCTTGAGTGCTAAAACCTTCTCGCTCACTTTCCTGCCCTTCATCCTTGCAATTGTCATCTTTCTGATTGACATCTTGGAAAATTGAAGAACAATTCCTTTACTAATACATAACATTTCAAATGCATTGCAGGCTACTCCCTCCTGACAACCTTTGGGGTGTTTGTTAATGCACTGAAAACATGCTGTCTGCAATATTGCCGTCTTGCCAAAGATGTGACCAGCTGGTTAGACCACGCCAAGAAAAAAAATGGTGGTTGCTACAGTGAGCTTCACGTGGAAGATACAAAATTTTTCTTCACCTGTCTCCCTCTCCTCATTTTTCAGCTCCTTTACAGAATATGCATCATGCAGGTAAGGAGGGGTAATTAATATTACCCCCAAAACAATAAAATGATTGCATGTGAACCTTACCAGTAACTATTTTCATCCCAACAAGCTCTTCTCATATACTTTGTCAGGCAGTTATCCCATAAATGCTTCTCATCATTACAGGCTCTAATTTGAAGAGACAAGTGGGGTCAGGCAGAGGTATACCTGAGGAG
The DNA here is from genome assembly GCF_014898765.1 of Herpailurus yagouaroundi. Classification (NCBI taxonomy): domain Eukaryota; kingdom Metazoa; phylum Chordata; class Mammalia; order Carnivora; family Felidae; genus Herpailurus; species Herpailurus yagouaroundi. The sequence continues at coordinate 31,955,938 of NW_024412407.1, forward strand.
AACCTAGTATGTAAAACTAGAAATGTCTTCCAGAAATTGTGGACGATATTTCGGAGTGCATAGTCACAAGGCATAAGAGCAATGCATGAAAAAATGAAATCTATGGGCAATTCCCCCACCTTTTTTTAACCAAAGGTTTTGCCTTCCTCCTTCATTAAACCTTTAAAAGCCAGTACTCACATGAAGCTAACTTGACTGATTGAAGTACCACCTCCACTGTACTCTTAAGTACATGTGCTAATGAACAAGTGATTCCTTCCCCACCCACCCTTAGTTCCTTGGTGATTCAGTCCCTATGCGGTGGAGAAATGAAAGGGAAAAACAGCAAGGCCAAAGTACCTTTTATAAATATATGTGATAAAAAATAATTCCAATATGATAATGGTCAAAGACTAACTTTCTTAGGAAGAAATATAAATGATTATAAAGTCTTTGAAGAAATTCAGGACTACATTTGCTGTCAGCCCACAACTTGAAATTTAAATGGCTAATGATCTGAGTTATATTCATAAATCCTAGAGCAATAGAGCTGAAAAGAAACTTAGAGACTAATTTACTCAACTACTTCGTTTGTTGAAGAAGAAACTGACGCTCAGTAAAATTAAGCGATTTTTGGAAGGGATGGCTAAGTCACACAATTATGAAAGGAAAAACAAATCTACCCGCTGGCTCTTAGTATAATGCTTGCTCTAATAGACTAGGGGTCAGCAGACTACTGCCTGCAGGCCAAATCCAGCCCACCGTTTTTTTTTTTTTTAAGATAAAATTTTTTTATATGCAAGATAAAATGCTTTTTATATTTTCATATGCTTGAAAAAAATAAAAAGAAAAAACTATTTTATGACTCATGAAAATTCTATCAAATTCAAGATTCAGGGTCAATAAATAAAGTTTTATTTGAACACAGCCATTCTATGTCTTCTTATGTATGAAGCAGCAGGGTCCAGTGGTTGCAATAGAATCAGTATGTGGAAATTTTTTCTGTCTGGCCCTTCGCAAAAAGTTTCCGAAGAACCCTTGCTGTAAACAATACATGAAAGCTAGTGGATTTAGTAGATTCAGCCTCCCTCCTGACTCCACAGTAGGAACTAGCACAAAAAGACAAAATATTACCAATATAAATGATCGTTAATATTATATACATCTTAAAATGATAAAATTAATAAATACAAAATTACTAAGTGGTCCATAGCTAGCCTCAAACCTTTATGCAATCAGCACAAATTTATCTTCATAACGCAGCGACACTTGATTTTTTTTATTAAATTCAAGCCTTTTTTGCAAACTGACATAATTTTTTAATCTGACAAAAATTACCATATATTTCAATAAACCAACTTTTAACTATCTCACTAAATCTACAGGCCCAGTTATTGATCACCTGTATGTGTCACAGCTCCTAAAAGATGACATCATAGTATCTCATTTAATTCCCACAGCAAGTTTACGATGGCTGATATTATGATGTTAAATCTGAGGCTCAGAGACATTAAGTAACTTGCACCTTGCTTACAGTCACCCTACTAAAAATGGCATTTCAACTCAGGGCTGGGATCAACAACCACGCTTTGCTGTTCCCCACAATGCCTCCCTTGCAGCCGGGTTAAAAATCCCTGACACAGACGTACAGGTGCCAAAATTATATACAGTAATATTATGCCAGAAAGTTTTTTCAAAAAAGTTTAGAATGTATTTCTCAAGGGAGGCAGAGGAAACTTCCAATGGGACAGGCTGAAATTAGATTTTTACCTTCAGATGAAATAATCACCAGCATAAAGGCGATCAAAGCACCAAGAATAAAACATCCTCAAATTCCATATTTTAAATTTAGTAGCCATTATTGACCTTCAGTTCCAAGACATACATTTAAAATATGTTGATATTAAGGCTCATGATGTTGCCATTTGACATTACTGGCCACTCAAAGGTGAAAATGAATCTCTATTGACAGCAATTATTTCTGAATACTCAGAGGCTTGTATGAAATAAAAGTATTTAAAATTTTAAAAGGGGATGATTTCAGAACTTGAGGCAGAAGCAGAAATGATTTCAAGCTTTCAAGACACTGGAGCCTTTTCTTAAATTAGGCAATATATTAATATTGCTTCACTAAAGATTAATAGTACATTCACCACATTATTAAGTTAACAGGTTTCTGTGTCTGTGATTCATGCCGATAATAACTTTATTCCTATTAACAATAATTCTCATTTGAAATCAGTAACAGAAACTTCCAAGTTATGCTGGGAGCCTTTCAGTCTTAGAGCCGATCTGCTGCCAGCATTTTTTTTTAAAAACATCTTTCATTTTCCTCTGATTGGGGGATACGTGCTTAATAATTTTATTAAACTAGGGCAGAGCTAGCTAATTTTTCCCTTCAGTCTTGCCATCTGAATTCAACCAAAGCAATCTTTGTTTATAATCCTAAAGGTCAAATTAAAGATTGGAAGATAAATTATCACCAGGACAAATTTTATAGAGATAGAAAGAATGTCCCTGAAAATACGGTCCATTCCTGGGTTTAGGCAGTTAACGTTGCAATAGGCTCATTTTACAAGCGGTGGGCTCGTTAACAGCTGCACTTATGACTCTGACTCTTCTGCCCTCTGAAATAGTGCAATTGATAACAGAGAAGGAGTCAGTGAAAGTTTCAAACAGGAAGTTATCATTCGGGTATTTGAGTAGTGCTGTTCTCCCAATACAGCGATAAGGCCGAACTCTTACTGCAGTGAATGCACGGCCAGAAAAATGGTTTGGAGAATCCATTTCTTAAGGACAAGATTTGGGGTGACTTCCTCTCCAAGCCACTTAGCAGCTTTGTGTTCCAGTGGGAATTAAAGAAATACTATGCACTATGAATGATAATAGTGAGTGATTGCAACAAAGTTCACAAACTAGAAAAGTGAAGAGACGCCCTCTTTCCTGTGACACTGTGCTTATTAACAAGAGGTTTGGAACATGTGAACAGGCTCCAAGTTAGGGTTAGGCTTTCAGTGAAAATTATTAGGGTTATTTAAATTTTTTTTTAGTGTTTATTTTTCAGAGAGAGACAGAGACAGAGCATGAGCAGGGGAGGGGCAGAGAGAGAGGGAGACACAGAATCCTAAGCAGGCTCCAGGCTCCGAGCTGCCAGCACAGAGTCCGACGCGGGGCTCGAACTCATGAACCGTGAGATCATGATCCCAGCTGAAATCGGACACTTAACCAACTGAGCCACCCAGGTGTCCCAGGGTTATTTTAAAACTGAAGAAATTCGGACACTACACTGAGTGTTTGGGATGGGGTAGAAGTTTTCTTTGTTTTTGCTTTTTGGTTTTGGGGGGTTTTTGTTTGTGTTTTCATTTCTTATCCGCTAGTTTATTATGCAGATCTTTTTCATGCAGCTCCCTTTGTGGTCCTCCAGTGTCACATACTTAGTTTAAAACGAGAGTGTAGGGGCGCCTGGGTGGCGCAGTCGGTTAAGCGTCCGACTTCAGCCAGGTCACCATCTCGCGGTCCGTGAGTTCGAGCCCCGCGTCGGGCTCTGGGCTGATGGCTCAGAGCCTGGAGCCTGTTTCCGATTCTGTGTCTCCCTCTCTCTCTGCCCCTCCCCCGTTCATGCTCTGTCTCTCTCTGTCCCAAAAATAAATTAAAAAGTTCAAAAAAAAATTAAAAAAAAAAAAACGAGAGTGTAAACACAAGTATATATTTTTTCTCTTTTTTTGTGTTCTCTTCTCATTGTAGAAGTGAAACCAGTCCAAGGAACCCACAAAGACAACCTGCTACGAGTGCTGTGTTTCTACCCTGGGCCCCTCTTCTTAGTAAAAATCATTCCTATCTATTTTGTCACCAGACTACATGCTATTTGAAGGATTTTTTTTCTAGCCCCCAATTTTTTTCATCAGGTTAAAAAGAAACATCCTTAATACTTTCTACTGGTTTTTAGTTTGTTGTTTGGGAAAAAAAGTCTATTTGTTTATATGCAAAATTATATATTTTTATACGTCATTTGATTTCTTATGTGTCATCCTAAGCACTTTCCATAGGAGAAGTAAGAAGTTAGACTGAAGGACAAAAGCTTCCTCCATAAAGAATCGGTAGTATTGTCAAAGACTAAATAGAACTCATACTGCCTTTTCTCAGCTCATAGTTGGGACGTTGAAGATCTGGGGAACATCCAGCTCATCTGCCCCAGAGTATGTGCAAGGGGCAAGGACATCATCTGCAGGATTCTGTCTGCAAAGTTAAATCACTATCTTGATGCCAGTTCCTTTCCCCCTCAAATACAGATTCCTTCAGGATATTATGTGCAGACCATGAATTCTAACCTGAATTTGGATGGATTTCTCCTGCCAATTGCAGCAATGAATGTCGTCAGCATTCTCCCCCTACTAATTCTGGCTCCTTTTGTGGAGTACTTCAGTACCTACCTCTTTCCGTCTAAGAGAGATGGATCATTTCTGTTGGCATGCATTAGTAAGTACAACTGACCATCTCAGGTGAATTGTTTGCAACTTTGTAAAATAAACAACACTCTGCTAAGGTCTAAGCTAGCTATATGTTGTGGAGTAGAGACTGATTTTGACAAATTGGGAGGAAAGTGAATGCAAGAGTCATAACATGCAGCTTCTCAAGTCTCTCTGCGGACATCAGTGCCCCATTTTCTTCCCATCCTTTTATACCTCCTCAGAGGACACAGCTGATATAAAGGCATGATGAAACTTCCAAGACCACCGAATGGCCAATCTTTCCTCAATTGAGGCAGTCTTTATTTCTAAATCAGTGCTGACTATGTTTTTAAAACTTAACACAGGAAGGGGTGCCTGGGTGGCTCAGTCAGTTAAGTGTGCAACTCTTGACTTTGGGTCAGGTCATGATCTCACAGTTTGTGAGTTCAAGCCCTGCACTGGGCTCTCTGCTGTCAGCACAGAGCCTGCTTTGGGTCTTCTGTCTCCCTCTCTCATTCCCCTCCCCCCCTCATGCTCGTTCATGCTGTCTCTCTCTCAATCTCTCTCTCAAAACTAAATAGTTAAAATTATTTAATTAATTAACAAACAAGCTTTAAAAAATTAACACAGGTAATGAAACCCAAAAATAATGTCTGGCTGAACTTGGGAGGCATTAGCCTGTGAACCAGTAGCAAAATTTCCTAAAGATTAGTACTGCGACTCACAGCTTCTCATAACACTTATTCAAATAGTAAGGCATATAGCAATAATTTTCAAACATTTTTTCCAGTTTTATTGATCTTCCAGCTCACTTGACATATAAGATTGTGTAAATTTGAGGTGCGCAATGTAATGATTTGATACATCGATATATTGCAAAGCGTTTACTGCAATAAGGTTAGTTAACTCATCCTTTACCTCACATTACTGCTGCTTTCTTGTTGTTATGGTGAGAACACTAAAGTTCTACTCTCATTTTTTAAAGTGAAAAAAAAATTAGGTTATCTTACCCAGAACACAATCAGTAGAACCATAAAACAAAATTTCTCCGACTGCAGTGGGAGAGAAGGAGATGAAGACCGTTCAGATCACACTCTCCTCTGCCTTGCTCGTGTCCCTCAAGCACTGCCATGAAACAGGAAGAGGCATTGGTACAGCAAAACCAGGCTGAACCCCAGAACAGGAGATCTGGGTCTCAGCCTGTGCTCTGTGGCTAAGCTAGACGTGGGCGACCTTGAAAATCCACTTAACCTTTCTTGTCCTCTAGTTTACTTCTTTTCGTTCACTGAGGGGCATATCCTCCATAAATTTGGGGTCCCTTTGTTCTGGAAGACTTTCAGAATCACTCTGAATGACATCAGTGCCTGAAGCATATCCTGACACATAGTGAAAGTTCTATAAATGTTAACTAGTATTGAATCATCATGTGTAGGGGACAGGCCTAATTGGTGGGCATAAACAGAAAGCAAAGGCACTTTAAACTCTTAAGAAATATCATATGATGGTAACCTAATGTTTTAGTGTCTACTTAAGAAATAACTCCATTGAGCTATTCAGGGTCAGGCATCTAGAAGATTCTCTTCTCTTGGTTAACCTATTTTTATTAATAATTCTTCCTCTTTAGAGATCGGTGGAGACCATGCAGCCTTTTAGTAATCCGTTACTATATTTTTCGGCTGTTTCTCTGTTTGTAGAAGTTACTTTTAGGGAGCACGCTTCCTGTTATTTACCAAAGCCATCGACAAGATCACTTCAGATCACATGTCAAGGTAGATTTGTAATTTACCTTGGTTTATTTTGTTATCTCCAGTTATAGAGGCCTTTAGCAAATAACCTTTTTTTGATTTAGTTCTTAAGAGGCTAACCCCAACATTATTTATTGTAATAGGTTTAGGCAAACTATACATCTTAATAGGTTTTGACAATCCTTAAATCTTAAAAAGTGCTTTTTGGTTTGCCAATGTAGAAATTCCAAAACCAATATTTAGTGAATGCCCAACACTATTTCAAGATAAAACAAGAAACAAGAGATTGTACATACCTTCAGCAAGTACACTATTAAAACAGAATGAATACAGGACAAAATGGGGATACATTTATATTGCAAAATGCCAAAAACTTTGGCAGTCTTGTCTAGTATAACGTAAAACCAGTCTGGGCTCCCAAATTATGCTTAATTACTAATTAAAAAAAAATTGGGCCATTTTAGGAAAATATGCTATGCAACATGGCTGAAAGAACTACGTTAGAAGTCCTTCCTGAAAATAAGATATCTTAAATTCACTTTAAATATGAGCAAATTTCTCTTGGACAATTCTCCACTCTTGCATATTTAATCATGTCTATTCTTTAAAAAGGGTATGTTTTTTATGGATGGAGGACAGTTAGGCAGAGTTATCTAACGTATCTCATGTATATGAACTAAATATTCCCCTTCAAGATTGGTAGCAGACTTGTTGGATGGGAAAAAAGGAAAAACTACACTCATTAAAAAAAAAAAAAAACAACTAAGATATGTTCCTTTGAGTACAGCATACTGAATTCAGTTGTTTCTAAGCCAGGCTCCATTCATTTGTTCATTTACATACTTGTTCATTTATTTGCATAATATTTTGCTATGGGAGTATAAAAAAAGTGTGATGATATGCATTTTTAAAACTAGATGTTTGCTTAAGTTCTCCATATTTCTGCTTATGATTATGGAAGATTAACAAGTTTTATCAGGACATACAAGCACAAGTCTTGGGTACATTTTTTTGTGGTAATGTACATAATTGAGTTAGTCTAATATTAAAATTTCCTTTCACTTTAAACCCAAGTTCCTTGAAAATGTGAGTGAAATATATAAGTACATACATTGTGAACAAATATGTATGAATTCCTAATTTGAACCTAGGCACTTCCTATACATATCCCATTTAGCCTCATGTTAAACCGCCATTTAATAAATCAAGAGTCTCAAAGAGAGTAAGTTCCATTTGAATTCAAGTCTTCTAATTCTAAGGCCATTGCATTATTATTATTATTATTATTATTATTCTACTTACAAGCTATAAATGACTGCTAGATTATAGTAGTTACATTACCATTGTTAATTTGGAATCCTTACTGCTATTTCTAATTAAGGCTGTGATGTGAATGAAAAAAATCCTTTCATCACTACATCGGGCAGTTACTGCTTAGACACCCCACTCTCTTCCACATCCAGTCATTCCCCTTAAAGGGACTGTCCTACTGTAGGAGGCAGATGGTACAGACAGTGCAGATGCCTCATGTTTGACGTGGATCATCACAGCCCAGGACAAGGGTGAGGGATGGGGAAATCTCAGTTGGTCAAGCTAGAAATTTAATAAAGGAAAAAAAAAATGAAATAAATTACTTTCTCTATCTAGCTCATAAACAATGCAACGAAAGAAGGGTTTCTGATTCAAGATACGACAGTCTTGAGTTTATCACCTACAGCCATCAAAAAGTATATCACAGTACTAAAAAATCGCCAACCCTTCCGGAACTGTGAAAGGCAAAGGCTTGATACGCTCTGAGTTTTATCTTCCTAATATCTTCCCCTGTATCTTCCTAACACGACATGTGAGCAGATGTATCTGTTTAAAAGTCAACCTTAATTTACCTAAAATCTAAAATCAGGGATATTGTGATTTATCCTCGTCATAATTGGACGTACTTCATTTTAGCCTTTTTCAGTTCAAAAATGTTTACACTGTGAGTATTTCCTTTCCTTAGCATTAATTAAAATCCTGCAGTATGTGGTATTTAGTAGTTAGTGCTGACATACACAAGTATTAATCTGACTAAAATTAGCCTAATTAAGATTGTTATTAAGTCTTACATAAAGCAGAAGTGTGCAACACAGTAGGTAGCAATTATCTTGGCTTTTAAATAACATTTAATTTGAAATGTGGATGAAGTATATTCAAATATCTCCCAGAACTTGCTCCTTAAAATAAAAACTTGAAAATTCAAATTAACTCCAAGTCCTTTATGATGTAGGGACAGCCAAGGTTTTGGTCACTTTTTACATAACCAGTGACTCTACTTGTTCTAATAATTAGCAGTGATAAAAGACTCCTTTTCTGACTGGAGCCAAAGCGCTTGATAAATTAAAAATTGAGTCAGGGGTCCAATCACCTTCATTGAAAGTAGGATTATTTTAGCAAAACCACATTTTTGTTGTTGTAGTTTTAGAACTGATGCATGTTTTTCAAAACAATCACAGTACATACTCATTGAAAATACCTGATGAGAGGAACTGTAAATACTAAAAGAAGTAATGTATCAATATCTAGCCTGAATAATTCATTCATTCGATTGTTCATTTGTTTCATAAATGGGTGGCTCAGTCAGTTGAGCATCCGACTTTGGCCAGGTCATGATCTCACGGTTCATGAGTTTGAGCTCCACATCAGGCTCTCTGCTGACAGCTGAGAGCCTGGAGCCTGCTTCAGATTCTGTGTCTCCCTCTCTCTCTGCCCCTCCCCCACTCATGATCTGTCTCTCTCTCTCTCTCAAAAAATGAATAAACATTTAAAAAAAATTTTTTTTAAATAACCCAGGGTCGTGGGATCAAGCTCCACATTAGGTGTGGAGCCTGCTTAAGATTCTCTGCCCCTCTTCCCCACTCATGCTCTCTTTCTCTCTCTCTAAAAAAAAAAATAACACACATTAATGTTCTCACGTTCTTACCTTTAGAGTGGACATCAACAATGGATTATATTTGAGGTAACATAGACCATCTAATACACCATCTGAAGTGATAATTGATATCTTAATAGATACATGTGTATATCTGATCTCTATATAATGAGTTACCTGCTCCATACTTAGAAATTAAAACACAAACTGAAGCTGAATCTCCTGAATTGAGTTCCAGTGGTCTACAGAGCAATAAAAGACACAATATGAGTAGCTCAATTCAAATATAGGAACATACCAGTAATAGGAACAATAAATGTAAAAAACATGCCATTCTTACAGTGGGTAAGTAATATCTTCTGCAAAGGCAAAAGATACATATGACAATAAAATTATAGTTGTCTCTGTGAGAGTGGTTTATGGACACCAGTATGTCCTCACATGAGCAAATTTCTTATTCTGGAAATTTGCCAAAATCATGGATCAAGGCTCAATAGAATTTCATACACACAGTTGTGTTACATATCAGAGACTCATATATCAGAATACCCATAAAAAAACACCCATAGTTTCCTCAGTCAGTAAATTTAACCAATAACTGAAGAAACTTAACATATCTGTTTTTTAGTATTAGATTTTGCTTCAGTGTGAAATGGCAATGTTTGAATAAATTCTGACTTTCCTTTATTTCATTGTTGTCTAATTTGGAAAATTATTACATGGCAGGATAATAGAATAAACTATAAGAGCTTCAAGACTCTTATGGACTTGTCTACAACCACACAGCCAATATTAAAACATACATTATTTATCTGAATATAATATCTCCTTTGGAACCATGTGCTTTATCTTGTAAATACAGATCTGCTAGAAGTTTTAAATGTGTACATTCTGATAAACTGCACTGTGCTTCAGACGAGTTATGATCTCATACAAGTTAAGAATAAAATGGAATGGATTAAATTTAGGTTAGAATCAAACTTTGTTTTGAATTTTAAGAAAGTCATTTTTCACTAGCATCAGAGAGCAGTGGCAAATAAAAAGCAAATGTAGTTATCTAGATCCTTCAGGTAAAAATATGCTTTGCCCTAAAATATCTGGGTAAATGAGTTAAATATTTGTGTTTTGCTCAAAATTGTCTGGAGAACCGTCTTTCATTGGATTTTGCTACATTAGGTCTCATAGTGCTTTATGCTAGAGTCATACTTCTCAAAATTTAATGTGTACTGGCATCTCTGAGGTTCTTATTTAAACACAGATCTGATTCAGTCCTTCTAGGATGGAGCTGGAGATTCTGTGTGTCTAGCAAGTTCCCAAGTAATACCAAGCGCTGCTGGCCAGAGACTACTCTTTGAGTATCAAGGACAGAGAAAGAGACCAAAAGACCACTCTGTTGTGCTTCATGCCTGTGTACAGGGAGCAGGAGCCCAGGGAAAACTGCCCCAATTTCTCGTCAGGCCAGAGTAGACAATAAAAGCTGATGACTAATCCAGGGCCAAATCTGGCCCACCATTTGTTTTTACACTGCCTGCAAACTAAGAATTATTTTCACAGATGAACATTTGCTATTCATCTCATGATAAGAAACAATAACATTTAAAAATTTTTTAATGTTTATTTATTTATTTTGTGTGAGAGAGAGACAGAGAGCAGGGGAGGGGCAGAGAGAGAGAGAGAGAGAGAGAGAGAGAGAGGACCCCAAGCAGGCTTCACGCTGTCAACACAGAGCCCAAAGCAGGGCTCAAACTCACAAACCATGAAATCGTGACCTGAGCTGAAATCAAGAGTCAGACGCTTAACTGACTAAGCCACCAGGTGCCCTAAGAAACGATAACGAAACACCAATTAAGTGAAATTCCATCACCTCCCCAAAAGAATTATTATTTTGAATTTCATCAATAGAAAATTTGTAGAAACATATTCTATCTCTTGTTGCAGACGTATCTCCAAAATTTTGCCCTTTGCCTTACAAAATCTAAAATGTTTATTACTGAGCCTTTACAGAAAAAAATTGCTAATATCTTGTCTAAGCTATTGCCTCTAATGTTATAAACTTTTCTGAATAAAATATAACCTTTTTTACATAGTACAAGGAGATAACCAAAAAAGAGTAGTGAGGGGGCGGACATGATGTTTTTTTCTCTGAATGATCCTAAATTAGTGAGGATGAAGAGTATCATAGAAGATTCTCATAGAATTCAAATTCTAAAACAAGAAAGTTTGAAAACTTATTCTTACCTACCTCAACACTTTCTTTACAGTTGACATGATTATCATGGACAATATAATTCGTGCAATTTGAACAACTGAATTTTTATGTAATGCCTGAACATACCTGCATTAGTTTGCTATAGCTGCCATAACAAAATACCACAGGTGGCTTATTAAGGTGGCTTAAATAACAGAAATTTTTTTCTCACAGTTCTGGATGGTAAAAGTCCAAGATCAAGGTGTAGGAAGATTTGGTTTTTCCTGAGGCCTCTATTCTTGACTTGCAGATGGCCCTGTTCTCGATATGTCTTCATATGGCCTTTCCTTTACTCATGCACAGACATCATGTCTTTTCCTCTTCTTCTAAGGACACTAGTTTTATTGGATTAGGGCCCCACCCTTCTGACTTCTTTTAACCTTAATTAGCTCTCTAAAAACCTGTATTCAAATAGTCACATTGGAGGTTAGGACATCAATAAATGAATTTTGAAGGAACATAATTCAGTCCACGGCAATACCATATATATGTCTAAAGTCATCTCTGAAATTGTGTTACATAAGCATTTCTTCCTATCTCAATGATACATAAAAAAGTGTTTCTTCTTATAGTTGAATTTATCTTTGATTCAGGGAAACGTGTAGGTTAGTAAACAAATAATACTGAAAGCCTTATAATAGTAAGTACCGGTCTCTAGCTCTGGCTTTCTCCACCATCCAGTCAAGGTTCCCAGAGGCAGATCTTTAGGTGTTGTTTGTATAAGTTAATATTGCTAAATAATATGATTATAGAATATTTTTATTTAAATCAGCAATCAGTTTTACACACACACACACACACACACACACACACACACACTCATGGCAAAATCAAAGAATCAAATTGTCTTATATAAACATTTATTTTCTATATTTAAAAGTATATGAGGGGCACCTGGGTGGCTCAGTTGGTTAAGCGTCCAACTTCAGCTCAGGTCATGATCTCACAGTTTGTGAGTCAAGCCCTGCATGGGGCTCTGTGCTGACAGTTCAGAGTCAAGCACCTGCTTCAGATCCTGTGTCTCCCTCTCTCTCTGCCCTTTCCCTGCTCATGCTCTCTCTCCTTCTCTCTCTCTCTCTCTTAAAAATAAAATAAAACACATCAAAAAATTTTTTTAATTATTTGTGTTTTTAAACAGCCTGGACAGGCTCTGGGCTCCTAGCTGTCAGCACAGAACCCAACATGGGGTTCAAACTCACAAACCACGAGATCATGACCTGAGCTGAAGTCAGACACATAACCGAGTAAGCCACCCAGGTGCCCCCCAAATTGTTTTGTTAATTCTCAAACTGCTCTACCAATTTCATCATTCCATCACCAGCTTTGTCCCAGTGCTAAAACATATAAAATAATATACTAAAGGCTCTTTTTCCTCTGGTGATCTTCTCACAGACTTCTATGTCCTCATTCTGTCTTGACTGTGGCCCTTAGGAACAGCAGCATGGTGCTCTTTCTTGTTAGATTTCTAATTACCTCTTCCTCTTTCTTGACTTACTTCCTTTTTCATTACCATTTATCTTTTAGCAACTTCCTATGAAAGGTATATGGGAAGCAAGTTTTCCAAGAATTTATATGGCTTGAAAAGCCTTCTTTTTACCCTTACCCTTGATTAATTCACTGTACATAGAACTGTAGGTTGAGAAGAATTTTTCTTCAAAATTTTATTTATTTATTTTTAATTTTTTTAAGTTTACTTATTTATTTTGAGACAGAGAGAGAAAGAAAGGCAGGGAGAGGAGAGAGAGAGCAACAGAGAGAGAATCCAAGCAGGCTCCACACTCTCAGCACAGAGCCAGATGTGGGGTTGGAACCTGCAAACTATGAGACCATGACCTGAGCTGAAATCAAGGTCTGCTCAACCGACTGCTCAATCGACTGCTCAACCGACTGAGCCACCCAGGCACCCTTCTTCAGAATTTTAAAGCTATTGCTCTATTGTGATCCACACACCTGAAGGACTGTTGAAAGGCCTCGTGCCCTTCCGATGCTCTTTCCTGTGTTTATGACCTCTTTTCCTAAGTGGAGTGTTCTATAAGTGATATTCTAAGTTGCCATGTTATTGTGCCCTGGTAAAGGTCTTTTCAACCATCACACTATTCACCAGGTATTCTCATTGTTCTCTCAATCAGAGAAATTTTCTTTTATTTTTAAAATAGAATTTCCTCTCCTTCATTTTCTCTCTAATTTTGTTTTCAACTCCTATTAATTACAATATTGTTGGATCCTCCTAAAATAATCCAATAAGTCTCTTTTTAAAAAAAACTTTATTGAGGTACGATTGACCCACAGAAGCTGTACATATATAATGGTTACAGTTTGATGAGTTTGGAGATAAGTATACGTCTATGAATCCATCACATAATCTATGCCATACACATGTAGATCATCTCTAAAAGTTTCCTTCTGCCTTCTTTATTTATTAATTTGTAATAATAATATAAAGCATATATTAGACTTCTAAAATATATTATTTATTATGTATAATATTTATTATAGGTGATAAAATATAATTATATTTATAAAATAAAATATATAGATACTAATTATAATTTTTTGTGTGTGATAAGAACACAAGCTCTGTCTTCTTAGTAAATTTTAAGTATGCAACAGAGTATTATAAACTATAGGCACTATGTTGTATGATAGATCTCCAGGACTTCCTCACCTAGAATAACTGAAACTTTGTACCCTTTGACAAATACTTTCCCATATCTTCCTCATTCCAGACCATGGCAACTTCATTCTACTCTCTGCCTCTTTAAGCTCATAGCATGATTATTTTATATTGCACATATATGTGATATTATGTAGTATTTGTCATTCTGTGTCTGGTTTATTTCACATAGTGTAATGATCTCCAGGTTCATTCACATTACACAAATGGTGGGATTTCTCTCTTTTTTAAGATTGAATAATATTCTGTTGCATGTCTATGACACATTTTCTTTATCCATTTTCCCATTCATGGACATTTAGTTTGCATCCGTGTCTTGACTATTGTGAATAATGCTGCAGTGAACATGAAAATGGAGATATCTCAAGATTCTGATTTCAATTCCTTTGGATATATACCCAGAGTTGGGATTGCTAGATCATACGGTAGTTCCTTTTTTAATTTTTGTGAATCTCCATATTGTTTTCCATAGTGGCTATACCAGTTTATTCTCCACACCCTTACCAACACTTGTTATCTTCTGTTTTTCATAATAGCTGTCTTGACTGGTGTAAGCTGATATCTCATTGTAGTTTTGATTTGCATTTGTCTGATGATTAGTGATGTTGAGTACCTTTTCATATACCTGTTGACTTTTTCTGTCTTTGGATAAGTGTCTGATCAGTTCCTTTGCCCATTTTTAAATCAGATTATTTGAGTTTTTTTACATTGAGTTGTAGAAGTTCTCTACATATTTTGGGTTTTAACTCTTTATCAGATACGCGGTTTGCAAATACTTTCACCCTTTTCATAGATTTCCTTTTCATTTTGTTTCCTTTGTTATGAAAAAGCTTTTTACTTTGATGTAGTCCCATTTGTCAATTTTGCTTTTTTTTTTTTTTTTTTTTTTGTGCCTTGTGCTTTTGGTATCATGTCAAAGAAATCACCAAGACCATTGCTTTTCCTCTATATTTTCTTCTAGGAGTTTTACAGTTGCAGGTCTTATATTTAAGTCTAATCCATTTTCATTTAATTTTTTGTGTGATATAAGATAAAGGTCAAATTTCATTTTTTCTGCAGGTAGATATTCTGTTTTCCCAATACCACATGAGACTATCTTATCCCCATTGTATATTTCTGGCACCTTTGTCAAAGATCAGATAACCACATACGCATGGGTTTATTTCTGGGTTCTCTATTCTGTTCCATTGGTCTATATGTCTGTTTTTATACCAATACCATATTGCTTTGGTTTTTGTACATTTGTAATATATTTCAAAATCAGGAAGTGTGAGGGCACCAGGGTAGTTCTTGCTTAAAATTACTTTGGCTATTTGGGGTCTTTTGTGGTTACATATGAATTTTAGAATTGTTGACTTTGGTGTCTATAAAAAAATGTCATTGGGATTTTAATGAAGATTGAATTGAATTTATAGATCACTTTAGGTAATATGGATATTTTAACAATATTAATTCTTCCAATCCATGAACATATGATGTCTTTCTATTTATTTATACCAACTCCAATTTTTTTGATCCATGTTTTAGAGCTTTCAGTGTATAAGTCTTTTGTCACTTTGGTTAAATTTATTCCAAAGTATTTTATTCTTTTTGTTGTTATTATAAATGGGATCATTCTCTTAATTTCTTTTCTTTCTTTCTTTTTTTTTTTATTTTAGAGAAGAGAATGTGTGAGTGGGGGAGAAGGGCAGAGGGAGAGGGGGAGGGAGGGAGAGAGAGAGAGAGAGAGAGAGAGAGAGAGTGAGTCCCAAGTAGGTTCCATGCTCAACACAGAGCCTGACATGAGGCTCAATTCCATGACCCTGGGTTCATGGTCTGAACCCAAATCAAGAGTTAGATGTTCAATCTACTGAGCCACCCAGCACCCCACTTAATTTCTTTTTCAAATAGTTTATTGTTAGTTTGTAGAAACACAAGTGATTTTTTATGTTGATTTTGTATCATGAAACTTTACTGAACTTGTTGATTAATTCTAACAATTTGTGTGTATGTATTCTTTAGTATTTTCTACATATGAAATCAAACAAATTATTTACTTTTTTCCTGCTTTGAATGACTCTTATTTCTTCTTTTTGCCTAATTGTTTTGGCTAGGATTTTCAGTAATATACTGAATATCAATGGTGAGACTGGGCAAGTAAACAGTAGGAAAAAATGTTTCAGATAGAGTGAAGAGCAAAGCAAAATCTCTAAGATGGGAAAGAGTTTAAGATAGTCAAGAACAAAAAAATTGGCTGAAAAATGGTCCGAGAGGAGAAAGTAGCAAGCAATGAGAGTGAAGCGATAAGTACAAGAAAGATCATAAAGACCATGTGAAAGATTTGGGATTTCATCTTAACTGTATGGAAACCTAGAGAAGGAATTGAAGCAGAAGAGTAACATTGAATTTGCATTTATATAAGATCACCCTGAATGTTAGGTGCTTAATAGATTACAGGTGGGCAAGAGTGAAAATAGGAAGACCATTAATCATGCTATTGCACATAGTCTGGTTTCAAAATAATAATGACTTGGACTACAATGATGACAGTAGCTATGAAGAGAAGCAGGTTCATTCACAGTATATTTTCTTTTTTTTTTTTTCTTTTTTTTTTTTTAAATTTTTTTTCAACGTTTATTTATTTTTGGGACAGAGAGAGACAGAGCATGAACGGGGGAGGGGCAGAGAGAGAGGGAGACACAGAATCGGAAACAGGCTCCAGGCTCTGAGCCATCAGCCTAGAGCCCGACGCGGGGCTCGAACTCACGGACCGCGAGATCGTGACCTGGCTGAAGTCGGACGCTTAACTGACTGCGCCACCCAGGCGCCCCCACAGTATATTTTCAAATAGAATCTGGATAACTTAATAATATATTTGGGAAAGGCAGAGGATCCCAAATTTCTGCCTTGAGTGCATGAAGGTACTGGAAGAGATGGGGAAGAATGAAGAAGTAGGGAAAGATCAAAAGTTCTGTTTTGTGTAACCTCTTCTTTGAAAACTTCCTTTAGAGATTACCCATCTTTCTGACCTTTCTTTCAGTGGTTTTAGCTCTTTTTCTTGCCCCCAAATGCAAATATGTCTGAAGGCATTGCTTAGATGTTCTCTTCTCTCCCCATTTTTTAATTTCACCTGACCTTAAATTTCAATTCCATGTAGATGATTCATTAATCTTTATCTTTTGACTCAACCAGGCTTCTGACCTATGATTCACATTTTCAATTGTTTTCTGAGCACTCCTCTTTAAATTATTTCTTTGTATCTCCAACTCAACTCAAAATCAAATTCATGTTATGCCTATCTATCATGGATCTTATTTATATTATTGGCACTATCATCTTTCTAGTCAACTGGACTCATATTCAACGTTGACATCTGCTTCTTTCTTGCTCTTGCTATGGTTTTATCAGTGGAATCTATTGAATCTTATGTTTCTATTCACAATGTTTCCTGGAAGTGGGAGCCCTGATTATAACTAAAGCCCCTACTATACTTTATCAAGATTATTTTTTAAACTTCCTAACTATCTTCTGCCTCCACTCTCTCTCCCATCCTATGAACTAGCATGTAGCCTTTAGAGTAATCATCCCAAATGACAGTTATAATCATTTCACTTGTGTCTCCTATCTTCAATGATTCCATTATCTTCAGAGTAATTTAGAAATTCCTTTAAAATATATTTAATGCCTCTTATGATCTGACCTCAATCTATCTTGTCCCTTGATTCCCAAATAACTTGTTTCTCACTATTCTGAAAATCTGACTCTTCACAACTCTGTGCTTTTGCTCATGCCAATGATGCTGCCATCACCTCTTCATATGGATGCCTTTCTTTCTTCAAAGCATAAAATTATTTCTCTCACCTTCCCAACTAGAAATAAGTTTTTCCTACATTCCCCAATCGAATATGAATCTTAAATGGCTAAGAACAGATATTTTCTCATCCTGTATCCTCAGCTGTGCCTAATATACTGCCTTGCATATAGCAAGAAGAGAGTAAATATTAAATTGAATTGACATATTAGCTCTTTTTCTGATGAGTCTGTAATGTGCCAAGTAACCTAAATAAATGCAATTGTGTGGTGAATGTGATCTGAAAAGTAGATAATCTGAAAAGTATAAAAGTAGATCTGAAATTCAAACTTTTTATATGAGCTGTTTAAAGAACCAAAATCTCTACTTCACTATGAATGGGCCTTTATGGAACTAATTTAAAATAAAAATGAATTAAAAATTCCTCAAATATTTTGTTATTCATATCCCCCCCCCCCCGCCCTTTTACACCTTCTATTTCTCAGGGTCTCAGTAAAGAGCAGACTTTATGGATACATTTAAATGCTGAGATATAATCAAAAAATGTACCTACCAGTTTCTCTATCAACCAAAACAAACACTAAGCTATTTAAACATTAGATTGATTTTTTTGAATTGAAAGCTTTGCCTTATCTGAAATTCTATGCAAGTTAGCAAAATGTGACTATCTCTAAATTTCAAGTAAACTCCATCAAGCTAAAGTCTGCCTCTGCTCTAACGATGGGATTAAGTCCAGTAATATGAATGATAAATTGAGAAATGGAATGGTTGCAGTGGATATAACCTGTAACAAAATTGTAACAAAATCCCTACTCATTTTCAACCAAACTTCTGTAGCTAATTCCTCAAGAGTAAAAGGAAAAGAAGAGGTAGGCTACTTTTTGAATAATTGCTTCCATTTACACTCTTTACTAGCTAATTCACCTTTACTATCTCTTTTTCTAAACAAAAGTTTCTAGATTTTAATTCTCTAATGGCTGCTTTACTTTGTCTGAAAAGATTACAGAAATGTCAGAAAACTGAGGACTGAAAATACTTATAGATTATTTCAAAACCATTTTTTAAATGATTCAACCCTTACGAAGAGATAATTTTATTTTAAATTTTCTCCAAACTATTTTTGATTCATATAAATTTTAAAAATAATCAAAACCAATCTATCTTATCTGAGGACAAAAATTCAAAACTATTGCTTTATTTTTAATAATTGGTTCCTATTGCTACCAGGAACTGTTATAATAATACCAATATAGTCTCTGCTTTAAATCTCATTGTCACCCTACAAAGTCAGCATCACTAACCCCATATTAGAGCTGAGGAAAGTGATAATGAGGTTAAATAACTTTCCAGAGGCCATCTAAGCAGTAAGTCAGGAAATAGCGAGTCAGAGCAGCTATTTTTGACAGACTGGAGTATAGTCACAGTATAGTCAACACAGTTAGTGGGCATCTGGATATTCCCAGGGCAAAAAATGTTGAGGAAACATCTCCTAGTGTCAATGTGTAAGAAATACTATGGCCTATACACTGATTTGGGGCTCACTCATTCTTTTTTTTTTTTTTTTTTTTTTTTTTTTTTTTTTTGCCTGATTTTCCTTCAGTCACTGGAAATCTTTCTGCTGCATTGTCTGTGATGGTAGCTGGCTTCTTTGAAATACACAGAAAACACTTCCCTCCCATGGAGCAGCCTCTTTCAGGCAAAGTTCTCACCGTTTCTTCCATGCCCTGTTTCCACCTGGTTCTTCAGTACATTTTACTTGGAGTGGCTGAAACACTGGTCAACCCAGCCTGTGAGTAAAGACTGCATCACCTCATGTAAGAATACCCTGAGTATTTACACAGAACACATCACCTCAAGGGGTTGGCAACCTATTCACTCCATGGAGATTTCCCATAATGCTTGAGGACAAGTCTATTAATTACACTCATTTTTTTTAACAAACGTTTTTTTTTTTTAAATGTTAATTTATTTATTTTGAGAGAGAGAGAGAGCACAAGCTGGGGAAGGACAGAGAGAGAGAGAGAGAGAGAGAGAGAGAGAGAGGAGAGGAGAGAATCCCAAGCAGGCTCCAGGCTGTCAGTGCACAGCCCAACAAGGGGCTCAAACTCATGACCTGGGAGATCGTAACCTGAGTCAAAATCAAGAGTCTACATTTAACCGACTGAGCCACCACATACCCTTTATTATCATGTTTTAAAAAAGTGTTTAATTTCATTTCATTCCTCTGCCAGATACAGAACAAGTATTAGTTCTTCCTGAATGTATATGGAATAAAAGATTTATGAATTTGTTAAAGGCAGTAACTATTTGGTCAGATACACAACAAGAGTAAAAAAAACTGCTAAAACCTAGAAGTCCAATATATTCAGATGAAAACTCTCCTCTTCTTCTTCCCACCTCCTCCCTTCTCACTCATAGAAAACTCACATATATACACTCCTTCCAAAAATGACACTTATAATGTACTTTGAGAGTGTATAAACATGCAAATGAAATGAAAATTTGAGCCAATTTTCCAGATAACTCAATGTCTTTAAATTAAGTTTCACTAAATTAAGTGTGATCACTAGTGTTTCATAAGATGAGTTCAGAGTAACTTTATTAAATATCAAGGGTTTTCTGGATTATCTAGATTGCTGATATTAATTAAACTAGCCACTTTAAAATTCATCAAGGTATTTCAGTAACTTCTTGCAATATAGCAGTGTGTGTGTGTGTGTGTGTGTGTGTGTGTGTGTGTGTATGTATTTATCAGTGTAATCTATTGCAATTATTTTTTACCTTCTTTTTATTTCCCTGCAGTGGGAGCCATGATTATAACTCAAACACCCATTATACTTTACAAAGATTATTTTTTTTAACTTCCTACTTTCCTACCTCCGCTATCTCTCCCATTCAATCAACCAACACATGACCTTTAGGTTAATCATCTTAAATGATATCTCTGATAATTTCACTTGTCTAAAGTCTTTAATTATTCTATTATCTTCAGTTATTCAATTCATTAAATATACATATTTAATAAAGATATACATATGTATGCACACATACACATATATATGTGATACCAAAGCAATTCACTGAAAAAGGTAATAAAAATAAAGTCAATTAATAAAGTTTGTGTAGGATGTGAAATAATCTGGCTGTGACATGTGTCACCCCATTGATCATCAGGGTTCATTCAGCTGATCTGGCTGGCTAGGCATATGTCCCCTTTCCTCCCTCACTGCTCCATGTACTTCTCTCTCAGAGCTGCACACTCGGTCAAGGAAGATGACTTTCCCCATAGAGGAGGAACATTCTTTGGTCAAGGGTATATGAGTAGCTGCATTCCCCTGCTAGAACCTCCAAACAAGGTCTCAGGGTCCATTTGTAGGAGAATTTAGGGTAGTCAAGCTTCCAAGACCCCAGACACACCCAAATGAGGCACTGCATGTGGTAATCTGCCTGAAAGAAAGAAAGAAAGAAAGAAAGAAAGAAAGAAAGAAAGAAAGAAGAAAGTAAGTAAGTTAGTGGAATTATAATCATATATGTGTATTACACTTCTTCTTATAATTTTAAATCATTCCATTCAATACATTTTATATAAACAAATTATGAGAGTCTAAGATGTGGATATCACTGTTTGACACTATAAGAAACACAAAAGAACCATGAAGAAAAATGCCACTACACAAACGTTTGTGACTTCCTTGATGTTGTTGGCAGAAAATTGTTGGAGGTAGCCAAAATGTTGTAGGTTAGAAGTGAAAAAAGTTAATGAATGTGGATGATGAGTGAATGCAGTCAGGAAATTCCCAGGCAACTTAACAATAGTGGTTCATTATGTAAAAGCCAGAAAGTTACTTAAAACAACAGACTATTAAAAAGGTGGATCATGTAATATAAACCACTCAATCTACCCTTCCCTGATTTACTGATAAGGAAACTGACAACCAACTAAGTCAATGGTCTGATCTGTTACATAGATCATAAGGTAGGGACAAGAAGATTTCGTTTTGATTTCCAGCTTTGTCATTTATATTTGTGACCTTGATAATTCAAGTAAACTTGAAGCACCTTCCTGAACTTTAAAATGGAAATAATTATAAGTCTTCTTTATATCACAACATCAGTGTAAGAATCAATGGGAATGGGGACTACTCCTTGAGAATTAAATGGCAACATGTGAAAGGGTATTTTGAACTGTAAATTCAATAATTACTTAAAAAAAAAAACTACTCTTTTAGGAGGCAGTACAGCATAGGGGTTAATATCTATGGCCTTAAAATCAAACAAATCTGAGTTTAAACCCCAGTTCTTCCATTGACTAAATGTGTGACTCTCAATTAGTCTGCATTTCTGAGCCTTTCTCATCATCTATAAGCTAGGGAAAGGTTGTTGTAAGGACTAAGTGAAATATTTTATGTAGAGGAAAAAGCAAGGTATCTGGTATAAGACAGCACTCAAAAATTAGCAGCTATAATGTGTGCTGCTATTATTATTATTCTAATATTTCACATGAATTAATAGGGCAAGACAGGACTCACGCACCAATGTCCTGCTCATATCTCTTTCTACCAAACCTACCACAACTTGAACACCAAGGGATCTGGTAGTGTGAATGAAATTGTGTCTTTCTCACGTGAATCATCCTAGATCCCTTTTTTGCCCTTACTTCTCACTTTTAATCCAACAGCAAGATTTAGTCTTTACTCCAAAATAGAATCTAAATCTGGCCATGTCTCATTATCTTCTTTGCTACCCACTTGGTCTACATTGTCACCATTGTCTTTACTGCCATTTCTTTCAGAGCTTCCTAACTTGTCTTGCTGTTTCTTCTCCTGCCCCGTGAGTCCATTCTCTTCAAAACAGCTATCATACTCTTTCCAGAAGTCTTACCATTCCTCTACCATTTCACAGTAGGATTTTCAAGACAAATTCCTTAAATGGTGAATGAGACTGCACATGATTGGGCCTCTTGTACTGCTCCATCTACATATTATAACATTCTTCTCTTTGACCACTTCACTAGAAATGTGATGACCTTCATTCTGTGTTTCTAAAGTGTCAAACTTATTTTTGTCCCAAGGCCTTTGTATTTGCTCTTCTCTCTGCCTAGAATCCCCTTTCCTCTGTTTTTAAGTGTCTGGCTTCACCTCATCATCAAGTTTTCTCAAAGATTATCTCTTCAGAGAGGCTTCTCTGGAGATGCTATCACTTTCATACCATTACCATGTTCCATATTTTCTAATAGCACTTGTCAGGATCTAAAGTATCTTATTTATATGTGTATCTTTATTGCCTGCCTCTTACCATAATAATGTGCAGTCTTTAAGTTAAGATTCTTATCCTTATTATCCATCCTTATGTTCTAATGTTCTTCCTTCCTTAAAAGTGCACATACAGAGGGGCGCCTGGGTGGCTCAGTCGGTTAACTGTCCGACTTCAGCTCAGGTCACGATCTTGTGGTCCGCGAGTTCGAGCCCCGTGTCGGGCTCTGGGCTGATGGCTCAGAGCCTGGAGCCTGTTTCCGATTCTGTGCCTCCCTCTCTCTCTGCCCCTCCCCCGTTCATGCTCTGTCTCTCTCTGTCTCAAAAATAAATAAACGTTAAAAAAAAATTAAAAAAAATAAAATAAAATAAAAAGTGCACATACAGAGCAAATGATTAGTAATTACATTTTGAATAAACAAATGAATTAATAAAATCTATAGCTATTTCTATGTGAGCACAATAAAACATATTATTCAAATTACTGTCAGTGTCTTACATTGATGACATTGAGCAAGGAAACACAGTGGATTATGTTCCAAATTTCAGTGGACATTGTTTCCCATACTAAGTCATGTTATATCTTAGAGATGATCTACAAGAAAGAAAAAACACATAGAAAACTTTTCAAATTATGTTTTGATTATACCAATGTATATGCCAGCTATCTCATAATCTGTTTGTTTTATTTATTCAAAAAATACTGCATGGATGCCTACAATATGCCTGACACTACTCTAGAACTTAAGATGCATCAATTAAAAAAAAAAAAAGATGAAAATTTCTGTCCGTGTAGTTTCTTTTTTTTTTTTAAGTAGGCTCCACACCCAGCATGGAGCCTAATGTGGCGCTTGAACTCATGACCCTGAGATCAAGACCTGAGCTGAGATCAAGAGTTGGACGCTTCGGCACCCCTGCACAAATAATCCAGTGAAGAAATGGGCAAAAGACATGAATAGACACTTCCCCAAAGAAGACATCCAGATGGCCAACTGACACATGAAAATATGCTCGACGTCACTTATCATCAAAGAAATACAAATCAAATCACAATGAGATACCACCTCACACCTGTCAGAATGGCTAACATTAAGGACTCAGGCAACAACAGATGTTGGCGAGGATGCAGAGAAAGAGCATCTCTTTTGCATTGCTGGTGGGAATGCAAGCTGGTGCAGCCACTCTGGAAACAGTATGGAGGTTCCTCAAAAAACTAAAAATAGAACTACCCTACGACCCAGTAATTGCACTACTAGGCATTCATCCACAGGATACAGGTGTGCTGTTTTGAAGGGACACGTGCACCCCCATGTGTATAGCAGCACTATCAACAATAGCCAAAGTATGGAAAGAGCCCAAATGTCCATTGATGGATGAATGGATAAAGAAGATGGGGTATATACATATACAATGGAGTATTACTTAGCAATCAAAAAGATTGAAATCTTGCCATTCGCAACTACATGGATGGAACTAGGGGGGTATTATGCTAAGCGAAATTAGTCAGAGAAAGACAAATATCATATGACTTCACTCATATGAGGACTTCAAGAGAGAAAACAGATGAACAGAAGGGAAAGGAAACAAAAATAATATAAAAACAGGGAGGGGGACAAAACATAAGAGACTCTTAAATATGGAGAACAGAGGGTTACTGGAGGGGATGGGCTAAATGGGTAAGGGGTATTAAGGAATCTACTGAAATCATTGTTGCACTATATGCTAACTAATTTGGATGTAAATTTTAAAAAAATGAAATTAAAAAAAAAAGGAGTGGTATATACATGCAATGGAATGCTACTAGGTGACCAAGAAGAATGAAATGTTGCTATTTGCAACAACGTGGATGGAACTAGAGTGTATTATGCTAAGCCAAATAAGTCAGTCAAAGAAATATGATATGATTTCACTCATATATGGAATTTAGGAGACACAACAAAGGAACATAGGGGAAGGAAAGCAAAAGTAAGATAAAAACAGAGAGGGAGGCAAACCATAAGAGACTCTTAAATACAGAGAACAAACTGAGGGTTGCTGGAGGAAAATTCAGGGGGGATGGGCTAAATGGGTGATGGGCATTAAGGAGGGCACTTGTTGAGATGAGCACAGGGTGCTATATCTAAGTGAAAATCACTGGGCTCTACTAAAATCAATACTACGCTGTATGTTAACTAACTTGAATTTAAATAAAGAAACTAAAAAAAAATGAATAAAGGATAATAGGAAGAGAACTATAGATAATTCACTTGAAGAATTTTGCTGCAAAAGAGATAAAACAAATGGAACGACGGTAGCTGACAAAAGACTGGGGCTAAGAAAGAGTTGTTTATATATATTTAAGGAGGGAAAGATAATGGCATCATATAGCATGTTGGTGGGAATGACTCGAAAGAGGGAAAATTGATGGTATTTGGGAGTGGGAAATACTGGAGGGAGTGAGGTTGAGATCTAATTTACAAGTTGAGAATGTGGCAAGAATAATTCATCAATGGTAACAGTTTAGAGATCTGAGTATGTGGGTACAGAAATTCATAGGTGCATATATATGATGTGGAGATTTCTGTGGAAATTCTCTTCTGGTAATTGATTTTTTTCAGTAAAGTAGGATTCCAGGCCATGACTCTGAGTGAGGGTGAAGCAGGATATTTGGGGGTTTGAGGAGAGGGGAGAGGTATGAAATCGTTATCTAAACGATGAGAGAGTGAATGAACTAAGGAGATATAGAATATTGGCAGGGAGTATTAGGAGACCATTTGAGGTTTGTGGTCAGGAATTTCAAAGGAGTTGGTCAACATGGTTGCGGTTTTCTTCCAGAAACACTAGGCTGCATGGATCTAAGAGCAGAGATGGCAGAGAGTGAATTATTTGGCCAATGAACTTCCAGAAAAGCAAGAGAAAGACAAGGGGATGAGGGTATAGAAAACAATATGATCATACCAATTGACCATGGAACTTGGCTAAAAGAGAAGTAAGAACATAAAGGGCATCAAAGAGGTGAGAATAATGAAAAAAGCAATGGAGTGGAGGTCCTGAAGGAGTATAAGCATTTTGTGGTTGAGTAGCACACAGTAAACTGGGAAGACAGAAGGTGGTAGTCAGAGGATGCACAAAGTTGAGATTACGGAGTGGTTACCATTACTGGTCTAAGGTATGGGTTAACTTTTTCCAAAAAGTGG
Source organism: Herpailurus yagouaroundi (assembly GCF_014898765.1). NCBI lineage: Eukaryota > Metazoa > Chordata > Mammalia > Carnivora > Felidae > Herpailurus > Herpailurus yagouaroundi. Next base: position 31,982,155 of record NW_024412407.1, read on the forward strand.
TAGACAGTAAATAGTTAGGATTTTCATACCGTCTCTCTTACAACTACTCTGTCATTGTGGTGTATGAGCAGTCATAGGTATATATAATGAATGGATGTGGCTGTGTTCCAATAAAACTTTATTTATAAATGGGTGGAAGCTGAACCTTACCTGATGGTAGTTCACCAACTCCTGGTCTGGGGGACAAGGTTCAGGGTGTGACCACGGGTATGAGTGGCTAATGTAGAGTTAGGAGACATTAGATATTAGAAAGGAACTGAAAAACCAAGATTTGGGAAGAAGGGAGGTTGGAAGGATAATCTATGTATATGGTAAAATTGCCAGGAACTAAGGCAGGAATAGAAGTGGACAGAGGACCAGGAGAGAGGAGTTGATGACTTTGAATAACAGAGGAAAATGTCCTAGAGATTGATAGATGACATCACAAAAGAGAAGTATTAGATGATACAATCAGATAACTTTGATATAATCAGAAACAATAGCTGAAGCTTTTCAGTATGTGGAAGGAATGATGATCTGAAAGCAGTAATAGAATAAAGTTCCATTTTCTAGGACTACGGTACTTCTCTTACACATGTTCAAAATAACTTCTCCCCTGTGCTAGCTTCCGCTGCACGTATACAAAATAACTTCTCCCCAGACATAACAAGCACCTTTAACGGTTTAAGAACAATTGGAGTAAAAGAAATTTCCAGCAATGAGTCCCCAATACCAGGTGCCTCGGGAAGGGGATTACAACGCTACGGTTTGTAGATTCCGCAGATGCTGTGATGGGGCATCTTTGCAAACACTAACCAGCCTCCACCTGGAGGCACATTTCAGCTCTCCTTGGCAAGACCAGCTTTCACATACACTGAATATTTTTTACTGTGTCTTCATTGTAAAATGAGAATTTTGGAATAGAGGCAGACTTGTCGCTACTATCTATACTATTATGTGCTAAAACAAGTACCACAGAGTCTAAAAAATCAGGTTGATTATCACTAAAGTCGAAAGAGATCGGAACATGCAAGTAAGATGCCTGAAAATGGAGATCCGAGGGCTTGAAAAGCTAAGTCCTCTAAAAGGGAACCGGAGGCTTTCAAAACGACTAAAATGACACCAAAGAGAGATTAACCAGCAGGCAGAGAGCTGGCAAAGTGTGCTCATGAATTATATACCGCACCAGAAGTTCTAGCAAGAGAAAAGCATAGGATTAATAATTAACTAGCAGAGTAATAATGGGCTTGTACATTCTGCTTTTTCTCAGTGAAAGAAATCGGCCTACTTAGTCTTTCTGCCCATTGTTTGTCTCCTCATATTTATAGAAAGGAAAGTTCATAAGCCAAATCCTTTTTATAACTGTGAATCATTTCTTCCCAAAGCCTCTTCAGCATTTCCCTCCCACTCTCCTCTGGATCGTCCTGAAAGAAACTTGTGAGGTTGGCCTCAGGCTCCTGCTGGTGATTTGCACTACACAAGAGAGCTAGGGTACCTATACGGGCCCCTTGCAGCCAACATTTGAAGCCCTTCTCCACAGTATTTTATTTATCACCATCATTATCTTCACCTCCAATAAGTATTTTGGTTTTAAGTGCCTGTTTAGCACTCCCCTTCCTGTTGTGCACATCTCTGCTCTCTGCCTGCCTGGAGTTGGAAATCTAGGAAAGATGCACCGGCGCCTTTTCCACTCATGCCTTCGACACTCAGCACATTTCCTGGACCACAGATAGGGATTCGTTTAAATGTTTATTGGATGATAAATAAAAACATGCAGAAAACAAAAGAGAAATGTTAAATGAATGGCAGGAAGGAGCATGAATACATTTACATTATGTACTAGTAAGTTTATTTCAAAGTGCTGAACAGGAAGGACTGCCTGGGTGGCTCAGCCTCAGTTGGTGGCTCAGTTGAACTTTGGATCTGGTCATGATCTTGTGATTCCTGTGTTCGAGCCCCGCATCTGGCTGTCTGCTGTCTGCACAAAGTCTGCTTGGGGTCCTCTGTCCCTGTCTCTCTGCCCCTCCCCTTCTCTCTCTCTCTCTCTCTCAAAAATAAGTATTTTTTTTTAAAGTGCTGAACAAAATGCACAGTTTTTCTGGGCTAAAGTACGAGTAAATCAGGGGTGAAATTTTCCTGAGAGAGAAGGGAAGAGATGATAAGATCTCTTTTTATAGAAAAGGAAACTAAAGGTTTAGCCTTTACAGTATATAGGTTTTCTATAACCACTTTCCTTTTAATGTTTATTTATGATCTCTCACTGCAGAAAAATTTGCAAAGTACAGAAAAAGTAAGAGAAGGAAAATTAAAAATCTGATAATTCAACCACTCAGAGCTAACATTGCTCACGTTATTTAATGTATTCCCTTCCAATTTTTTGCCACACATATGCAAGAGAGATTAGTGTAATGAACTCCTGCTGTATTCACATTCTAGCTTTAATAATTTTCAACTCCTAGCCAAACCTGTCTCATCTCTACTCTCACTTGCACACTCTCTTCCTCCTCTTTGTATAATTTTGACGCAAATCCCAGATACCCTATTATGATAAATGTTGTAAATATTTTAGCATGTATCCCTAAGGATGCGATGCATATTTTAAGATAGTTAATATCGTATGTACAAAACCAGATATACTCATTTTCATCTATTTCTGATATCAGAAAAAAATTGGGGGGCTTTTTAAGTTTTTGCTTTAATTCCAGTTAGTTAACATACAGTGTTATATTAGTTTCAGGTGTACAATATAGTGATTCAGCACTTCCATACATCACCCTGTGCTCATGATGGCAAGTGCCCTTCTTAATCCCCATCACCTATTTCACCCACCTCCCACCTCCTCCCCTCTGTAACCATCAGTGTGTTCTCTAGAATTAGAGTCTGTTAAAATATATTATTTGTAACTGAAATAAAAAAAATTCTCCATGATTGTCTCCAAACCTCTCGCCACCATTACCCCAACAATGACGTGGGGAAAAAAGATAACCATTTTGGAGACCCATAGTTTAAGCTATTGTCTCTCTTTAGATAACCTCTCCTTAAATAGGATAATTTAAATGCATGTAAGGGGCTTTGTGGAAGTAAGGGACATTTGACTTGGTAAGATTAATACTGTTAAAAAATAGCCAATCTGATTCCATTCCTACTAATATAGTATTATACATACAGTACAGCAAGTAAGAGCCACAGGACCTCTGCAAGTGGGTGATGATATTATTCCCATTTTATAGAGAAGAACACTGAGGTTTGGAAAGTTTGAGTAACATACTTAAAATCACAGAAGTAGTAAATAGCTGACCTAGGATTTTAGCATAATCTTGTTTAACTCCAGAACCCATCCTCTTAATCTCCATGCTAATTTTATATGATAAATTCAAGTTTTCTACACGGAAACTAATGATGCATATACACTCACAGAGTGGTAGACCTCATTATTACATTGTCATATTACCTAGTATAATCCTCACCTCAATCTAAAATTAGTAAGAAATATTCAAAAAGGAGTAAAATTTGGGTGAATATATTGGGACACTGAAACCACCAAGTAATCAAATTTTCCATGTACCTGTACAAGAGTATATTTTGCCATATTTTATTCCTTATAGACATACGTAAGTTCTAACATCACAATGCCTTACTATAATAACTTTAACAAAGTCTAACTCAAATTTTGTCTTTATCAGTAAACTTTTTCTGAGGTATGATCAACACGAATTTGAATAATATCTATGAAAGTATTTTATAGTGAATGTTCTAAATTTTGACCTCTTTTCCTCTCAGTCTCTGTAATACACAGATTTGTTCCAAGTACCATCAGAGGAACCTGTATGAATCTTTTGACACTGTTCAATGGATTTGGTTGTTTCATGGGGGCACTGCTGGTGGAGTTGGTATATCTCATCTCAGAAGGTAAAAATAGATTCACGGTATGCTTATGTATATATATATATATTGATTTGATGACTAGAGAATTGGGAGACAAAACCTTAAGAGAAGGGCTTTGCCAGGGTAGTCTTTTTTTTAATTGATCCACTTTTGCAATTAAGATAGAATTAAGATAGGAAATAGACTCTTGCTGTATTCATTAATTTCTGGGAATTGTTTTTCTTTTGATAGGAGGAGGTAATTACAGAATGTCACTTCTCATGAGACCCTTTCTGCTGTCTTTCTTTAGCGTATTTTAAAACAAATCGGTCATTATATTCTTATTAGGTCTTTCAATGAGGGCATATTCAATAATGTCTCACAGCTGGCATACATAATCCTCAGAAAAGGTGAGTCCTATGTAAATGTAGGAGGAGGGGGGGTATCTGGATGATCTTTTTTTCCTTGTGATTGCCCAGAAATCATGTCTATGCAACCAAAGAGAAATTGTAAATTGAATAGCAAATGGTCTTGGAAAATTTTTCCCATACAAATTGATTAGGAAAAACAACCCATCTAAAAAATTCACGTGCAACAAAAAAGTACAACTCATATGTGCTGGTAGAAAAATCAACAGGATGACAACAGTAATTAGATATCATGGTGAAATACCTTTGGCTGTATTTTAAATCCACAGACTTTTTCCTTTATTTGTTCTAAGATGTTAATACAGCTTCACATTTTTTTTAAATTAATTTTGCTTATTTTATGAAAATCTTACAAGCTTATTCTTCTCTACTTTGAAAAATACAGTTGTGCACTTAGAAGAAAGCATTGGCTTGCAACAAACAAATTCAATTTACTTGCTTTCAAACTAGGGAAAAATTAATTTCTATGAGTGAAAAACTCCTTTTAACACTATTTTTATTCAAAAATATTTATAGGTGACCCACTCTGTTCTAGACATCATATTGAACACTGGGGACACCATGGCAAAGAAATACACACTTCCACATTCTCAGTGTTTCCACGGGTATAGCGAAGCAATAAAATGAAGAGTGATAAATTTGATGATAGGTATAGTAGAGTTCTAGGGAGCAAATGTACAACCCTTGATTGGTTCTTAATAAGATCAAACCCTGCCTTTTTCTTAGTTAACTGAGAAAGTTCAACAAGTGTGTATTGAATGCTTACTGTGTGTTAGGCTCTGTGCTATATGGAGTTATTTAAGATTTGGTTCCATTTCTCAAAGGACAAAAATCCAGCCAGTCATAACAACACGTGTACACAGCAGCAAGTTGTTAACCTCTCTGGTGGTTAGGTTCTTTACACATATAAACACAGAACAAAGCACTGGTATCAGAGTTTTAGAGGATAACCTGAGAAAGTCTTACCTATATCTTTATGTACACATGTGTTCAGCATATATTTATTTTCTTCAGCATTACTCATTGAAGATGTCTCTGAAAATTTGCTTAAAAAATGTCTATAATCAGGGGCACCTGGGTGGCGCAGTCAGTGGAGTGTCCAGCTCTTGATTTTGGCTCTCAGGTCATGATCTCAGTTTGTGAGTTCAAGCCCCACCATGGGTTCTGTGCTGACAACACGGGGCCTGCTTGGGATTCTTTCTCTCTCTTCCTCTCCCTCTGCCCCTCCCCTCCTTGAGCTCTTTCTCTCTCTCTCTCAAAATAAACAAATAAACGTTTAAAAAAAGGTCTATAATCAAACCACATTTGACATATTCTAGAAGAATTACAAAGTCAAATATTATCATCAGTTTGTCTTTTACATAAATCTACATTTTTCATATGCATGTTTGAGGAACGTACCCAGTTAGGCCAAACTTCACAAGACTGTGCTAACTTCAGTCATCAGCCACAAGTTCAGAGGTCCCCAGGACTGCCATTCCTTCTGATAAGCTGGCTATAATAAATGTCAAGGTCCCCAAGATCCCCTCCAGTTTGACAGTTTGCTAGAGAGACTCACAGAACTCAGGAAAGCACAACACTTATGATTACAGCTTTATTATAGAAAAAAAAAAATACAAATCAGGACAGGGTCTAAGAGGGTTCCAAAAGTGAAAGCACCTTCATCCTCAGCGATACAGTGGCCAACTGGCTCACCAGTGTGACAATATACAGAATATAGCCAACCAGGGAAGCTTACTTAAACTTCAGTATGCAGAATTTTCATTGAAGTTTTATTATTTATGTAGGCAAGATTGATTGAGCCATTGGCCATATGATTAAACACAGTCTCCCCCCTCTCTTCCCTCCAGAGGTTGGGCTTTCACTTGGCTCAAAGCCCCAACCGTCTAATCAGTGCTGGGTCTTCCTGGCTGGCCAGGCCCCTTAGGTGTCAGCTCATTAGCATAAGGTCTCAGGTGGGGCTCCTGGGGAACCACCATGAATAACAAAGGCATTCCAGTTACTCAGAAAACTCAAAGGGTTTGGTGTTTACCAACCAGGAATCGAGGACAAAGGCCAGGCAAACTCTTTATTACACACCATTATTCTTGCAATCTATTTCACTGAAAACCTAAATTTCTGTTGAGAATATGAATAGAATGGTATATTATTGTATTTAATGCAAGAATTTTATAAAGGCAATATTATTATCCTTATTTTTGAAATGTAATAATTGAAACAAAAACGAAAGCAAAATGGTTCAGTGGTCATAACTAGTATGACAGAGATCTGACCGTCTCAGAGTTCTAACACCAACATCAACATTGCTTTTGATACACCAAACAACTATTAGGGGTCACCCAGTGTAAAAGCCTTTTAAAGACATTTGTTATTTTGCAATACAACCTCCTTGGATAAGGTCTACATGTAGAATATCATTGATAATATTCTAGATATAGCAAAAGATGAATAAATAAAAGTTGATATAAATTTATCAGAGTTTGGTGCCCATGAAAGGAGGTTTACCAAGGACAAATGGTGAGGACGTCTTCACCACATAAATGTGAGTGAGGTGCTCTCTAAACTTATAGTCAAAAGAACACCATTTAAATTACCACTAATTCAATTTACTTTTTCTTTAAATGTTTTTGTTGTTGTTGTTCATAATGATATTGTTTTGCATCAAGTCTTATCCCAATAAATTAGAATTTTACAATTGGATATTATGTCAGAGCCCATCTAGTCTAACATTGTACCCCAGACTAGATGGACCAGCGTCACCTAACACCCAGAAAAATTCTCTGCTTTGAGATGTAACCTGAGTCTGCCCATCTGCTGACAACTATGTTCCACAGAATAAAGGTGATTTTCTATCCACATATCAACTCTTCCAACATCTGATAAAGATTTGGAGAAATAATGCTGTACAATGTTCAAATCCAGGCAGTCTAGGTATGTGTCCTCAGTTTCCATATCAATAACAACAATACATAGCTCATTGTGTTGTTATCAGGGTTAAGTTTGTAATACACACAATATGTGCTCAGTAAAGATGGTTATAGTCTAGTATTACGGTTTCTAGGATTAAACACAATACTCAAATTGTTACTTTTATCAACCTGGTGACTCTCTCACCCTCTCTCTTTTTGAATGCCAACAGAGATTGCATTGACTTTTTTAGTAGCTGCATTGTGCTTACGGTCAATTAAATCCTGAGGTGTGTTTTGTTTTGTTTTGTTTTGTTTTGTTTTGTTTTGTTTTGTTTTGTTTTGTTTTGTTTTGTTTTGTTTTTTTAAGTAGTTGCTCTCAGTTCAGTTTCACTCATCATATCACAATTTTTTTTTTCTAATTAAATTCAGGACTTTATCCTTTATAAATGTTAATTCACCATCTTAAATAACAGACATTTTTAAAACTTGATTCTGTCACCCAGTGAGTTACTAATCTTTACTCTTCTACTAGCTTTGTGTCATCTGCAAATTTAGTAAGCAAGTTCCTAGACTTCTTCCAGGTAATTGAAAAAATTGTTGAATTGGACAGGACCAAAAATAGAACCTTATGGAAAGTTCCTAAAGATCTCACTGCAAGTTATCAACTAATCTTCCTCTTTTGGATGTAATCAGCTCCCACTTCATCTAATTACTATCATTCAGCCCATGCATTTCATCATTCCCTGAATGATGTCACAGGAGACTGTCATATGTTTTTCTGGGAGCAGGATATATCTGTGTTTGTGACACTCCCTTTAGCCATCAGAATAGCATTCATCAAGAAAGGAAGTGAAGTTTATTTAGAGGATTAGGTCTTGTGACCCTAAATTGGCTTATGTGACCAATTAAGGCCCCTAAAAAAGAATGATCCTATATGGATGACATTGGGTAGGTCATTATCTTCTCTAAGACTTTCCCTTTATTTAAAAAAGGGAATGCTGCACTCCACTTTTCTCAGAGATGATGATAATTTTAATGCCAGAGCTTACTTTAAATATAAAGGAAGTTGTACGTTGTCATGGCCTGTTTGGTTAAAACAAGATCAGTCTTTTAGTCAAACAGCCAGACCAATTTTTATGACAGAGCCGACCATAAAGACCCCAACAGTGTAACTATGTGTTTAAGCATCCCACATGCCTCCACGTTCCATTTAGCATATAAGATATTTTAAACCTTTAAGGATTCATGTCAGCTGAGCATGTGTGCATGTGAGTGTGTGTGAGTGTTGGTGTATGATTGGAAGAGACGATCAGCTATCACAGTCTCCCAGTCTCCAAGCTGCATTAGTCATTTTTAGCACCATGATGGAGAATGGTGTGAATGTGGTAAATTCAAAAGATTTCTCAAAACTTGACTGTGCAGACAGATAACTGTTAGAGTGACATTTTCAGTACAAGTGAGAAAACTGATCCTTCTGGGATCTCTAACTCTGAGTGCTTTAAAGGAGAAGATACAAGACTAAACCCATCCTCCTACACTAATCATTTCAGGAATAGTTTATCTAAAAGAAGCAATGCTAATATAAGGGAGTGAAGAAGTCAGTAAAACTGCTTATTTCCACCCTATGCCATTAGCAGTCAGATCAATTTTCTCATACTCATGAGTCTAAGCTTACCTTTTGAAAAAAAAAATAACAAAATAGAATTCAGTGAAAAGTGACATCTTAGTTATGGACGTGAAGATGATTGAAAGATCCAAAGCAAAACGTCTAAGGGAAAAAGGATAATTGGGCAGAATCAAGAAGTCAAGGAATACATCTTCTTGTCCCTGTTAGTCCTTCCTCTTAGAATTCAGGAAGGGAGTAAGGAATTTAGCCGTTTGATTGTATATTGTAGATGTACAATAACAATACAAACCATTACTTTTGTGCACTTTTATCAATGTGGTGCTTTACGTCTATTTCCTCTAGTTCCCATAGAAATCTTGGAAGTTAAGTTATTAGTGACACCATTTTAGAGAAGGAGAAATTGAGACTCAGAAAAGTTAAGTATTGTGCTCAAGGTCTCACAGCTTATTAAGAACTGAGTTGAATTTCATATTTGTCTGACTCAAAGATCTGCCCTTTCTATCTCTTTTGAGCCAATAACAATGGATAGTTCTTTCCATCGTCTAAGAGATATTTTGAACTCTACCCTGATATTGTTATGAACTCTAAGGTCTCTGAGCAGCTTCAAAGGTCTCTGTGGAGCCAAAGGTTGAGGATGTAGAACAAGTTATATCTGAGATACATACCCCCATTGTACAAGGAAGATTCTGAATCTAATTCTGACTGAACACCATGAGCACGATTTGCCTGTGAGAATTGTGGACCCACCAAGTAAGCTATGGGAGCACTGGCACTAGACCAGTTGACAGACAAGTAGAGAATGGCCTGGCTAAAGATAAATTATGAGGTAGCAGGCCATTTTCCCTTCCTAGGTCTAAAAATCTCATTTCAAAACCCAGATGAGGCTGGACCTGAGGCACTGATATGAATTTGAAGAAACATATCTTTAAGAAAATAGGCATGGACTTATGGGATCCAGGTAAATAGTCTTCCAGATGCATAAATATTTTCTTTCAAGTTTACTGCAACTACAAATTCCTGTTTCACGAGCAACTCAGAGTTTCATGGCAACACGGCTGTCAGTGGTCTCAATAATCACAGATATTTAAATGAGAATTTTATTTTTTTATTTTATTTATTTTTTTATTTTTTTTTCAACGTTTATTTATTTTTGGGACAGAGAGAGACAGAGCATGAACGGGGGAGGGGCAGAGAGAGAGGGAGACACAGAATCGGAAACAGGCTCCAGGCTCTGGGCCATCAGCCCAGAGCCCGACGCGGGGCTCGAACTCACGGAGCGCGAGATCGTGACCTGGCTGAAGTCGGACGCTTAACCGACTGCGCCACCCAGGCGCCCCATTAAATGAGAATTTTAAAAGATCACATTTTTAACTTAAAATGATCTTGATGGGAATCAAACAGCTAAATTCTTTACTCCCTTCCTGAGTTCTGTATCTTCAATATTTCTAATATTTTCAAAATATTAAACTACTAAAATTTCCAGAACCATAGATAAATAAATATGCATATATATATATATATATATATATATATATATATATGAGGATTGTTTCAAACAGGAAATGGTGAACTGGGTAAAATCCTACTGTGAGATCAAATAAAAATGAAGAATGGAAAGTATCTGCAGGTTTGGCAACATCATTATCACTGAAAACTTTATAAGAGTCATTTCAGTGGTAAGAAGGAAATGAAGACAAGTTTGGAATAGGGTGAAGAATATCTAGTAAGTGAAACATTAAAGGTATCACATTCTAACAACCTTTTTGAGGAACTTGGCACTAAAGAAGATTTAAAAGATAAAGTGGTGGCTAGATGGGCATGTGGGTAGATTTGCCAGATTTAATAAATAAAAGCACAGAGTCTTTTGAACTTTCAGGTAAACAATGAATACTTCGCTTTTAGTATAAGCATGTCTCACGCAATACTGTGAGCATACTTTACACCAAAAAATTATTTGTACGATATTTATGACAGAGCTGACCCTAGAAAATAACTCGTTGTTGTTCTGAGATTCAAATTTAATGATGGGTCCTGTATTTTATCTGGGACGTTAGGTGTGAGTTCAAGATACTTTTTTATTTCCAGAGATACTTGGCCATATTTAACCGATAAGAACATCTGGTGTAGATGGAGAAGCTAAAAATGCAAGAGAAAGAAGAGAGATTGACTTCTTACTGGAGGGTGGATGCTTCTTTCCTGCACTAAAACAGAAGAGAGAATGGGGAGGTGTGGTCCTGGTATTGGAAAGATGCTGACTCCTACCGTTCAAGGCTCTCAGTTTTCTTTATGACATATGCAGCAAGCCATTCATGAGAGCAAAGGGGGATTAGGATGAAAATGAGGAATAGGAAGAGCAGGTAGCTAAGAACGTGTTGTCACAGGAGCGAGAGATGATTTAGAAGAAGAGAATTAGGATTGCCATCAGTGTTGAAGGCCCAGTTGATACTGGTCATTACAAAGAGCAATACCAAACTACCTACAGCATGATTTTGTCCAGTGATAGTCAGGTATCCAATGCAGTTATGAAGCTGTCTGGTAGATTTTAAAATGGTCTGAAAACCACAAGAGAGGAAGAAAGGCACAAACCGTACTCTTGAATTAAAGCAATTTGAAGTAAACCTCACATGTGATTTCCCTCCAAATATGCAAGAGGGGGGTGGATATCTTTTCAAATTCTGTAATAAACAAGTCTACATCATTAGCTAACTGAAGTTACAATAGAGAACAGACTGTACAAATAAGCAGATATTGGGAAAAATCAGTTCCTGCTATATTCATGATATTATTTAAATTCAGCATTTTACTATTTTAAACAGTTCCACTTCGAGGTTGACTTATAAATTCAGTTCACAAATACGTATTGGGTTCCTACTATGTGCGAGCACTGGCTAGATAGTGAATTAATAATACCACGGCTGATGTTTAATTAACAAGAAGAATCTTATAGAAATATTTGACACTCAAATTAATATCAGATATATTCATTTGACTAATGCTATTACAATTACAGTTCATAGCTAATGGCATTATCGGGCTATTATCACAAAGCATTACCTCTCTTCTAAAACTCATTTCCATGATAATTCATTGAAATCATCATGAGAACACACTATCTTGATGGGTTTTTACCTCCCAGTGCTCTTCAAGAGAATGAACTCACCCTTATAAGAAAGCGTGTTTTCCCAAATATCATCCCATGCTCATTCTTTTTGCAGATCAGGTGAACAATGCACATAGCGCTTTCTCTACAATTTTGAAAGACACGGCATCCCTTCCTGGAAACAGCAACCTAACTTCATTTTTATTCACAATTCCCAGGAAGAACAAATGCAAATTAAAGTCTCCATGCAGACATTGTTAGGAGAGCCAGGAACTGAGTATGTGCAGATTTGGGGCCCAACCTCAGTTCACCCATTCGATCAACAAATAATTATTCTGTCTCCTTTACATGACTTCAGGCAGACACTTTAGCCTCTCCATGCCTCTGTTTCCTCGTCTGTAAATTGAGGCTAATAATAGTTTGAGTACTTATTCGACAAATAGGAAAAGGTGGTAGAAAAGCCAGAGTAGAATATAGTTGTTAGATATTATTTCCTTCAGGTATCATGAAAATTAATGTGTTTTAAAAATTAACTCAGGTAGGAGAGCTATGAATCTCAAATGAAGCATTTAAATCAGGTTACTGAATAGAGGAAGGAAAGAAATTAACATTTATTAAGTGTCAGTTATATGCAGACCTTGCTATATGTATTTCACAAAGATATTATTTCATTAAATCTTCACAACAATTCTTTGGGGGTGGATATTTGTAGCCCCATCACATGTAAAAGGAAAATGAACTCGGAAAGTTATATAAGTTGTCCAAATCTTACAACAGTGGTGGATTCCTGATTCCCAAGCTCTTTTCGCTGCACAGGGTTTATTTCCCGTGGCACAGAAGTACATCCACCCTGGAGAATGACTGTTACATGTCTTTAATTACATACTTCTTCGCACATAGTGAAGTGATAGATGTGCCTAAGATAAAGTTAGGTATAAAAGCCATTTCAGTTTTGTCTCAACAATTTTGGAGGTTTACCACATCACCAGTGTTACAAAAGATAACTTTAAAAATATATTGCCAAAGTCTCAGGGAAAATAATTGCTTACTGTGCTCAACTCTAATTTGAAGAGATTCCAAAAGGCACCATCTAATATTTTCAAAGGTCCACTACATTCAAAATAAAACAGTAGTTAGTAAAAAGGGGAAATATTGAATCTTTCTCCAAAAAGACATAACAGAAATCTGCCTCTCATCAAAAGCAACATGCCGTAGCCCTTAAAATAATGCCATGTATATTTGAGATAGTTGGTAAATCTAGGATTTCAGTAGGGAATATAGTGACATACCACTGAAGAGAGTGAATCTTAGGTTTCAGAATAGACTGGTTATTGTTACTTGGGATACTATGATTTCCAAAATGATATCTTAGGACAGTTTTATAAATAGCACATAACTTCCAAGTTACAACATCCAGGCTGCTATTCAATACTTCAATTGCTGAAGAAGAGTAGGTTGTGAGAGAAAACCACCCTTTTCTGTTGTTTGATAATAAACCAGAAATGATTTTTAGAAGTCAGAGTTTTCCCGAAGTATGCTTGAGGAAATCATTTTAAAATATTATTTTCTGCTGCTAAGGTAATGTATGACCAGATAAATCCAAACTGTAAAGGAAGAGGGGAAAAGGCCAAAAAGATGATGACAATTATTATTGGGGTAAATTTTTTTCCAATTTTTTTTTTATTTGTGTGCATGTGGGGAGGGGGTATTAAATTTATATAGAGAGGGACGCCGGGGTGGCTCAATCTGTCAAGCGTCCTACTTCAGCTCAGGTCATGATCTTGCAGTTCATGGGTTTAAGCCCCACATCAGGCTCACTGTTGTCCACCAAGAGCCTGCTTCAGATCCTCTGTCCCCTTCTCGCTGCCCATCCTCTGCTTGCTCTCTCTCTCTCTCTCTCTTTCTCAAAAAGAAATAAACTTAAAAAAATTATATACAGAGATATTTTAAACAAAATTGTAGTCTGAATAACTCCTGAGGAATGCTCAATAAAAAATTATATCAAGTCCCACTTTTTTTTCCTTTGAAAATATCATGACCATCTTTCCATGTCATTTGAATTTCTAAAACAAACAAACAAAAAGACTCTCTTTTTATTTCCAGAATCCTGGGAATGGAATTACTCATTCAATAAGGATAAATATTTTAAAGACTATTGTTTTCTTTTTTTTTTTTTTTCCAACGTTTATTTATTTTTGGGACAGAGAGAGACAGAGCATGAACGGGGGAGGGGCAGAGAGAGAGGGAGACACAGAATCGGAAACAGGCTCCAGGCTCTGAGCCATCAGCCCAGAGCCTGACGCGGGGCTCGAACTCACGGACCGCGAGATCGTGACCTGGCTGAAGTCGGACGCTTAACCGACTGCGCCACCCAGGCGCCCCAAGACTATTGTTTTCTAAAAGGCTGCATCAATTATACCACCATTGTGATAGAATAATACTTGTCTCAAGATGTTAATTGCAACCCTGAGCATAATAGTATTTTGATCTTTGTGAATATGATTGGCAAAAATTATATTCCATTATTACTTTAATTTGTATTTTTCAGAATGGAAAATTGAAATTTTTAATGTATGAACACTTTTATCTTTACTCATTCATGACATGCTTGATCATATTCTTTGCCCATTTTTCTTTTGGTCTATTTGCCATTTTTTCCTATTGATTTATATGTTTTTTAAACTTTAAGGATATTATCACTTAGTCAAATATATTGCTAATATTTTCCTATTTTAACGCAACATTTTAGTTTCACAGATGAGTTTGGTTTGCACAAGTTTTGCTGATATAGGTAATCAAACCTATTAACCTTTTTCATTGTGAACATGAATGACATGTTCATGCATTGTGAACATGCAATATCATTGCATTAATCTATGGTTATGGAAATTTTAATAGTTTAATACTTTGAAAATCATATTTTTATCCATGTGGACTTTTGTTATGTTAGGTAAATACATATTTCCTTCAAATAACCACATTTCACAGCATAACTTGATATTTGTTGTGAAAAGTTACTTAAACCATAAATACCCCATAGCCATAGGATAAGTGGAATGAAACTAATCAGTGAGTAATATATACTTTAATATATTCTTAGTTCTTAGGCTATCGTAGGGCTATTTTACAACTGTCTATTTTGTTCCTGTCAACTGCCTCTTGATTTTACTTAGTATCACCCTCTTTTTTAATTATTATGACTTTATGATATATATCAACTATTGCTAATCATACTTCTCCTTATGGTTTACTCTTCATTTGTAAAGCTCTTATTTCCTATAGTGTACATTTCCAGGTGAATTTTAGAATCATTTTATCAATTTTCCCCAAATCTCGTGTTTATGTTAATGAAATAAGTACTACTTGTTAGTTAATTAAAACAATAAAGCTTTTCGGGGTGCCTGAGTGGCTCAGTTGGTTAAGCCTCTGACTTCGGCTCAGGTCATGATCTCATGGTCCCTGTGTCCGGCTCTATGCTAACAGCTCAGAGCCTGGAGCCTGCTTCACATTCTGTGTCTCCCTCTCTCTCTGTTCCTCCCCTGCTCACACTCTGTCTCTCTCTCCCTCTCTCTCAAAAAGAAATAAAAGATTTTTTTAAATTAAATAAAATAAATAAATAAATAAATAAATAAATAAAAGCAAGCTTTTATAATATTTAGTGTTCCCTCTAAGTAGATAACATAACTTTTTTATTTATTCAATGTTAAAAAATTCAGTTCGGTTAGATTTTCTTTTCTTCATCCATGTCTTGAACATTTCTGTTGGACTTCTTGTAGGCATTTTATGCTCTTTCTCATTTTGCTGTTATGAACTGACTCCTTTCCCTCCTTCCAAATTCACTGAGATAATAATTATGTATCATATAGGGGGAGTATTAATATTTATGTCTATATCTCACATCCAACTTCTTAAACTTTCTTAGTAAATTTATGAGAGTATTTATCTTTTTCAGTTTACAGAAAAATTATCTAATCTTAAATATAATTTTTAAAAATCCCTATTTCCAATATTAACTCTGATGCTTTATACCTTTATCAGGACAAAGAACTTCAGAACAGTGTTAATACCAGAAGACAGTCACATTTTACCCTGTTCATAATCTTAATTTGAATCTCTATTTTTTTAAACATATTTGTAGGCCTATAATGTTAAAGGATATTCTTTATCATAAGAAAATTTCTATTTCTTGTTTTCTAAGATCTAAACAAATCAGAGTAAATTTTATTGAATGCTTCTTAAGTAGCTCTTGAGATCACCTCTTGATTTTCTTACTATTCCTGATATTATAGTATATTTAATTAATAGATTTTTCAATATTAAATCATCTTCACATACATGAGATAGACAACAGCTGGCAGTAGCAATATTTGATGGTTCTTTGCTTTTCTAGAAAGATCCAGGGGAAAGAGTCATCTCTTCCATGAAAATTAAAAGGTACATTCAGGATGCATTATCTCTTTTGAAGATACTTCCTGGTAACTTTTCCCCCACTGTTTCTTGCCAGTAAGATTTTTTCTTTTTTCTTGGTTCAATTTAGATAATTAAGGTTTTCCTAGATAATCATCCCATTTCCGTAATATACTTTAGTTTTATTTTTTTATTCAATTATATTAACATACAGTGTTATATTAGTTTTAGGTGTACAATATAGTGATTCAACAATTCTATACATTATTCAGTGCTCATTAGGACAAGTGTAGTCTTAATCCCCTTCAACTGTTTCACCAATCCCCCTCCGACCTCCCTTCTGGGAACCATCTATTTGTTCTCTGTAGTTAGGAGTCTGTTTTTCAGTTTGTCTTTTTCCTTATTCCTTCGTTTTGTTTCTTAAATTCCACATATGAGTAAAATCATATTATTTGTCTTTCTTTGGCTGACATTTCATTTAGCACTAGACCCTCTAGATGGACCCGTGCTGTGGCAGATGGCAAGATTTCATTTTTTAAAAAATGTTTATTTATTTCTGAGAGAGAGAGAGAGAGAGAGAGAGAGAGAGAGAGAAACCAAGTGTGAGTGGGAGAGGAGCAGAGGGAGAGGGAGACACAGAACTCAAAGCAGGCTCCAGGCTCCGCACTGCCAGCACAGAGGCTTAAATTCACAAACTGTGAGATCATGACCTGAGCCGAAGTTGGATGCTTAACCCACTGAGACACCCAAGTGCTCCTCATTCTTTTTTATGGCTGAGTAATATTCCATCATATACATAATGAGATACACACACACGTATACGCCACACCTTCCTTGTTCCATAAGATTTTTGAAACTAATATAGCACACTTATAAATAAATATTGTTATGGCCCCTGACTCTTTTGTTATCTATTCTCTTTGGATTTGTCAGGGTTTCTATTGTTGTTACCTTTTCTTGCAATGAATCAGGCCTTAGAATTATTAAATCTAATATTCTTTAATATATTGATTTTCTGCTGTCATCTTTATTTTTTTCTTTGACTTTCCTTATAATTCTTTTTTTTTTTTAATTTTTTTTTCAACGTTTATTTATTTTTGGGACAGAGAGAGACAGAGCATGAACAGGGGAGGGGCAGAGAGAGAGGGAGACACAGAATCGGAAACAGGCTCCAGGCTCTGAGCCATCAGCCCAGAGCCCGACGCGGGGCTCGACCTCACGGACCGTGAGATCGTGACCTGGCTGAAGTCGGACGCTTAACCGACTGCGCCACCCAGGCGCCCCACTTTCCTTATAATTCTTATTTATTTTCTAGGGTTCTTTTGTGCTGAATGTTTAGTTCATTTATTTGCATTCCTTCAAGCTGAAAAAAATATATGCCTTTAAATGTACCTCTGAATAGAATTTAAATCTGTATCCCTAAATTTATAAATGCAATTTCCTCATCACTTCATTTTCAAATACTTTGTGGTTGTGGGTTTCATTTTTCTCTTTGACCAAATGATTATGTAGGAGCAGTATCTTAATTTCTAGGAGATTTGGTTTGCTATTGATGTTATTTAAACTTCTATAAGAGAGTATTTTTTTACTAAACAATAGTATAATCTTTATTAAACTCTTATCAGTCACATTATTCTAATCCTCTACATCATTTTCTTTGTTGCTTTTTCTATCAAAACTTGAGCAAAATGTGACAGTCATTCACAAAATTGATCTACCTGTTTTTATCCAAGTTTCCAACAGACTTGTTATATTTTTATTACTTAAAGGATGTTCATTGACCTATCTTCAATTTGGACTGTGCTTTTTATAAATAGAAAAAAATCCTCAGTGTCTCTTTGACAGTATTTTTCCTTTGAATTCAACTTTGCCTGAAATTACTATTTTTTTAAATTTTTGTCTCTTCCTTATGATTTCCTATATTATTATTATTATCATTATTGTTATTTGAACTTTTGTCATGTGTTAGGGGTGTTTTTTCATAAGCAAAAGTTATAATATGTATACAGTCCCTTTTCCTTCTTCATTTTGACCTTTTTTGTATTTAGTCATCCTCAGTAGGAGAAATTTACTGACAGGCAGTATTTACCAACTAAGGATGTGTATGGATTCCCTTAGCCTATGTCCCTTTCCATATGTTTAATGAAGTTTTCTGTGAAAGTGCCCCAATTAAAACCCAAGTAATCGTGATAAGCAAACTGCTGGGCTGGAGTGAGAATTTGACACCATTTTCTGATTGTCCAACAATCTGATCAAATAATGTGATTGGAAAACTGGTCTCAAGCATACACGACTATTGAGTGCTCCCTAGAGCCCACATTCACCTATAATGCTTTTCTTTGGGAGCTACGCTACCTGAAAGCAATGTGCCTTGACTGCCATGCACCCACTACTTCCTGTCTTCTGTTTTAAAGGAGTCATATTGCCTGATGTAGTTTAGAAGCAGAGCTACTTGGTACTGGGTACTGATTAGAATGGAATATGGAACTGCTCCTTCTTCTCCCCAAAACAGTAATCATGCATCAGAGCCACAGAAGCTACTAGAATTCTGTGTAGAACTGACCTTGATTTCTGTGTAGGGGCATGTTCTCATCACCTCCTCTTCACCTGGTCAGTGTGGGAGGGGTCCTCAACCTAAATAGGATAAGGTGGCTGAAAATATGACACCTGACACTGGAGAGATGGGCTGACAGCAGCTTATTAGTCAGACACACTCACGGGTCAGGGGAGGAGAACGTGTCACACAGGGCCATATGGGGGCTAACTTGAGAATAGAGCAACAAAGGTCTGTGGAGGGCGAGCATGGTAGTAACAAAACAGGGAGTGACTCCTGGATCCCACAGGAGGGTGTGACTTCCTGTTTGCTTGATGTTGAGGTCTGAGAAGGAGGTGAGAGCTTTAGGGTGAATACCAATAGCAGGCATCTGGGCTGACTAATAGGGGAACTAACCAGGTGAGGGAGGCCTTCCCCTGGGGTGAGGAGTGTGTCTGAAAGGGCAAAGAACTATGTGGTTAGGCCTTTGGGGCCCTGTGAGGCTCAAAGACATAAAGATACCATATGAAATTTGGGGCTTTACAATACAAGGCATAATATGGGACAAGAATAAAGCATTTTCTTCTTTCATATTAGTGACTTTGAGCTGTTTATAGTAACATAATTCTATTAGCATCATTGGGGCTTTAGTAGTGCAGTTTGTAAGATGAGGATTCTACTGAGCAATGCCTCAACATACCTCTCTGCACCTTCACTCTTTCATCTGTAAAATACAAGAACTAGTCTAGATAATTCTATAGTCCTTTTGTCTCTAAAATGGCCATGATAATTTAAAATAAATAGAAACATTTTACTTAGTGTCTATAAGGTCTAATACTCCAGAGTAATTACCTGTTTGCATGTCTCTTCTACAAATCTATGAGCTCGTTTTCTTAAGCAACTTGAAATGCCCGTTTCATGATACATGAAAATTTCTTAACAAGTGATTTTCAAATGAACGAATAAATCTAACTGAACAAGAAATATGTGGAGAACTTCTGAGCAATGCTAAATATTTCGTGAATGTTCTATTACTGAGTGGTCTTTCATTACTAACTAGCTGGTTATTCTACTAAAGTACTTAACTTGGGTCCACTGTGAGCATTAACATATGGCACTTACCACTGTTTATGTAGCACATTCTTTTCTCATGTTGTTAAACTTCCTTACCTTCCCAAGCTAAGATCTGGAGAAGTTTAGTTTGTTCCATTTTAGACCTAAAGTCTTCTCTTTGTCTCCTTTGGCAAGGATGCCCCAGATTTCAATCAGCTACTAGAAATGTCAGGTGAAAAATGGCACAAATGTGAATTACGACAATAAAAGTTTATAAGCTACTAAAATAAAGTTATAGTACCTAAGAGCTGAGTCAACTGACAATGTTAAATGGAACATTTTACAACCAGTCCTGGGATAATGATAAAAAAAAAAAGTGGCACACAGAACATGAAGAAATATCTGACAGGAAATGGGCCCGAGATCAAGTTCAGGCTACATGATTTTGTATGAGCTACTTCTAAAGTGTGTGTGGGTGGGAGTGATAATCTAAAGTTTATGGAGCGCCTCCTCTGTGTCCAACCCTTGACATCCTTACTTCTCATAACAGCTCAGTGAGAAAGGTGTTGCTGTCATTTTAGAGAGGAGAAACCGAGGCTGAAGTGGTTCAATTGGACAAATGCCCAAAAACAAAACTATTAAATAACAGAAACAATATTTGACTTCAAAATCTCTCCACCTCCAAGCCCATTCTCTATCAGTCTATGTAAAGAGATAGCTTTGGGTGAAACTCACACCCAAAGCTATCTCTTTACATAGACTTATAATCTCTATATAAATAAAACAAATTTTAGGTTTCATGAAGTATCCCTCTGTCCAACTTGATGCTAGTGTGTGTCCTATGCTATCAATTCAGGTGATTGTTCCCCTTACCATGGAGCTCACCATATAGATTAGCTACACAGGGAATGTAAAATTATAGCTAAGTAAGGCAAAAATATGGGGCTAGCATGAAGATCAGCATTAGGAAGGAAGTTGAACACTAAAAATGATGTTCAAGAAGGACTATAGAAATGTTAACAGGAGTTTGAATAGGTGATATGGCAATCATCCATTTTATTTTTTTTTTAAATAACTCCACTCACAAAATATTTTGTGTTACTCATAAATTCCCGCGGCTTTCCCTAACCTTTCTAGGATGACATCCTCTTGTCACCCCACATGCCCATAATTCCCAGTCACGGTGCTTCTCATTTGTGCCCACCACAGTATCCCCAGTGACAGATACAATGGCACATGCAGGGGGAGCTGGTGCTATCCTGATGGGCTGGAGCCTATCCTGATAGGCTGGTATTTGCTGTAATTGCATAATTTTTTAGAAATATTATGTTTTACCTTTAAAGATCTTACAAAATTTATATTCTTCTCCCTCATCTTACTTTGTTATAATATAAAGATAGCCTTTTCAATTACTTATTATGGACCAAAATTCATGCTCCAAGCAGAATTAATGTCATGTTAATTCTGAGGCTTCGCATACTCTGTACAAACTCCTCTCATTCTAGCCAGAGAAACACAGTGATAAAATGGTCTAAACGCATCACATGCAAAGTGCTGATGTGAAATGAAAAGGACAGAAATATGATTGGGATATTAATTCAGGAGAAATAAGGAAATAGGACTGTTTGAATAAGGTTAGCAGGGTGGTTTAGTTCTTCCTGAAAATATGTGTGATGTTATCTCACCTTACCTTGACTTCCACCCGAACTACCCCCGTTCAAGTACAATCAAATGCTTGGTTTCTACACACACACACACACACACACACACACACACACACACGCACACACACAAGAGGGCTACACAATACCCAATAGACAGACACAGACGGAAACGTTATGTGAAACTACTCCTATCAGATGAAGGCATTATGTCAATACAGCAATAACACCATGCATTTCTATTGTAATGGAACACAAATTAATAAAATGGGGAAGTAGAACTTGCCAAACAGCTTTAAACTCAATACCAGATTTCAATTATAGGTCCAAGACACAAGCTAATTTTCATGGTTGGTCCGTAATAATAGTCATTGTTAAATGGCAGAAGAGAAACAGCTTTAATGGGAAGTGGCACAATTAATCACAGCTGTCATACTTATGTACTTGCTGACTATCAACCCTGAACAGAACATTTAATTCAAATCTCATTTAAAAGTATGCACTGTCAAGGGAGAGGCCAAGAACCATTTTCTAGCTCAGGAAGCAACTCACAACCCATGTGCCAAAGATGTTACTGAAGATCGAGTGTATCGGCACATGGACTGATTGCTCTCGTCCCACACCTCTCTTTACAACCCACTGTAGGAACTTCTATAAAAAAGCAATAAAATGCCCAAACCTTGGCATCTGACTGCTCAAAGAAGATCAATTCCTGTTCTCATAATGTATAACTTTTTGGGGGAAGACTCTGCCCATTCAGAACTCCCACTGAATTTAAGTTTTGTCCATGGTGATAGGTTTTGCCTTTTGAGCAATCCTTTTAATATTCTGTAATACTATGTATCTATAACATATTTGTTTTGTTTTTTTTTATATATGAAATTTATTGTCAAATTGGTTTCCATACAACACCCAGTGCTCATCCCAAAAGGTGCCCTCCTCAATACCCATCACCCACCCTCTCCTCCCTCCCACCCCCCATCAACCCTCAGTTTGCTCTCAGTTCTCAACAGTCTCTTATGCTTTGGCTCTCTCCCACTCTAACCTCTTTTTTTTTTTTTCCTTCCCCTCCCCCATGGGTTCCTGTTAAGTTTCTCAGGATCCACATAAGAGTGAAACCATATGGTATCTGTCTTTCTCTGTATGGCTTATTTCACTTAGCATCACACTCTCCAGTTCCATCCACGTTGCTACAAAAGGCCATATTTCATTTTTTCTCATTGCCACGTAGTATTCCATTGTGTATATAAACCACAATTTCTTTATCCATTCATCAGTTGATGGACATTTAGGCTCTTTCCATAATTTGGCTATTGTTGAGAGTGCTGCTATGAACATTGGGGTACAAGTGCCCCTATGCATCAGTACTCCTGTGTCCCTTGGATAAATTCCTAGCAGTGCTATTGCTGGGTCATAGGGTAGGTCTATTTTTAATTTTCTGAGGAACCTCCACACTGCTTTCCAGAGCGGCTGCACCAATTTGCATTCCCACCAACAGTGCAAGAGGGTTCCCGTTTCTCCACATCCTCTCCAGCATCTAGAGTCTCCTGATTTGTTCATTTTGGCCACTCTGACTGGCGTGAGGTGATACCTGAGTGTGGTTTTGATTTGTATTTCCCTGATAAGGAGCGACGCTGAACATCTTTTCATGTGCCTGTTGGCCATCCGGATGTCTTCTTTAGAGAAGTGTCTATTCATGTTTTCTGCCCATTTCTTCACTGGGTTATTTGCTTTTCGGGTGTGGAGTTTGGTGAGCTCTTTATAGATTTTGGAGACTAGCCCTTTGTCCGATATGTCATTTGCAAATATCTTTTCCCATTCCGTTGGTTGCCTTTTCGTTTTGTTGGTGGTTTCCTTTGCTGTGCAGAAGCTTTTTATCTTCATAAGGTCCCAGTAATTCACTTTTGCTTTTAATTCCCTTGCCTTTGGGGATGTGTCGAGTAAGAGATTGCTACGGCTGAGGTCAGAGAGGTCTTTTCCTGCTTTCTCCTCTAAGGTTTTGATAGTTTCCTGTCTCACATCAGGTCCTTGATCCATTTTGAGTTTATTTTTGTGAATGGTGTGAGAAAGTGGTCTAGTTTCAACCTTCTGCATGTTGCTGTCCAGTTCTCCCAGCACCATTTATTAAAGAGACTGTCTTTTTTCCATTGGATGTTCTTTCCTGCTTTGTCAAAGATGAGTTGGCCATACGTTTGTGGGTCTTGTTCTGGGGTTTCTATTCTATTCCATTGGTCTATGTGTCTGTTTTTGTGCCAATACCATGCTGTCTTGATGATGACAGCTTTGTAGTAGAGGCTAAAGTCTGGGATTGTTATAACATATTTGTTAATACTAATATCCTATTGTTGTTTTAAAAGTACTGCAAAAAATATGGGGCGCCTGGGTGGCGTAGTCGGTTAAGCGTCCGACTTCAGCCAGGTCACGAACTCGCGGTCTGTGAGTTCGAGCCCCGCGTCGGGCTCTGGGCTGATGGCTCAGAGCCTGGAGCCTGTTTCCGATTCTGTGTCTCCCTCTCTCTCTGCCCCTCCCCCGTTCATGCTCTGTCTCTCTCTGTCCCCAAAATAAATAAACGTTGAAAAAAAAAATTAAAAAAAAAAAAGTACTCCAAAAAATAAGTGCTGCATATATAATGCATTATTTCGTATAATGTATTAAATAATAATGTATCAAAACCCACTGAAGGAAAATTGAGTGTGTGTAGAAATAGAGATAATGCATATAGATATAGATATGGATTTGGGTACAGAAAGAGAGAGAGAATTATAGCAAAGATCCAAAACAAAAGTTAAAACTTAGGAGCAAAGTAAGAGCAATTACCTTGAATCCTAAATAGTTTCATATATACTGATGTAATAGTTTTGTGTATAGAAGTTTGACATCCTAAGAAAGAGGGGGATATCTGATTTAGAAGTATTAATTTGAAGGAATTACTTATCAGGTCAAAAAGTACTTTCATGTCAACTAGAGATTTCAAGTAGTTTGATAAATAGGTTCTGTGATATTATAATAATGTAATATTAGATTTATCTAAGATGTCAAAATAATGTAACATCTGGCATCTACGTCTATTATGTCACTAACCTTACAGCTAGAACTGGCTGTGGTAAATATTTTACATTTATTCAATATATATTTACTGAATAATTCCTATGTGTCAGGCACTCTAGGTACTAGATATATAAGAATGAATAAGATAGGTACACGGTTCCAGTTAAGTTAGCATAATCAGGGTTACTTTTATAGCCCAGTTCTTCTGAACCTATATTGCGTTATACAAATTAAGGTTTTTTTGACCTTCAAAATATTTGTGGTACTTTGCTTGTTATTTTACCATTAATTACAGAATTAAACGAGTCTTGACAATGAGTTTCAGATGAGCTTTTTTGCTTTGTAGATATTATTGAAGCGAATAAATCTCTATGAATAGTGGAATGATAAAATATTCACAGAAACTTACAACTCTGCAGTTGAATAACAATTACTTTTGTTCCAAACAGGCAATTGGTTTCCAAACACATTAAACAAAGGCAATTTAGAAAGCTTCTTCTTCTTTTTGGCATCATTAACGTTGTTGAACGTTCTGGGATTCTGGAGTGTTTCACAAAGGTAAGTTTGTGGTAAGATGAGCAATTTCTGAGTCCGTGAAATATTGATCTGGGAACTATCACTGAGCCAACGGGAATCCTGTATGCCATGACTGGACAAATTAGATATTAGAGAAATTTAACAGATTATTCAGAGCAAGAAATTTCGATTTAGACTTCACTTTTGCCATTGATCCTTATAATAAAATAGTGCTTTACTCAATTCTAAAACATGTTCTGAAAGAAGATATGTTTTCTCCACTATATAGCACCACTTTAGAATTAGAAATAACCATATTGATAATAAGAATGAATGAGTCATTATCATTAAAAGCAAATATCATTAAACAAATAGCTAGAAATCTAATGATGCTTAAGATTTGGATTCCATTCAGGCCTTTCAATCAGCAGTGACCATTTCAAGGTCAATAACAAACTGCAAAATCATTTAGTCAGTCACCTGAGACCAGTCAGTGGCTTATTATGTATCATCTACCATCCATCCATTGCCAGCCCACCTCTCTCTCTCACTGACGTATTTTTGGAGGACTGTGTAGTTTTGAGCAAATTGTCTAACTTCTCTGAGCCTCTGTTCTTATATTTGTAAAATAAAATCAAGAAAACCAACATCTTGTGGGCTTTAGGCATATGAATTTTGGCAAAGGGCTTAGCACAGTACCTGTCATGTTGTGTCAACTACAGAGATCTTTATTTTTCTCACTTCCCTCTATTCACTTATCTATTTAGTCATATTTTATCTCATCACTGTCACTTCTCCCTTGCCTAAATCATTCTTTCATTCATTGAATAAATCTCTGTTGGAACACCAGTCATGCAATAGGTACTACATGCGATAGTAAACTAGAAGGACACAAAGTCAGTAAGTCAATAAATGTTTACTGCCATTATGTTCCTGCTCTCACGGAGCTTATGGTTCAGTATAAAAGAGAGGCACTTAAATTTCATGCAAGGCAGAATTAATGACAAAATCAAAAGTTTTAATGGCTCCCTGAATTTTTATATTTCTTACCTTCCAAAGTATATAAGTTGTTGAATTGATTCTCCACAATATAAATACCTATCTCATTCTTGGATTGAAAGCCAAATTAGAATATCAAAGAGTCTTGCAGAAGGATCCAAGGGGAATAGCCTCAGTTTTGGAGCAAAATAGAGTCATCGATGAAAACCGAAGGTGAAGGCAAAGCCTCTTTCCCCTGCATTCGTTGCCTCCAAACACATAAGTGGTGCTCATCTTCCAGTTCTCATAAACCCTACACTTCTTACATCTTCTCCCACTGTAAGATCTGACCTTTGTCTTTTCATAAAGTAGTTTGAAAGGTAATTTTTTTAGTCAGCCCAGTTGAATCCACTTCCACTACTTGGCTGTAGAAACTTCAGCAAGCTATTTAACTTTGTTAAGCCCATTTTTTTCATTTGTAAAGTGAAAACAGTAAGAATAGCAATTGTGCCGTAAAATTGCTGTGAGGATGAGTAAATGCTCAAAAGTGTTAGCAATAGTAATAATAATGACCTCATGCTTTGCCTTATGCCTCCTTCTTCCTCCTTTTTAATTCTTCTTCTAGACTCATGCAGAGGTGTGGCAAAAATGACCAGGATTATGGGCTGAATTCATGGAAGAACTAGCACTGGAACCAGACTCTATTAGCTCGGGGATTTACTCATTCATTCATTCATTTACTCATTCATTCAATATACTAAGCATTGTTCCAGGCACTAGAAAAAAAAAAAAAAAATGAAGACAGCAAAGTACCAGTCTATATGAGCTACTATTTAGTACTCAAATTCAATTATTGAAGTGTGATTCTTTCTCTGTGATTGTTGAACAAGTGAGTTACTACAAAGAAGTGACAGATGGTGGAGTGGGGTACAGAGAAGGAGACAAGAATAAAATGGTACAAAGCACCAAATATTGGAGGAACCAAAAGTGGGAAGGGACTAAGTGATAATAGAAGATTTATTGAGAAATAAATCTGATTCTTAGCAAATCCTCTATTTCCCTACATTTTCGTTTCCTTTTTTTCTGTTTACTTTTTGAGGACGGGGGAAAAATAGAGACAGGATAAAACAAAGCAAGAAGGGAGGAAATTAATTTTCCAAGTGTTAAGCACTCCTATCTTGGTCAGTATGCAACACACACACACACACACATAACCTCATGTAATCTCTACCACCTCCCTGTTACAGAAATCTTATCACTTTTTATAAATAAGAAAACTAAAGTGAGAATCTAGGTAAGTAAATTGACTAGGTTCACACACCTAGGATTCAAACCCATGTGTGTATCTTTATAAAGCTCACACACTTTCTCCTATCAGCATACAGTTTCTTTTTTTTTTTTTTCAACGTTTATTTATTTTTGGGGGACAGAGAGAAACAGAGCATGAACGGAGGAGGGGCAGAGAGAGAGGGAGACACAGAATCGGAAACAGGCTCCAGGCTCTGAGCCATCAGCCCAGAGCCCGACGCGGGGCTCGAACTCACGGACCGCGAGATCGTGACCTGGCTGAAGTCGGACGCTTAACCGACTGCGCCACCCAGGCGCCCCCAGCATACTGTTTCTAAGTGCCACAGAAGAGCTCTCTACCTACTCTATAACAACCCCTTGACTCTGATGGGTAGGGAAGAAACCCATCCCTTCAGTTAAAGTAACCATACCCACCATCACCTGTCGATCAGCCACTCCACCGGGAAAGAATGGGTGTCACATATCAGAAGAAAAGAGAGTGGAAAATTTGCCAGCAGAGATCAATCAGCTAAAACCAACTACATTAGTGCAAAGTCACACATTACCCTGGGTATCTATTGCCCATTGGGGCGGGACGGTCCAAGCCAGAAGTTAGGCAAGAAACTATATGGAACTTATGGGAGGAGATCAGTGTCTCTAGTAAGGAATGAATGATTTTGATTTAGTTCTATATTGATTGATTGTCAAACACTAACAAACAGTAAGTATGTGAAGAAACAGGAGAAAACACAGGTGTTCTAGAGACAGTATTATTGAAACATATTATTTAGGAGTCAGTGTTTGATTGCAATAAACATTTCATCACAATTCAATTTTTACCAAACCCAATGGTGTTCAGAGCCAGATAACAGTGACAAATCTATCAAGAACAAGACAGTCCCAAGTTATTCTTGTTCTTAAAGTTTTGAGAACAGCATATTAATTATGAAACAGCATCTTCACCAACACACAGCTGACCTTAGGTCTCTGTTGGCACCTGAGGGTACCCCCACCATGATTTTTATATTAGTGTGATACAATCCTAGTTTAAGTCCTAGAACAAAAAGAATCTTGCCAGGGTCACTCAGATATCACCTGAGTACCATTAGGAATTATATATGAATATCAGGCAAGATTTATTTTTCATTTGTACAAAAACAAAACAAAACAAAACAAACAGCCCTCTGCCTCTGTCTGTCTTAGAGTCCTCCTCAATCAAATCTAAAAGTAGCAATGGTAACATGTCATACCTGAGGCTCTTCAGGTTGGGAGTGAAGGATGTAGGTAGATGAAATGTCTTTCCCTAGCAGAAAAGTATTACATAAACATCTCTACAGTGCTGGATAAAAATATATATCCCACATTAGATGCTGAAATAAAAAGATATTACAGATGTTTTAGGGAGGGAGGGCAAAAGGGTGTTTGTTTTTATCTCAACACCACTGTCCTTCCAGTATGGTAAAACATATCTTTTTAAAAAAAATTTAATGTTTATTTATTTTTGACAGAGAGAGAGAGAGAGAGAGAGAGAGAGCAGGAGAGGGGCAAAGAGAGGGAGACACAGAATCCAAAGCAGGGTGCAGGCTCTGAGCTATTAGCACAGAGCTTGATGCAGGGCTGGAACTCACAAACTGCAAGATCATGACCTGAGCCAAAGTCAGACACTCAACCAACTGAGCCACCAAGGCACCTCTGTAAAACACATCTTAAAGTTAATACCATTGCCCCAACTTTGTCAATGATACCAGTAGTCTTCTGTGCATAACTTGTCATAATTATTGAAAGCAACATAAATCAGAGACAAAAGACCACTTATTCAAGCATTATTCTTCTCTTACAGTTACTTTTAGCAATATATTGAGAGGGAAAAGCAGGTAAAATTCACTTTGGAAACTTTCACAAATCAGAAGTAGATGTTTGACCTCAGAAGCCTACATGTATCTGATAAAACTGAACTTATAGCCCATATTCACTTGTTCATTCAACAAATATTTTTGAGCATGTGCTATCCACCAGGCACTAGGAACACAGCAGTGAATAAAGCAGTTTGAAATTCCTATCCTCCTAAAACTTTCTCAGAAGTGTTTGTGTCTTTTTTCTTAATGTTTATTTATTTATTTTTGAGAGAGAGAGAGAGAGAGAGAGAGAGAGAGAGAGAGCACGAGCAGGGGAGGAGCAGAGGGGGGACAGAAGATCCAAAGCAGACTCTGTGCTGACAGCAAAAAGCCTCACGTGGGGCTTGAACTCAAAAACCATGAGAGCGTGACCTGAGCCGAAATCAAGAGTCGTACGCTTAACTGACTTAGCCACCCAGGTGCCCCAAGAGAATAATGTGTCTTTAAAAGTAGTGTGCTACAGGGAGAAAAGGCCAGAATTTTGAATAAGAGAGTTCCCAGCCTAGGGTCTGCCAACTATTATTCATATGAACCCCAAAGAAGTCATTTAACCTCTTAGAATTTTAGTTTCCCTATCTGTGAAATGGGGATGATTTCATCCTTCTAGGGTTGTAGTGAGAATTCACTAAGCGAGGGTGGGTATAGAGCCCTAGCATGGTGCCTGGCACTTAGAAGACAGACACTCAGGAAAGCCACGTGTTCCTTGGGTCAGGAGTATAGGGTATGCATTCTAGAAATGTATTCATGGATTGTTTGACAACGGTGTTTTCTACATGGGTTCAACACTGAATTTACAAATCTCCTGTGCATCTGAAGTATTTCATGAGTCCTGGTCTCCATGAAAACTGTAAAGTTGATAGGGTTTCAGACTTTCCCCCATCTCGCTCTGTCAGTCATTGCAAGTTGTAAAACAGCGCCATCTAAAGGTCCTTATGAGACAACTTAACATGTCCTGAAACTCCCTTTGTCGTTTTATAAAGACTGTTCTGGTACGCAGTGCTCTTAAATAATCATCACTGTTGTGCCAGTATCTATGGACCCGTAATAAAAGGTAGACAGCACAGGAAGAAAGCAAATGATTTATCAAGTCATCTACATCTGGTCCTAAAAAAAGCTTTCTTTCTTTCTTTTTTAGGTATTGTAATCTAAATCATTTTAATGCCCAGAACATCAGTGGAAGTAATCTTGAAGAAACACTTCTCCTCCATGAAAAGTCTCAGAAATTTTATGGCAGTACACAAGAATTTTCTTCAAGTATTGATCTTTGGGAGACAGCCCTATGAAACTACATTTGACTCTACCCATCCTATGAGCAAAGTATTCACGTTTTCTTCACCTGAACACCTTATGCATTTTAGTTTAAGAATTAATATGCATGGCAGTGACTTTAGGAATATTATGGGTGTACTTTATTTATAAAGACTAATCATGACTCTTCTGGTGAACTATTATGCTTTTGCATTAACACATTATACATTACAATTGATAAAGTAATTTCAAAGTCTGTGTTGCCTCCATGACAACAAAATGATTAGGTCCTAAACATTACTATATTTTACAACTGTTTACAATGGTGGTTCAGCCATTAAAAGCAATATAAATGCTATTTTTAGTTTTAATGTGCCAATAGAATCAAAATAATAGTATGTTAACATTCCTCCTTTCTATACATTTATTGAGCACTTATTACAATGCCAGACCTTGTGATCATATGCCGTCTATATCTGACTAAATAATAAATCTATACATGATTTTACTATATTTGATGTTCATATTATCCTATCAAGATATGAAGGAAATTTTCTCGAAATTAAAAAGCAATGTTAACTAAAACTGAGACCCTTAACAAAGAAAGAATATTCAATCCTGAAGACATTATAAAATAAAGGTAAGTGATGGAATTATTCTGATTAAAGGAAAAAAGAAAATTGAGGAAGATTAAATGAGTGTTGAGAGAGTAATTGATGAATCAAATAGAGAAGCTTAAAGAGGATCCCTAATTCAAATGACACATTTTGGTCTTCAATGCTACCAATTCAGATATATTCAGAAGATCGTCTTCCAAAAGACATAAATAACATTTATCCTTTGAATAAACAAAGAAATGTGGAAACTCATATAAAAAATAATAAACCAATATCAAACAAAACTAATGCCCCCTACCTTTGTAACAATGCTTGTCAAAGTTTGGTTGAGGATCACCTGCTTTAGGAGAATCTTTCTGGCTCCTACCAAAGACTGCCTTAACCCAAATCTTTTTCCAGGAATCAGTGGGTTTAACAAACACACCCCGATCATTCTCATTCTCCCTGAAGTATAAGTGCCACTGCTTTCTAGGACAGTTCACAGCAGATAGGATAGCTGGGTTTATCAGCTGATTGCAAACGACTCTGCAATTAAGCACCTTCCCTTGTGTATACCTAAAATATTTTAGATCTGTAGAATAAAAGATTTATTCATCTTGATTAGATATGATATGCATTTTTAATTGCAAAAGAGCAGCTGTAAAGCACCAGGTGTTTCTCATACTCAATTTTTTGTTTGCTTGTTTGTTTGGAGGACAAATAAAACGACTAGCTCTTGCAGACATAAATTCTTGCCTTGTAACTTTTCCAAATCTCTCTCTCTCTCTCTCTCTATTTGTGTGTGTGTGTGTGTGTGTGTGTGTGTGTGTGTGTGTGTGTGTGATCTGAAAAAATAGTGAGGCCAACCCCTGGATACGTCTTACAGGTTTTTTTTTGCTGCAAAGGTTAAATGTCACGTTTGCAATCTGGGTTTAATGAACATCCAAAATATCAAGAAACCTTTGAACACCTCACCTTAGTACAAAGTGAGCAGCTCTGGCAGTCTCTCCCACTATTAGAAAAAAAGGGTCTGTTTTATTTTGTTATGTTGTGTTTTTCCCCCCCAAAAAATTTGCCTTCATTTCCCCAATTTCTACACGGTAATAGAAAAAAGCGCTCATTACGCTTTCACTCCTCCTTAGAGATGAAAAGAGATCTACAGACTTATAAAGTTGACCCAAAGCAAACACCAAAAGAGCTTAGAATTCTCACATTGGGGTTGACACTTGCGATTAGCTAAATTGCAGTAACTACACATGCTTCCATTCGGAACAGGATACATTCACACGGCAGTTTCTTCTCTAGAGCCTAGCAACATTATCATTGAGCACCTGGAATAGTTTAGGCATTAAGTGTAATTGGTTTTGCTTTACATAAATCTGTAGCTTTGTAAATAAGCGGAGCATTTCAGCTTCTATATAACACCAATTAACTTAAAGGGATGTGTTGTTTGCAGAAGCCTGCTGGGTCTGTACTGTATTTCTCCCATAATATGCTCAGTGGCGGGCAAAGTTCTGGGTCCCTGCAGTGTTCCATTTACTCCCAGTCACTTGGTGCCAAGGGTCTGTACCCAGACACTCATTTGCTCCATTTTTCAGTTGTGAAAGATTGAGAAAATGAAGTCTTCCCTAAAAAGCACCTTCTGTGCTCTATTTTTGTCCATGAGTGAGACCTGAAAGGCAAGGTATTTGAAAATGTTTTCTGTGGCCCACAGAGCACAGGTCTGACCCCATCTGATTCTGTCCACAACAGTGACATCTCTTTCCTCTTCCATTTTTTTCTTGTAGCACTTCAGTCCAACGCAGCCACTACATTGAACTCAACATTAAGAAAACCATGTCCTTAGTTCACGAATTTGCTAGTGAAAGTGTTTCCACCAAAATGACTTTTTTTAATAATACCCAAAAATCTGCTCTTGCAAGTTGTTAAATTTTTCCAAGCTCCTTGCATATTTCCCCCTTGTTATCTCTTTACTCCACTTAATCCCTTATCTCTCATATCCCCTCAGGTAATGTTGATTTATAGCATTCATTCCACCCCGGCCAACCTCTGATTCTCTTGGTTTCTGAACTTGTTTTATCGACCATCAGAGTAACAGTACCACCAAAAAAAAAAAACAGCTCATGATTCCAAAAAGTTTCCTATTAATATCATGCGATTCACAAATTGAGGAAAGAAAAGCACCCCTTCTGAAAACTGTCAGGATTCATTGTTTTATGGAAACAGAACTTCAGCCTTAGTTCCCTGAACCGGTCCATCAGTGGGCATATACCATCTCCACTGCAAGAGAAGCCGCATACAATTACCAGTCACAGACTCACTTCACTCATTTGAGTGAAGGCCTCAAATAAAATCAACAGCCAAGCGATGACAGCACACCTGAAATGCAGGTGTGAAATGTAGGTCTGCTTGTAGAGAACAGCGATATTAAAGGAACCACGACTAATGACAACTCACATCTATGTCACCCTTTACAGTTTATAGGTTGGTGTCACGCATATCATCACATTTGCTTAGCACCACCCCTTTGGGAGGTGGGCACATTTTGGCATGCCTGTTTTATAAATGAGAAATTGCAGCTCTGAGACATTAAGTAATTTATCCAGAGTCACAGAGATAGTAGATGTCACAGTCAGAACTTGAACCTGGGTCTATCTGTCTCTCAAGTGCCAGTTCCTTCTACAAACAGCACTCATAATGTCACCAACACTGGCACATCCCCAACCGCTTAGGCGAAACACTTCTCTACATCATCTAAAAGGAAACAAGAATGAAAGGAAAGACCATGGCGGGGTTAGAGACCCTGACAAAATGGTTAACAAAAAACAAGGATCTTTCTAACATCTCTTCCCCCTCACTCAGCTTCTGTGGAGCAATGTGTTGTCTTCATGTGGAGCTTAGGGTGTCAGAAGCACCCCACTGAAAAGACCCAGAGTGACCATGGGGGCAGGGGTTTGGGCTCAAAAACATCCTTTCCTTCTTTCATCAAAATGCTCTGGATGTGCTACAATCCATTCCAAACTGCCTTAGAAAACAATTCGAGGAAAACAAATTTACCTCCAAAAATATTATTAATAATTGTGAAGACTCCGGTAGTACTTGCTAAGGGTAAGGCACTGTTCTAGGTGTTTTGGGTATATTAGTTCATTTAATCATCACAATAACTCTATGAGGTAAGTACAATTATTAACTCCATTTTACAGATAAGAAATAGGAAGCATAGAGAAGGTAATGACTTTGCAAAGGTTATACATATACCATGGACAGAGTAAAAATTTGGACCTGGAGAGTCTGGCTACAAAATCCAGGGTCTGGCTTTCTCTGTATACTGCCTCTCAGTATAGCTGTTGTCTGTAGTAGATTTTTAAATAATCTCAAGGGGATTCCAGGGAAGGCAATGCCTTAACCTAATGGATCTCAGTCTTTTCTGTCCCAACACATAAGAATATGACTTCTTCCATAGGTAATTGCCAGATTGATTCTTAAGGAGAAATTTTTAACACTCCTAAGTTGTGCTCTCATCCTCCCCCTCTGTGAATAATTACTGCCTTCTGCTTAAACCCAAAGGCATGATTCTATGGGCAGAATTTCAGGGGACTGAGACTGGGTGGCTTAGTCGGTTAAGTGTTCGAGTCTCAATTTTGACTCAGGTCATGATCTCATGGTTGGTGAGGTTGAGCCCCAAGTCAGGCTCCCTGCTGTCAGTGTGGAGCCTGCTTGGGATTCTCTCTCTCTCTCTCTGCCCCTCCCCTGCTTGTGCACGCACACGCATGCTCTCTCTCTCTCTCTCTCTCAAAATAAATAAACATTAAAAAGAAAAAAGAAAAAAAAGAACTTCATGCACTGTGGCAGTGGATTGGTACATCTATCTAATAACTATTGTATGGCTACTTTCCCAGTGATCCTTAAATCACATGTGAACCATCTGTTCCTCACATAAAACATCCCTTGCTAGGTCAAGATTGGAACCTGAGGTCAACTAGACTCTCTACTTCCTTAGCATCTGTATAGATTTTGAGGATTCCTCCAGGCTTGTTATCCAGTAAGTGTGAAATTGTCAAAGATAATCAAGGATAGTGATGGCAAGACTCAATCTCTCTGTCTTTCTCTACCTATCTCTGTCTCTGTATTTCTCTGTCTCTTATTCCTTGTCTTTTTCTGTCTCTTTCTAGCTGAGTGTCTCAGTAATATTGCCTACAGTAGAATAGATGCTATTTGACAGCCCAGATCACTTCCCTAGGTGATACACTGTCACTAGTCCACTCAGAGAGCTTGCTAACTATAAAATAATAATAGCACCCAAACCCTAATCTTTCATCCATCTTAGACAGGTTTGACTCCTTCTACTGGCTGGGAATCCAGTTGTTTCTTAAGCATGCTAAACCACCAGTGACCAAATCTTTTATAAATACAGTAATGAGTCTACGACAAGTGTCTATTACCATGGTAGCAGCAATCCAGGAGCACATTTAACAACATTTATGCAAAGAGCAAGGCTATAGTTCTACCAGGGATAAAAGATGGAGAAAAAATGGAATCAGTGAGAGGCAGAAATTCAGCACAAATCAGGAGGAAGTCACCATAACATCAAAGATACTACCAAGAAAGTACACATGTCATCATCATGGACAGTTTTCATTTTCCCAAAGCAATCTCTTGAAGCAAAATGAGAGAATGGAAAGGGTATGCTAAATTTTAAAATAAGAGAAAGAGCTCTCGATTGGAAATGCCAGAGGGAAAGTGTGAGCTTCAACAGTGAGATCAGAGGAAGGCCATCTGGAAACTCATTTCCCATTTTAGCATAATGTATTGCACATAGTAGGTGCCTTGGTTCACAGGAATTGATTATCACCCCCTTGAGAATGCCAGCATGCCTTTCATCATTTTCCCATACCTCTCTTAAATGAGCTAAGCCTCTCTGACCAGTTTCCACGGTGTCTCCAGAAATGCAGACTTTTGTTTCTTGTGCAGCCTGTGCAGCTCTGCCTTATTTCATTGCAGCTAACCGTGCCTGAAAGACAGGAACAAACAAGATGGACAAGTGTGGCAGTGAATGAACCATTTTACTGCAATTAGAAGTTCACGGAGAATAAATTATCCTCTAGTTCAAGCTGTCCAGCAGTAATCCTCATTAATAATAACACTTCAACAACAGTCTGCTTCCCACAACGGCAGTGAGTGCTACAAACTTCAGCATTACTCTTGAAGCAGGAGTCACATCCCATACGGCTAGCCCAGATCGCCATATGCAGCACACGAGAGAAGGCTTAAATTACAAAGAAGCTTGAATGCATAACTGTCCATGAAGTTCACTGGCTAGATGAGCAGGTGGAAAAAATCCAAGGGCTTCTCTCCTTCCAGCTTTCTCTTCTAATTCATGCTAAACTGTAAATGATTTTTCACATTAATGAGTAAATCTATGTGAAAGGATACTTTCCTCTCTTCTTGCTTCATTGAGGACATCTCTTTTACTATAATATCCTTATTTCCTATACACGGCCACAAGGCTATGGGGAATATATGGTCCATGAAGGCAGAGATTTTTGTGGAGCTATATTATCTCCACATATATACATACAGACAGACAGACATATATATGATACACATATATATGCATATCATATCTCTCTTTCTCTATACATATACATATTTCTCTTTCTCTCTTTCTATATATATGCATTTATCTCTGTATATCTATAATTGATGATATAGATAAATATAGATAGATATAGGTATAGATATAGATAGTCCAATCTGGGCTAACTCGTCTAGTTCTCACCAGTTTATCCTCTATATTTCGGACTGAGTATTCTTTTTGAATCACAAATCTGTCATATTATTCTGCCCTTGCATCTTGCACTCCAGTCAAACAACTGTGCCAGTCAGAAGTCCAAACTACTTGTAGTTTTCAGAATAAGCTGTGCTGTTTCACATTTCAGTAATTTTCTTGTGCCACTTTCTCATGTCACCAGAAATGCTCCTGCCACCGCTCTTTGCCTAAAACATATCTGTTCAACTTTAAACCGAAAATGTCCACAACAACATTTTTGGTTGCAGGTGAATTTCTAGGATCTTGCTACTTCTCATAAAGAGATGGAGCCTATTTCTTCTCTTTTTAAATATAGACAGGACTTTCTGACATCCTCAACAAAGAAAGTCAGTGTAGGTGATGCTGTGTAGTCCCTGAGGCTAGGTCATAAAAGGCAATATGATTTATGTTTGGCTTTGTTTTTTGGGACGGGAGGATACTTGCCTTTGGATATCAGCTACTAAGCTCCAAAGAAGCCCAAAGTAGCCCATGTAGAGAGACAGCATGAAACAGTCCACATAGAGAGGAACAGAGGCTCCTAGCCAGTAGCCAGCATCAACTGCTAGCTGGAACACTCTCTCTTTCTCTCCCATTCTCTCTCTCTCTCTGTAGAGATAGACAGATGATAGATAGATGATAGATAAATGATAGATGATAGACATTATATCTAGGTATAATTATAATATATATAGATATAATATCTAGATTATATCTAGATATATGTACATATAGATAGATATAGATGTAGATATATAGATGATGTAGATTGAATATAGATATAGATGATATATAGATATAGATATAGATATAGATATAGATATAGATATAGATATA
>NW_024412407.1:32019936-32152485 GCF_014898765.1 Herpailurus yagouaroundi
ATATAGATATAGATATAGATATAGATATAGATATAGATATAGATATAGATATAAAGCTTCCATGACTTCTCTCAGTCTAGCTCAGTAGAGTATGGAATCCCCAAAGAATTATTATGAAAGAGCGAAAGTGTCCATTGTCAAATGCTAGATTTAGCAAACGACTTACTTTGATTTCTTCAGGGCTTCTCAGAAGCGTTATTATGCACATTGGGAATTGCTAAGAAACTCTATCCAGAGTTTTCTAAATTCATGTAGCCACACAATCTGTTACTCAGAGAACACTTCTCAGCACTGATCTTTTCTATACATTGGAAACGCTGGTAGGATAAAAAATACATAGACTTTGAAATTAGGACTGGAATTGAACTAAGTATCCATATGCAAGTAGCTGGGCAGCCTTTGACAAGTCATTTAATCTCCCTGAGCCTTAGTTTCTACGTCTGCATAATAGGGTAAGAACATATTCTTCACAGTACTTCACAATACTTTCTATGACCAATAAAAATTAGTTACCTACTATTTTTTCCTCCTCTTTAGCCAGCAATTATTTACTGGACATCTCCTATACTCCCCAAACCATTCACAGATATGTATTAATTAATATGATATTCCTCAGTATTATTTCAGGAAAATTAAAAGGATTCCACCTTTCCTATTTATTTTATTGAAAATAAAATTATTAATACCAATCACCTTGATACCAGACCCTGAATTCTTCCAATTTGGGAGCTAGAAGAGATGGAGAGGTAGAAATCTCATTTATCAGAACAAAAAGGCCCTGTTGATTCATCATAACAAGACTGCATGGAATTTGGAATTTCTCCAGATACACAATTAACATGTCTTCACTTCCTCAGTACTCATAATTGAATTATAAATGAAGTTGGAATGTCATACAGATAATCAGTATATAAGATGGAAAGAAACTGTGATGGTTAATTTTATGTGTCAACTTGACTGGGTCACAAAATGCCCAGATTGAACATTATTTCTAGGCGTGTCTATGAGAATGTTTTCAGATGAGATTAACATTTAAACCAGTGGACTTAGTAAAGTAGATTGTCTTCCCTGATGTGAATAGCCATCATTCAATCCATCGAGGGCCTACATTGAACACAAAAGGAGAAGGGGAGGATTCCTTCCCTTCCTACTTGCCTACTGTGCTGGAACATTGGTCCTGCCTTCAGACTGAGATATACACCATTGCACCTCTGGTTCTTGGGCCTTTGGACTTGGACTGGAATCACACCACTGGCTTTCATGGGTCTCCAACTTATAGACAACAGGTTGTGGGATTTCTCAGCCTCCATAATTGTGCGAGCCAGTTCTTCATAACAAATCTCCATATGTATATCTTATTGGCTCTGTTTCTCTACAGAACCCTGACTAATAAAGATTTTAGTACTGAAAGTGATTCTAGAGAAACAGAATTTTAAGAATGAGTTTCTTGAATTGATCCCAGGTTTTCTGGAATTGGCTCTCTAACCTGACTAGATTTAAAGATGCAAATGACTCTGTTTCCAATAGTAAAGAGAACACTGATAGTCCACAGCATGACCTACCCAAAACATCTGCACAGGATACACCTAATCAACCACTTATAAGAATCAAGAAGCGAGGTAACTCTGTAATGATATTTTTTAGTATTTTTGAAAAACTAATGAATATAATGATGTTGGTTGGTTACTCCTAATGTTGCTGGACAAAGTAGTACAAGAAAAAGATGAGCTAAGAGGTTCGAATTCCCAATTAAAGCATCCAATAAATGACCTAAGAGTTTCTTTATGTCCCCCAAAGGAGTCCCCTATATTCTGTAGCTGCAGAGCTGAAATTGCTGAAAATCAAATGCAGAACCATCCTGTGATTTTGATGATTGAGTTACAAAGCAAGTGGAACTCAGAGCCTCACAGGGTGTCTACTATTAATGTGAGGGCATTTATTGGGAAAGAATGAGATCCTGTAGATTGAAATGGGGACATGTGGGAAGACTTTGATGAAACTGGGGACATTGAAACAAATTCTGAAGTCTTTGCCAGTGGAAGAGGGCTTCTCCCCACCCTCAGTGGAATCAACCTCTTCAGCCATAAGAGCATTGACGTTTCCCATTCAGTCCGCATTGCCTGAAGAAACTGCAATGGCCTCCCCTGAGGCAGTTTCTTTGCAAGCTAATGCTGAGCATCCTCAAGACCTGCCCTACTGCCCCTCTCTACTTCTAGTCTATAAGCATATCAAGTACCAGTAGACCCCTTAAGATGAGGTACAATATGTATCCCATGAAGAGATGCACTACATTCCAGAAGGACTACATGAGTTTTCTAATTTATACAGACAGAAAATCAGGACACATCTGTGGCTATGGACACTAAGGATATGAGACAATGATAGAAGGAATATAAAGTCAGGTTAGGTAGAATTTATTGATGTGGGTTCACTCAGCCAAGATTCTGCATGCATCTCAGAAAGTTGCATCTCAGAAAGTTGCATCTCAGAAAGTTAGAAAAGGCTTTATAACAGTTTCTTCAGTTAGTTGGCTGAAACACAAACCAAATATGGCCCATAGTGAACAAACTGGAGAAGTACAGCCTGCTTTGGCTTAATGTGTAAGAAGGGATTCAAGGGCTTAGGGAGACTGCAATATTAATGTGGATTTGTCATTTAAGACCAACTCACACACAGTGGAAGGATCCAGGATACATACTTTTCACCAATACTATGAGAAATAAGTTTATGAGGGAGCTCCAATATCCTTGAAGGGCTCTGTGATCACTCTTCTCAGGAGGTAAAAATCTACAGTGAGAACTGTCATTGGGAAACCTAAATGTGATAGGAGTGATGGGGTTTCAGCATGTTGGGGGCCAACTGGCAGCACTCAGCCACCAAAGACAAGAGGGGCATAGTTACCATAACGGACATCAGAGTCAAAGTGACAATCGTAATAGCCTGAACAATTGAGGCACTGAGTAACTGATCTCATGATGTTCTTATACATTAAATATCAAATACATATTCAACCTCTATAATTCTAGGTCAAGTGAACAAAAATCTAACCTGGATTGTAA
The DNA here is from genome assembly GCF_014898765.1 of Herpailurus yagouaroundi. Lineage (NCBI taxonomy): Eukaryota > Metazoa > Chordata > Mammalia > Carnivora > Felidae > Herpailurus > Herpailurus yagouaroundi. The sequence continues at coordinate 32,022,996 of NW_024412407.1, forward strand.
AACAGAGTCACAGCCATTCAGTCAGTTTTCAGGCTTAAGCCAGTTTATGGACTCAGAAGAACTTGGATGAAGGGGAGTCCAGGTCCCCTTGAGACAGAACCACAGTACACTAAAGAAATGCAACACTGTTAATTTTCCTCCCTTCCAGCTCTCCCAAAAAGGGACCTACTGCCTTTACCAGAGTACTTGTACATGGGGGAAAAGGAAATACTCACACGCTAGGGGGACTACTGGATACTGACTTTGAATTGATTGCTCCAAGAGACCCAAAATATCACTTTGGCCCACAAGACAGAGTAGGGACTAACAGATGCCAGATGATCAATGGAGCTTTTAATTCAGGTCTATCTCACAGTGGGTCCTGTGAGTCCCCAAGCCCATCCTGTGGTATTTCTCCAGTACCAGAATGCATAATTGGAAAAGACATACTTACCAGCTGGCATAAGGCCCACATTAGGTCTATGATTTGGAGAGAAAGGGTTATTATGGTGAGAAAGGCCAAGTGTAAACCATTAGAATGGCCTCTATGGAGGAAAATAGTAAACCAAAAGCAATACTACATTCCTGGAGGAACTGAAGAAATTAGAGCCACAATCAAGAACTTGAAAGACACAGTGTGGTGATTACCAACACATCCTCATTCAACTATCTTATTTGTCCTGTGCAAAAGACAGATATCAATATAAAAAAATCAACAAGACACAAAAGAATATGGCAGGAGAAGAACAAGGAGACAAAGAACTAAAAGACTGACAGAAAAAAAAAATAAAATGACAGTAACAAATCCTTCCTACTCAATAATTACTTTAAATGTAAATAGATTAAATTGCCCAAACAGAAGACATAGAGAAGCTGAATGGATAAAGAACAAGATGCAACTGTATGCTGTCTATTAGGAAAAGATATTACATGCAAATGGTAAGCAAAATAAAACAGAGATGGCTATACATATATCAGTCAAAATAGATTTTAAGACAAAAACTGTCGCAAGAAACAAAGAATGACATTTCATAGTGAAAAAAGGGTCAATTCAGCATAGAGATATAACAACTATAAATATATATGCACCCAACATCAAAGCACTTAAATATATCAAACAAACAATGACAGAACTGAAAAGAAAAACAGACATCAATAAAATAATAGTAGGATACTTCAATACCTTACTTCCAATACTGGAAAGAATATCCAAACACAAGATCAATAAGGAAACAAAGTAGTTGAGTAACCCTATTGACTAACTGGACCTATACAGAACATTGAACCCAAAAGCAGCAAAATACACATTTTTCTCAAGTGCATATGTGGATTTTACAGGATAGATCACATGTTAGGTCACAAAATAAGTCTTAACAAATTTAAAAATGATTACAGTTTTGCCATATGTTTTCTGACTGCAAGGAATTAAACTAGATATCAATAGCTAAAGGAAAACTGGAAAACTCACAAACATGTAAAAATTAAACAACAAGGTCTTTTTTTTTGTTAAACTATAGTTGACACACAATGTTACATTAATTTTAGGTGTGCAACATAGTGATTTGACAATTTTATACATCATGTTATACAAACAACACAATCTTGAACAACCATTGGGTCAAAGAAAAAAAAATTTTAATTAGAAACTATATCGAGACAAATGAAAGTAAAAACACAACATACCCAAACTTAGGGAATGCAACAAAAGCAGCACAAAGGGGAATTCATAGCAACAAATGCCTACAGTAAGGCAGATGCCTCTGCCAGGGAAAATAATGAAGACACATTACCAATGGGGTCACATAAATAAAGACAAAATAAGAGATTATCATGTATAATTATGCACCGACAAACTGGATGACCTAGAAGAAATGGATACATTTCTAGAAACATACAACCCACCAAGACTAAGTCATACAGAAACAGAAAGTCTGAAGAGACCTATAACTGGTATGGAGGTTGAATCAGTAATCAAAAATTTCCCAACAAAGAAAAGCTCAGGACCAGATGGTTTCACTGGTGAATTCCACCAAACATTTAAAGAATTAACACCAATGCTTCTTATACTTTCAAATACTTGCAGAGGAGAGAATACGTCAAACTCATTTCATGGAGCCAAATTACCCTGTCAACAAAACCAAAGAGCACAGAAAAAGAAATTTACAGGCCAATATTCCAAATAAATGTACATGAAAAAATCCTCAGTAAAATACTAGCAAGACAAATCCAAGAGCAACATTAAAAAGGTCACCATAACAAAGTGGTATTTATCCCTGGGATACAAGGATACTTTAACATATGAAAATGAATTAATTTGACACATCACATTAGCATAATAAAGGATGAAAATGACATGATTGTCTCAAAAGAAGCAGCAAAAGCATTTGAAAAAATTCAACATCCTTTCATGATAAAAATTCTCAACAAACTAGGAATAGAAAGGAATTACTTCAACAAAATAAAAGCCATATATGAAAAGTCCACAGATAACATCAATTCATGGTGAAACACAGAAAGCTTTTCCTCTAAGATCAAGAACGAGACAAGGATGCTCACTTTCACCATTTCTATTCAATGTAATATTAGAAATTGTAGCCAGACCAAATAGGAAAGAATGAGTAATAAAATTATCTAAATCAAAAAAGAAGATGTAAAACTGTTTTTGTTTACAGATGGAATGCTCTTATATATGGAAAATCCCAAAGACTCCACAAAAAAACTTTTAGAATAAACCAATTCAATAAATTTGCAGGATACAAAATCAACAAATAAAAATTAGTTCTGTTTCCATATGCTAACAACAAACTATCTGAAAAGGAAATTTGAAAAACAGTCCCATTTACAATAACAAAAAAAGAATAAGATACTTTTAGTAACAAACTCAAGGAAGGGAAAGACTTGTATACTAAAAACAAGACATTGATGAAAAAATTAAACAAAAAATAAACAAATGGAAAGAAATACCATATTCATGGATTGGAAAACTTAATATTATTGAATGTAATGCCTATCAAAATCCCAATAGCAATTTTTACAGCAATAGAAAAAAAAAATCTAAAATTTACTGGAACACAAAATACCATCAATAGCCAAATCCAACTAAAGAAAGAACAAACCTGGAGGCATCACACTTCCTGGTTTCAAAATATGTCACAAAACCACAGTATTCCCACCCATGAAATTGAGTACAGTGCCCAGAAATAAATCCACACATCTAGGGTCAGCTGATCCTTGACAAGGGTGCCAATAGCAAACAATGAGAAAAGGATAGTCTCTTCAACAAATGGGTATCCACATGCAAAAGAATGAAGTTGGATTTTTAGCTTACAGTAAACACAAAAATCAACTCAGAATGAATTAAACACTTAAATGTAAGACCTCTATCTGTGAAACATCCTAAGAAAAAACATGGGAACAGTTTAATGACATTTGTTTTGGCAATAATTGTATGGAAATGACATCAAAAACACAGGTAACAAAAACAAAAATAAACAAATGGGACCATATTAAACTAAATTTCTACACACCAAAGGAAACTATACACAAAATGAAAAAGCAACCTACAGAATGGGATAGAGTATTAAAAATAGTCAAACTCATAGAATACAAAGAATGGAATGGTGATTACCAGGGACGGAGGGAAGTGGAAGCCGGGAGTTATTAATCAGCATAAAATTTCAGTTAAACGGATGAATATTCTCTAGAGATCTGCTGTCAAACACTGCACCAATTATCAACAATAATGTATTGTACACTTAATTTGTTAAGAGGATAGGTCCCATGTTAGTGTTCTTACTACAACAAAATAAAAGTTTTAAAAAGAAAGTTAAAAATCATATCAATCAATTCCAGTGTTTGCACTTACTTAGATCCCAATTCAATACACAAATATAAAGAAATGAGGTAAACTGAACACTGACAATATTTGATAATATAAGAAATATTGTTAATTTTTAGGTATAACATTGACATGATGTGATTTTTAAAAAATAATTCTTATCTTTTTAAATATCCACATAGAAATACAGATGGATGAAATGCCATATTGTCTAGTATTTGCTTCAAAATAACTTAAGGTGAGGGGAAATAGTGAGAATTTAGATTGATCAAATTTGGTTATCAGTTGATATATATTGGAGCTGAGATTATGTGCATAAGAGTTCATTATACCATCCTCGCTATTTTTGTGTATGTTTAAAATATTCCAAACTAAAACTTTTGTTTAAAGTGTGCTATAAATATTATCAGTATGTCAGCGACATGTACAATTAGTAGCCTAAAAGGTGCTTCTTGATAATCCAGGTTTTTTTTTTTCATCTGCTTGGTAGATCCTCTGTCAAAACTAAGGGAAAAGAAATTAAAAAAAAAAAAATTGAATGCATGTCTGCCCCAGTGAAAGAAGCTCCAGATTTCAAAACTATAGTTCAATAATCTTTCCCAAATCTAAGATAAAGGACTGACATCTAATTCCCATCCTTCGTGTTGACCGTGCTGTGTCATTGTGATTGACCCAAATTAATCAAGATGGAATATTGCATGCCAATGATAAATTTTTGTCTTTACTCTGAGGATACATAGTAACTCTCTGACTTTGGTAACTGATAAAAGGAAGAAATTCCCAGACAACAGGTATCTTCCTTAAAATATAATCTTTATCCTTAAAAAAATTTAGCTCCCATGTATAGCTGAGTTGAATATGGATGTGGTTTAAACAAGTGAAATAAGCACTATTCTCTCCTCATCATATGCCAATCACGTAGAATTACTTCTGTGCAAATCTTGTTAACTAGGCTAAAGACACAGTGGCTACAAGTATGATAGGGAAAATAAAAATAAAGAAGAAAGGAACAAATGAAAGAAAAACTAGAGGGAGGAAAGGAGGGAGGGAGAAAGAAAAGAAGAAACCGAGGAAGGAAGACAGACAAAAGTTGACCCTTAGCAAAATGCAGAACATTTCAATTTAGTAAGCGTGGTGCAGCTGTTCTTCATAAACCCATGAAGAGTGCAGCCAATTGCCCATTAAAGATTTACCAGCCATTCCTAATCTTCACTGTGCAAAGTGTCCATTGGAGATTTCCCTGTACTAGTTGGTGAGGATTACTCTTCCTTTCAAAGTCATTTATTGTCACTGAGGAATCTGGACTGTAAGAAATGGATTGTTGGTTATATAACCAAAAATTTACATATGATTACTGACTTTATCAGATCTCAAGTTGTCCCAGAGCACTCTAATAAGACCTTAAATGTATGCAAAAATAAATTTGTTAACTAACTACCTGAAAAGTTAAATAAATGGCATCTTAAAACCGGATCATGTCCCTGAGTTTTGAGCTCAATAAGGGGTATTAACTTGGGAATAGTAACATTTCCCTCTTAATCCACTATCTCCAGATTTGCAAAGATGTAGCCAGGACTAAGACAATAATTCCAGTCTTCTTATATAACTGAACTACCAAATCTAGAAAATACCACCAACCTCTGAAATGTCCAAATATACTGGTTCAAATAGTTCAGTTATTCATATTTACATTAATTATTTCAAAGATATGTATTGGCTGCTCATATGCCAAGTACAGTACCTGGTAATACAAAGGTGATAAGAACAGAAAAGTCTCATGGAACATACAGTCTAGAGGGGAACTAAGGGATAGGCCTCATCTAGACCTTAAAAGGTAAGTATCATTTAAGCAAACAAGATGGGACTCTTGGCAGCCTCCTCAAATGACTACATTGATCCAGAGAGTCCTTGGAGATCTAGAATTATTCTTTCCAGGTTTCTTAGAAGGGCCCTCATCCTCTTCCCTCTATTCCCATTTCAGAAATAGTTACAAAGAGATTGCAGAAAAGAATAGAACCTGTGTTTAGTTTGGGGAATCCAAAAGAAGAGAAAACATATTCCCTACTTCCCTTCTGGAACTCTGGGAAACAACATCTGCATTCATTCAGTCAGTGGTTTCATAGGGATCCTTGTTTTGGGGCAGGCACATCTTTATATGGCTTTTTCCTCCCCACACCACTAAAGCAAGACAGCAGTGGAGCTAAATGGTTTCATGGGATGCCTGGGGTAGAGGGTCCCAGATTTCTCCAAGTCTGCAACACTCCAAAAGGTGTGGGAGATACACTGACTCTTGCTTCTTCCTTACCTTTTCAGGATACTGATGTTAGCTCTGAAAGAGAGAAGAGAATGTGAGAGAGAGAGAGAGAAAGAGAGAGAACAAGTGTCCCCAAATGGATCCTGCAGTCTGATGATAGGGCACAGAAGTATGAAGCAGCATGGAAGACCAAATAGGACAACTGCATATTTCAGGAGAGACCAGTGCAGGACAGGTAAAGACCAACACGTAAATACCATCTCTATTGCTATCAGACTGTTGAAACATCACAGCTTAGATTAGCCCCAGGAAAAAACAGAAATTATGACTGGATGGCGCTTAGACTAGAAATAGAGAAAACTCAGAATTGACTTAGCTTGTAATGTTTATAACCAGGGAGTAATGGTGTCCTTGAATGTATATTTAGTTGAACCATATAAACTTAAATTTTTTTACACAACTAAGACAATTGAAAATAGTACAACCTGTATGCAAGCTCTGTGTGTATTTGTATATATATGTGTGTGTGTTTGCAAAAATAACCAAATGTACTTGAATATTAGACCCTTCGTAATAGCCACCTTCAGAAGTTCTATTTTTGCTGTTGTCATTGTTCAACTCTTTCTTAAGCTTTCAGCATCATTGTGTGAACCATATAAGAATATCAATTCCATTAGTTTACATTGACTTTCCATGTTTAATTAGCAATTGTACAATAAAGAAAACAAGAAAAAATATGATTTGCTTAAATCATGACTTTATTCACCAAACTTGGCATTTGTAAGCTTGTGGCAGTTTCCAGAAATCAACAGACACATGTCTATTAGTTCTGAATATATTCAAGGAATAAAGACAATCCCAAAGATGTTTTAAGTAATGGCTACTATGTTATCATGCACACATTGTTAAGATGACTATTTTGAATGAAAACATTAATTTGGATGTATTAGCATATTTGTGGAAAACCAGACCTAAGCCAAAAAAAAAAAAAAAAAAAAAGATTACTTTATAGTCAGACGTATTTAGGACAGTGACAAATATCTCAACTTTGACCAAATGGTCATTTCCCTTGAAATCGCATTCCATCACTGTCTCACTTTCCACAATGCCATATATTATTCTGTACTTTAGAAAGAGCTCCTTTAAGGAGTCCACAGCATTAGTGCCATCATGCAAGAAGTGGGGGAGCTTGAAAGAGTCAGTCACGCAGCCTCCACTGTCTCTCAAGCAGCTATCTTAGTATTTTTACAAACATTACTCTTAATCTCATTTTTCATTCCCATCTTGCAACTTTATGCCTTCCTATTGATCTAAGTGCTGCTGCTTAGAGACACCAATGAGAAATGCTGAGAACATTCAATAAATAAAAAATATCCATCCACCCTGTACGTGATTCCTCTTTAAAAATTATGCAAGTAAAATAGTGTTTTTCTGCTCCCTGTTCGTTCTTGAGACCAAAGTCTATGCCCTGCATGTGAAATTAACTCCAGGGGATGAGTAGAGGGTGTTCTAAATTTCAAATCTCAATCCTAGTTCTGAAGCCCAATATTGCCTTAGAGAAGTTGCCTTCTATAATTATTGATTACCTTGCACATACTGTAATTGAAGTCACATCTACAAAGATCTCAGTTTAGATTGTAGCACTTGTGATTTTTCCTCGATGAGAAATGCATTTATTTGCATTACTTCTATAAAAGAAGTTGTTTTTTTTTTTAATGAGAAAACACTCTTTTATTGCACATATTTAGCTAGTTAGAATCTAGCCGGAGATCTTGGTATATTTTTGTACACTTGACACATTTTTTTCATTCAAATGATTGTTTGTTTTAAAAATTTCCAAAGGCCACCTGGGAGGTGAGGTTTTTATCAAGTAGGTGAGCCAATTCAGGCAGGGATCAGAGTTATATGCTTCATCTCTGTTTATAGATGTTGAAGGTGAGTATCACTGAGCAGGATGGAAAGAATCCTGACCTAGGCATCAGGAGATGTGGGTTCTAGTATTCGCTTACCAAGCTATCTGGATTTAATTTGACTTCCACAAACTCTGATTCTACTATCTATGAAAATGAAGGAGCTGATACCTGATCTCCACTACCATTAGTCTTTTCTGGGCTTCGTGCACAAAATGTGAAGGTGTATTTTCATAAACAGCTGGTTGCATTTTATGGCAACATTATCTGTCTCTGCACCCTCATTTCCAAGTCCCTTAAGAACACTAAAATTATTTTGTCCACAGAGAACAGAATACTGAGGAGAAGGACCCAGGAGTTTGCACTGGGAAGCAGTCTCAATTAGGCTCTCTTAAGTTCTTAGTGACCAAAAAAACAAAACAAAACAACAACAACAACAAAACCAAACTTGATGTGATGAGAAAACAGCTACTTTGAGGTGCTGCCTTGGCATTTACTGTATGACCAGCTCACACCCAGAGTCTGGACATTTGGATAAGTATCTGAGCTTAGGATTCCCACCACAAGTTCCTGCTTTGGTTTTCCCAGGATATCTGTTCAAATAATCACTATGGTTGAGCCCACGAAAAGTTGACCTCCGCCCTGACCACCTTAGAAGTAATGGGTGCTTGCTTCTCTGCTCTCTATCCCCTGCTTGCTCATGACCTGGGATGGAGGCCTGCTCTTCCCCAGGCTCATTGCGCTCTGCTCCTCTTCTGGGATTTCTGTATAACAAATCTTGTGACTTTATTTCTTTTGAGTGAGTATACTGAAACTGCACCTTCAATCAAAATGACTCTGGGGTTTTTACTTCCCTTAAGTGGGAGCTTCAGATGCTGAGGAAGCTACCTGAGACCCCCATGTGTGAAGCCGATGTCTCCTCATTCAGCAGGCCATAATCTACATATTCTTAATTTAATATACTGGCTCCAAGCACCCTCCAGCACACTTGACATCAAAAAAAAGGGGGGGTGGTGGAATTTATTGCTCATGCCATTGAAAAGTCTAGCTCTGGACTGAATTGTAGCTTTTCAAAATTCATACACTGAAGCCTTGACCCTCAGCATCTCAGAATGTGACTATATTTGGAGAGGTGCTTTACAGGGGTCGTTAAGGTTAAATGAGGTCATTAGGTTATTGGGCCTTAATCCAACTTGACTGGTGTCTTTATAAGAAGAGAAAATTTTTTTTTCAATATATGAAATTTATTGTCAAATTGGTTTCCATACAACACCCAGTGCTCATCCCAAAAGGTGCCCTCCTCAATACCCATCACCCACCCTCCCCTCCCTCCCACCCCCATCAACCCTCAGTTTGTTCTCAGTTTTTAACAGTAAGAAGAGGAAATTTGGATACACAAAGAAACACCAGGACAACACATGCACAGAGGGCCAATCACATGAAGAGGCACCAAGAGGGTGGCCATCTGCAAACCAAGGGAAAAGGCCTCAGAGGAAACCAACCATAATAACACCTTGACCTTGGACTTTCAGACTCCAGAACTGTAAGAAAATAATTTCTGTAGTTTAAGCCACCAAATCCGGTGTTTTGTTACAGCAGCCCTAGCTAACTAATACCAGTCTCTTGCAGGGCTGGATATATCATTTGCAAATCCTCGTGAAAAAAGAAAATGTGGTGCCCCCCGGTTCAAAAAGCAAGAAAAAAAAAGTGTCACTAATGATACTAAACATGAGGCTTTTTTTCCCTTCTCTAGTGTCCCTCTGACTTGGCATAGTTGTTTTGTTGTTTAGGCTTTGGGGGTATTTTTGTTCCTACTTTTTGCTATTTCAGTAATTCTAAGCAGAGGAAAATCAAAATGTTAAATTATTAGCATGAATTTTACCATTCATCTCTGTATTGCGCAATGCCAGTTTTAAATGCAAATGTAAGAGCACTTATCTCACATGCAGGGTCACCAAAATTGCACAACTCCTATTTCGTAGCCTATACACACATAGAGACATCAATCTTAGGAGAATAGTGGAAACATGACAGAAACTAACTCAACTGTTTTTATTTCACTTCTGGAGACACATAAATTCTACCAACACTCTATCCTACATTTATTGATAAGTATGGAAGAACTGAAAGGAAAAGCAACTAAAAGTTGCTCTTTCTTTCCCTTTCCTTCTAGTGATTATTTTCAAAGTGGTTAACTAATATGGGGAAGTAACAACAAGCAAGAAAAGTTCTGACAGAGTCGTTTGGTCGTTTGTGTTTTTTTTTCTTTTCTTTTCTTTCTTTCTTTCTTTCTTTCTTTCTTTCTTTCTTTCTTTCTTTCTTTCTTTCTTTCTTTCTTTTCCTTCCTTCTTTCTTTCTTTTTAGAATGCTCTTGTTTACTTTCTGCATTCCAAGCCAGTTCTGATTCAGAGGGAAGACATGGCCTCCCTGGACAGTCAGCGCCCCTACTTACTCAGTCAGAGACATGTCAGGCTTACCTTGTACTCACTTTGAGTCTCACTGAGCCTCTACACATTGTGGAGTTCACTGGAACTCTGTGCTTCTGGCTCATCGTGAATGCTGTATGCAAGCGAGGGGCAAGGGAAGCAGACAGGTGTACAAGCATTCCTGTGTTCACACACATGTTCCATTGTTCCACTGGACTTTACTCACAGAATACAAGTTCGAGAATAAAATGAATTTTTTCAAGGCAACAGCAGTGCATTAAATCAAGTTCATCATCCTTCTGAGCATGGGGCCCTGTGCACCTGCACAGGACATACGCCCATAAAACTAGTCCTAGTCCTTTGATATGATGCTATGGAAAGCTCAAGATAGCATCAAAAGTCAATGTCTCTTCTTCCATTATCTGCTTCTACTTGCCCCCATGTTGGCTTTACTCTCAGCCAGGCTCTTATTTCATTCATGGTTACTAGACGGCTGCAGAAAACAAGCCAGATAGAGTTCTTTCTCAAATACTCCAGTGATTTTTCTCAGTACATCTCATTGATTCCATTGGATCATATGCCCATTTGTGAGCCAATCACTGCAACTAGAGTAATACAATTGTCTAATTACCTGAGCTCTATCCCATTCTCCATCTCTGAAGCTGGAGATTGAGACCACTCAATTAGAATGAAGGACATGTACAGAAAGTCAGGAATAGAGTAGTCTGTCAGAGGAAAATTGGGGTACGGTCACCAAAAGAAGGATAAATGGATTCAAGAAAGCAAAAATAAAATAAAGGTCAGAGACCATTCCAGTGGTCCTGATCTAGGATGTCAGTGTAGAAAGCTCAGTGCAATTAAGAAACCATACTTGATTTTGAAGCTGGAAGTCACAGAACCTAGGTTGATTATTTTTCTGTTGCAAGCTAGGACCACCAGGTAAGGTTGTATAGCACACCACATATTATGGTTCTTTTCCAAGAAGCTATGATGTGTACAAGTTCTATTCTAGGATATTCCATTTGGATGCTTCTTTTAGCATTCTCCCTGCATTCTACCATTATCATCCAAAACTTACAATCAAATTATCTTATACTCCCCAAAAGCATTTCTATTTCTCACTATTATATAAGAAATGCCCTCATACATGCAGTAACCAACAATGCAACTACTTTAAGTCGGTTCTCTTCAGACTTCCGACTGAGTGGTTTTCAGCTCGGAGAATAGGAGGTAGTTAGAAGGAGGAGGCTGGTGTGGAGGGGTGCTATTGGAGGGAAAGGAGGGAGAATGAAAACAGGGGGGCACATTTACAGTTATACACCAGGTTGTCCAATCGCCCCCTGGACCTGTGATTGTTGGAGCTTCTGCCCTATTCAAAGTCCCCCCCGCCAAGGGGCCTCACAGATTATCCACCTTATGTGGAGTACACATTGTTGTGTAACATCTCTTCCGTACACACATACTCCTTAAAAGGCCACTGAAGAAGATCTCACTGGCACAGCTGCAGCATGTGCCCACAGTGAGGCCACCAACCACAAAGGTCCCCCTTCCCAGAGTACCAAAGATCACTCCAGGTATCACCACTGCCAGATCCCCTTGTCAGAGCCCCTGGGTGGCTTGACAGCTCCTGAGAGTGTAACTCTGCTAGAGCCTGTATTCTGACTCCCTCAATTCACAGAAGTCCCACTTCAGTTCCCTACCAAAGGGCTTGCGCATTTTGTGTTACACTCTGCCACACAAATACCAAAGCAGAGCAGTCAGGCATTCTTAGTTCTCATGGAGTTGTTAGTGGGAACAGAAGAGAAAAAATAATGAACACCATTAGGTACTCAAAACCTTTTCAACTACCAAGGCTAATAAAACAAGCGTGGGTGCCTAGAACTCTCTTCTCCAAGAATTTTCTCCCTAGACAGAGAATACATAGAGTTTACAGGTCTCTATGCAAATAGGCTTCTAATGAGTGGGTGACCTCACTGGCTACGTTTTGCCAAAAGGAGCGGATGTGTCCTACTGTCTTGGAGTGACAGCAGCTTGGACTTAAGCTTGGAACTCACTAGCAGTAGATTAATTCTGATGATGAATTCAGCCAAAAGAAGGTCCAAGCTCAAAATTGGGGAGTCCCAGAGGTATGGATTACAGAAATGTTACTCTATTTCTCACAGAAATTTCTGTCACAGAAAGTTGTTTGGGATTCTTCTTGGCATATGAAGAACCTTTTTTTTTTTTTTTTTTTTCCAGCTAGCAAGTGGCAAAGCTGGAGCTAGAATCCAGGTAATTCTTTCTTTAGTCTCCTCATGGAAAAATCACAAAACAACAAGGCAAAGATTACTGACACTCTTATAGCCTTGGCATCTACCACATTTGTCCCAGATTATGGAATTATTATGTCCCAGATTATGGATTATTGCCCTCATACAATCCAGATGACTTCTTATTCTGTACTCTCATGAGAAATGTTAGAAAGAAACTGTCAAAATTCTGTGAACTTTGATTGGCATCTATTCCCTAGCTTTATATGACAAAGCCAAAGTCTTACATCTTATTTTCCATAGCAGGTACCCTGGCTCTTTCAAGCTTTTTTCACTGAATTTTTTCTCATCTGTGATCCATCTAAAAGGAATGTTCTCATCATCTAAATGATTTTCTCTCCCATACTTTATTTCCCCCAGAAAACCAGGATAGAACTCTAGAAAGCTAATGAACTCATGTCTCTTTAAACTTCACAGTTCTCTCTAATGTTAGCCTCCCCTCAAAATGTAGTTCTGCAGAGGTATGTGAGAGTTTTCACAGAACAGAAAACAATAAAGGCTTAGGTCATTTTAATAATGGAGAAACTGAAGAAAAGTTAAGTAAGAGTCACACAAAAACACTCTAGGGACCCAACTGAGACACATGTGATCTTGTCCCCAGGCTACTAAACAGAACCTATATATTATTCAAAGAATAATCCTGCTGACCCTCTGATCTCTGTGTATAATTAGGTAGAGCTCAGATTCTCCTTACGTGTGTGTGTGTGTGTGTGTGTGTGTGTGTTTGGCTCATGGCATTTAGCCCAGATAAATAGTTTTCCAACTGCTTACAACAAATGTAATGCTTCCTGAAAACTAATAATAATCTCATTCAATTCTGCCTCCCTCTTCTTCATTCATAAGACTAAACAAGGACCTGTGAGACTAGTCCCCAGGTCACCACCATGAGTGATTGAGTTGTCAGCCTTTCTACTAAAGCTCCTACCTGGATCTCAATTAGTGCTAATTATTATAGGGACTCCATTACCCAAGTGAGGAAATGTCTCCCCTGATAAAATCCATGCTATAAAAAAGAAATTTAAACTTTTCTGCTTCTGAATCAAACATCCAAATTTTTAGTGATCCTAACACCTGACCTATGAGTGGAGTAAATAGTAAGACAACATGGCGGGAGTGCACCCCGATAGCACCAAGTCTCCGAAGACCCAAAGACAGTGTTGACAGGAGTATTCTATACATAAACAAATATTAGCTGCCATTGGCATCTAGCATTGTGCTGACAGGAAGCCCATACTATTGTTAAAGGAACAGTCCAAAAGGAAAGGAACTTGTCCTCAACTCTGCTGCTTCTCACTAAGTACCCAGCTCTACCAGATCTGCCTCCAGTCCCCAGCTGGGCTTCCGTTGATCTTAACTCTAAGACAATGTTTCTCAACCTTGACATTATTGACACTTCAGATTGGATAATTCTTTGTTGTGAGTGGCTGTCCTATTCAGTTAGGATATTTTGTAGCATCCCTGGTCTCTACCCACTGCATGCTAGTAGCACCCACTACTTGTAAAACCAAAACTATCTCAAGATATTGCCACCAGGCGGAGGGAGCAAAGCTACCCTTGGTTGACCACCACTCATCTAGGGTCACAGAAAGTGGGGTGAGGAAGAAGTCACAGGTAAGCTGACTCTCAGAGGATTATTGTTAACCTTTCTGGCATCCTAGTACTCTCCCTGAATTTGATAGGGGAAAATTTCTTACCTGGAATCCACCAAAGCATATAAGTACATATAGGTAAAATTTTACTTCAGAGACCCCCTCAAGCCCAAGAACTAAAGCTGTAGGGCATCAATTTCTTTACATCAATGTTAAAATTATTTCATACCGGACTTTGCCAAGAAGCAAAATAAAAAATTTGCAAAACCCAAATACTTCAAATGTAGTTCAAACACAGACAAGTTTACAAGATAGGGATATCTTAAAATAACTGAAATCTAGTCACAAAATGGTTTGGCACAATTTAAGAGTTCACAAGCTCTATACTTTTTTCTTCTATTCTGAGTAACCTCATTTTCCCAGCTCCACCTGCATCCCCTTTCCTTCCCAAAGAAGCACTGAGTTGGAAGTAAGAGTAGTAAGAGCTAACTTCTATCTGGCACTGACTAAGGGCCAGGCCTTAATTCTGGGCACTGTTCTGAACACTTTTACTTACACTCTCCCATGTCTTCCTCATAGCAGCTCTATGGCATAGATATTATTATTCCCACTTTACAGATAAGGAGACATTAAGAGAGTAAGTAACTTTCTCAAAGTCACACAGCTAATACGTGGCAGAACCAAGAGTCAAACTCAGACAGGCTGGTGTCAGAGCTCATGCTCTTTGACCCCTTTACCATCCAAACTATGTGTGGTCCACAGTCCTAACCAGACAATGGGTAGTAGTCATTTCCCATAGAAAGTCATACATTTCCAAGATGTATGATTTTCACAGTCAATACTAGAGACATCTAACCAACGACCTTAACTCCGTGTCCCCCTTTCTCCCTCAGTTGCCATGTCCCTTATCACCTCCCTTCTCTTAGGAGGAAGGTAAAGCTTTGTTTCTTTATTACATCCTGACTAGTTTTCCAGTGAATTCAAATGATTCAGGTATCATTTATCATTGTTCCTCGAAGTTTGGCCCAAGAGCCACCTGAGGATGAATCACCAGTGGTACTTACTAAAAATGCAGATTCTTAGGTCCTACCATAGATCCGCTGAATTACAATTTTGAAGGATGATGCTCAAAGCTGTACTTTAAACAGCTCCTTAGATGATTCTGATACACACAAAAGTTCGAGCTTAGTTTAGGCATCTATGATTGGTTAGCTCAGCTAGTTAGAGCTAATTAGACTGCAGTTCAGTTCTCAGAGAGAAGAGCCAACTTTGCTCCGCGGTTCTACTTCTATCCTTTCCTTATTTAGTCAGCATTCCAGCTGAATAAAAAAATTCCCAGCTACAAACAGCTAAACAATATGGGGAAACAGGAAACAGTCTGGATAGATTATTACCCAAACTTACTACCTCAAGCTTATAACCCCAACTGGAAAACTAATTTCAAGGGCATCATTTTTATTCACAATGGGCAATATTTTTTTTCCATGGGTATTTCGTGAATGAGTAACAATGCCTAACTAATAATCAAGACATAGTTTCCAAAAAATAAACAAGAAAAAAACCATCAGTAAGACTTATCCCAGTTCTTGGCTAATTCATGTCTGGGGCTTAGGTCCAAAGATCTTGAGCATCTCGTATAGTTACATTGTGGGTGGATTTTTATAAATATGGTCAGTAAAAGCTCTCAAAGAGCTAAACAAAGCCAATTTACAAAGTTACATCTTGGCGGTAAACCCTGGGTAGTAGTATTTCTTCATTCGCCTAACTCCTGAACTAGCGAACCTCTCAGCAGTTCAGAAGCACTTTCAACCAAGCCAAAGTTAATAAAAGCCCTTGAATCTTACTCTCAGTCATTCAAATCAGACAGTATCTCTGAAATAACTTTTACTTAAGCTGCCAATGCCAGAAATACTATCGGATTTTTTTTTTTTTTTTTTTGGCTTAAATACATAGAAACACTGGTTATATTTTTTAGAAAATAAATAAAAAAAAAAAAAAAAAAGAGTCCATTTCCTCCTTTGAGAAATCCTAATTAGTAGCCTGGTAGTCAGTGCTTGGAAGTGAGCACAAGAAAGTGTCTCCCAGTAGATGAGCTCCGATACTGTTTTCCCAGCAGGAACCGTGTGCCAGGACTGCTCTTTAGTTACAATCAAGTTTTATTGTTTTCCCTAAACGAAAATAAAATAGTCTGGTGGTAGAATGGAATTAGAGAAATGGGACTTCGTTGGGGAGCCTTTCCAAACCCAGTTCAGAGAGGAAAGTTCCCGATGTTCCATAGTATTCTCTGGACGTTTCAGACCGTGGTTCCAGAACAAACGTTCATAAATTCTACCGCACTTCTTTCCTCAATTTGACTTTGACACAGTCGTGTGATTAATGGTGCAAAAGCATGCCTCAATTTTGCACAGCATTCTGTGCTTCAGCTTCTTACCGTTAAAAAAAAAAAACCTCATTTAATTTTCACTCCCCTTCTCTCTCTATAGAATCCTAAGAATTAACTAAGTATCTACAGCACTTTTTTAAAAAGAGGGTTCTACTTTCCAAGGACTTTTTCTAGGTGAAACATTAAGTAGTTTGCATGATTCTCCTTCCCTGACACTTTAAAGGGAGAGCTGATGTGGTTAAACAAATTTTCATTAATTCCAAGTAGATAATAAAATGTATTGTAAGTAAAACTAAATCCTCCTGTTTTCCATTTTAACTCAACCTAGATCTTTTGAAGATTTAAAGTCCCTTTTTAACTTTCAATTGCATCTCAAATTTCTAATATATTTGACATTTATTCTGTAACCACCATGTCCTAGGCTCCTTCATATATATAACATATCATTCAAGCTTCTCAACAAATCTGAGGACAGTACTATTATCTCCATTTTACAAACAAAATCCTGGGGTTCAGAAAAATAAAGCATACTTGTCTAATGTCATTGAGCTAGTAAGTAATAGAAATAAGATTCAAATCCTGGTCTCCTAACTCCAAATTTAAAGTTCAGGCAGTTGTCCCATAGCTATTACCTGGTTAAGTACAACTGCTCCGAATAAATGAGTGATCAAAATTTAGAGTTTCTAGCGTGCCAAAGAATCTCATATGCTTTATATCTTGCACTCCCATGAGGCAGTTTTTCATGTATTTTGCAAGGTGGGCACGCCCCCATGTTCTCACCCTTCCCAAGTCATACTTGTTTCACCTGCAGGAATTATAATAGAAGTATCCATAGACTTACTTCCTTTTTAAAGCTTTTTAGAAAAACAAGTCATTGGAGAGGATATGGAAGTAAATACGCATGACACAGAGTGACATGACCCAAAGAATTCCTTCTAC
Source organism: Herpailurus yagouaroundi (assembly GCF_014898765.1). Taxonomy (NCBI): domain Eukaryota; kingdom Metazoa; phylum Chordata; class Mammalia; order Carnivora; family Felidae; genus Herpailurus; species Herpailurus yagouaroundi. The sequence goes on from NW_024412407.1 coordinate 32,040,623, forward strand.
TCAACTCAGTCTCTTAAGTCACCATTTCTAGTCCACCTTGCTGTTGCCTGGGGCAAACAATGCTACTAAGCACACCAGAACTCTTGCAGGATCTTTCTCAAGGTCCCCTGCAAAATACATTGTTTTTATAACTGCCAGTTAAGTGATGCCTTGGCTGCATTTGAGGAGGACTGGGGACATCCAGTGGCCACCTACGTTGATAACAACTGAATTATCACTACAACGACACGTTATGATGAATTTGATATAAACTCTTGTGCTGCAAAGACTGTTAAAAGACTTCTGGTTTTAACAATTTTTAAACTATTATGAATGGGATCCTTTGGTAGCCAGCTACTTGTATATTTCCCCCAAATAAATTTAGTTTTGTATACCTGGGTCATAGGCCACCGCCCAAATTATCTACCACATTAAGCCAAAGTACATGATTACGTTAACTTCCAAAAAATAAAAAAGATTCTGAACATAAGAAACTGTTTGACTCAGTCCATTTCCATGGATGGCCTTCTGGCCTCGGGGTATGCATGGTATACCTATACTGACAAAGTCTTCTTTTTGGCAGTTGGAAGAAAAATTAAAAAGTTGGAGGGATCAAGAAGTCTCATTGACCAGCTAGTGCAATTTGGGAATTGAAATTTTTTCAGAGAGGAAAGAGCACATGTGTCTTTTAACCTCGCTAGAATAATATTATTGAAAGTTACTTGGTGTTGTCCTGACATGAGATGAAAGAGTTTGGCCAATAAAAAATACCAAATAATATTGTTCTCCTAGAATGCAATTTAATCATTATGCTTGTAATTTTTCTTCCCATCACGTGGCAAATTTTAAACCCACTTAAAACTCAACATTCATATTCTTATCTGAATAGAACAGGTAAAGGTGGAGGACAAGGTGTACAGATCAAGGACAAGGACAAGGGAATTCCTAAGATGGAATCTTTGGATCGTGCATTGTTATAACTGTCCCCCAAGCTGCTTAACTCAGCAGAAGTCACCCTCAAAAAAGTTGCATATGGGTGCATCTAGCTTTGAGGCTTCCTCAGTCCTGGTCCATGTCCTGGCTTTCTACAATAGTCACTGCAGGTCTGTAAACTGTTCTCCAACCTTCCTTAACTTTTCCATCAATCATCAACAAACCATGGTATAGCATCGCAGGACCCTGCTCCAGGTGAGATGCTCCTAAGAAGAAAGGAAATTAATGCATCTTTGGTAATTTAATGGTAAAAGGCAGAGATGCTAGTTCACAGTGTTACTGTTCCCAAAGAATTTTTCCCTAACAGAAGACAATGCCTTATCTATAAAAATAACTTGCAAAGTTGAAATTTCAAATATAATGGCAGGTGTTCAAGCTGTCCATCTCAGAGTTTTGTAAATCCTACCATGTAGAATCTCAGCTATAAATAAAACCAATCCTGATTTTTATCCTTTAAAAGTAATCAGAAGAAGTGAAATCCTGCATTCTGGCATCCTCATAAATCTCTAGATTTTTGTTTGACAACCAAAAAATATACATACATACATTGTGTTTAACCATACATCACTCACATTTACCTTGAATACAAAGCTCATGTACACAGTTGATCACCTAATGATTCTCCCCGGTATTCCCTTTTTGAACTCTGTCATCTGTTTTGTAGTAACATAGTGTTATATTCTGGGGTTGCTTTGGAAGGACGAAGATCAAGAGACCAGTGTTCCAGCTCTGATTCTCTCACTTACAAATCATCTGAACCCACATTAGTCAATGCACACTTCAAGTCTGGCTTTCCCATCTGTGAAATGAGTGAAAATTTCCTCATACCATTTCGTTGTTTGAAATTGATCTGTTCATCCAGTGTTATGTATGACCAGGCAAAAGTCATCTGACACCTTGAGGTTTTTGTAGCTGATTCTCTCCTTCCAGAAGAAGCAACCACCCAAAGTTTCACTAACACAAAGAAACTCTGTACTTAGTTAATTATATGCCAACATTTAGGCTGGATGACGCGTGGCACAGAAATGCCCCAGATCCTACCTCTAAACTCCCAAAGTACTTTATTTTCCCTCCTATTTCTGTGAGATGTAGAAAAGGGGAGGATGAAATGTGAACCCAGGAATCTTACATCTCATTTTCTGCTCTAAACAGTAATTATAATGCTTTCTGAAGACAGCAGAAAAAATGAGCAAATGAGCGGTGCTGCCGCTCACACCATGGTTCTCCACAGTGCACCATCATATGCATTTGAAGATCTTTCCTTATTTTTTTTTTCCTGCCGACACAGGAATAGGAGGCAGATCAGCAAGGAGGGCTATCACAGGAATTTGCTTTCTCTGTTTTAAGAAGAGCCATTCCATTTCTTGCCTGAAGTTTAACTTGATTATGCATTCATTAAAGGCGAGTGATGGCAATGATTAAACAAAAACATCTTTAAAATGCAGAGTTCATTCCAGCCCATTTGGTTGTGTTACACACAAATTGGATTTGCATTGCATCCTGCACAGCAGGTACTCCACTTGAAATCAAAGACAGATGCTTTTATGGGATTAAAAAGAAAACCAAGGGGGAGGGGGAGAGGGAGAGATATTGAGATATTTTGCATTTCAGTAATAATGGCTCCGAAATGAAATAGTGATCGTCCTGCCGCTTTATCCATGTAAGTGTTTGGGCTATAATTAAAAGGAAACAAGAACCCCCCCATCATAACTTGAATTGTTGTCACAGAAGAACATTTAATTTGCAGGGGAAAAATGATTTTTCCCATAAATGTCTAATAATACCTTAGCATATTTGAAATTTAATCATAAGTGGCTTAGAATTAAACCATTTGAATTATTACTGAAACATTTCAAGTGGTGACATTAAATGCTTTGTTTGAAATTAGCCATTAATTCAAAAGTCTTCTCTAGTGCTGCTGTGAGAGTTTAACTCCTTGTCTGTAAACAGAGGTCCCTGGTTCTCACGCTATATAATTAATCGGCACACCTCTAGAACATTCACATTGCTGGCTATTTACTCTGGCACCTCCAGTTAAATTACTCTGGGCACTATAACTCTACAGTTGATATCATCTGCTGTTTTAAAATTTTTATATATTTCTCAGCTTCTTGGACATCTCTCGGAAGCACTGTATGAGTAAAAAAACAATCAGACTGGAAGAGCCCCAGTGTGACTTACCTTTCCATTGCTTCCGAGAAGCTTTTTACAGTGAATATGGCTAATCTCTTACAATGTCTTGCAGTGTCTGGCTCTATAACAGGTCATGTTATATGAGCATTTCTTATCTATTTGATGATGGCATCTTCTGGTGGACCGAATGTACTGATGGCCCCAATCATTGGCTTCGCTCGTATCTATGCCCTTTGCGATGTGAATTTGCAGATCTTCCCATGAAGTGGTGGAATCTGTTTCTCCATGTCTTGAATCTGGGCCGGGCTTGTGATTTGATTTGGTCAACAGAGTCTGGTGAAAAGGATGATGTGCCAGTTCTAAGCCTAGGCTCTGGAGGTCCTTCTCATGAACCTCTGATTCTGCAGAGCTGAAAGCCCAGGCTGGTCTGACGTAAAATGAGAGATACGTGACTCTGTCACCCATAACTCCTGTCGACAGTCCAACTACATCCAGAAGCAGAGCTTCCTAGCCAAGATAAAGCTAACCCCAACTGACACAAGAAGAACTGCCTGACTGAGTACAAAACAAATCATTAACTTGAGGGTGCTTTGTTATACAACAATGGGTAATGATACATTTCTGGATTCAGTTTTGTTTTGTTTTGTTTTGTTTTGTTTTGTTTTGTTTTTAGTATTTAACTCGGACTTTAAATGAGGAGTAGGTTTCCAATGCTTTGCACAATGCTCATGTCAGCATGCATCCTACAAGTATTTACTAAGTCATAGTTGAGTGGAGATTTCTTTATTTTAGACTGTTAGTCAATATATTCTAATAAACTGTCATAGCATGTAGCTATGCTTTTTTGTACAATGCTTGGGAAACAACAACAACAAAAAGGTATTGTGTCCCACTCTTTTTCTCACTGAGAATAGCACACATGAAAAGTAACCCAGGAACAATGGATAAAGGACTTGTTGGAAAGAAAAGCCAACCTCATCTGTAAGTATTTCAGCCTGAAGAGTCATGTGAAATCAGACCCATGTGAGACTTATGATTTCAAAATCTTCATGGAAGAGAATTCCATTTCAAGGCCGGATGTCACTTTCCAATGATCTATAAACCTCTAAAAAGAAGGTTGTTTCCCCACTATGGTGAATCTATGAAATACAGGATTGGAAGAAATTATAGAGATCATCTTGTCCAGCCTCCTACTTCACACAAAAATCTCCACCTCAGTTCCCCAGAAAGGTAGTAATTGTAACTAGTAGCTACCATTTAACATACATTTACTAAGTGCTAGATCCTGTTCTAAGTACCATCTGTGAATTAGTTCTTCACAAAAATATTATAAGGTAAGTGCAATTCGAAAGTTGGGGGAAATAAGCTTCAGGTTAAGCAACATGTCCGAAGTCATGTAGCTAGCAGTACATGGCAGAGACAGAATTCAAACTCTACAGTCTACTCTCTTAACTATGAACCAGTACTCCCTGTTAATAATTAGACCCATTCATTGAAGATTGAGCTACCCTATGGTGAGGTGAGTTCTCCTTCTTCCCCAGAAATACTCCAGCAGAAGCAAAACATCTGAAAACCCATATAACATAATGGGTTAAGCCCAAACCTCCCACACTGTAATTTCTACCCATTGGCTTTGTTTCTAGCATGAGGGCTGCAAAGAAAAATTCTGTATTCTTTTCTACATGACAAACTTTCAAATATTTAACCATTTTTTCTTCACATTCATTCTTCAGTCAGTATACTTTTGATGTTCTTCACTAATCTGATCAGACTCCTAATGAAATCTCCACAAGCTCCCCAGTCCCTACCTCACCATTTTAGTTCAGAGACTATTATCTTTGCAATGTAAGATAGCATCTAGTTTTTATGGTGTGGTTGGTTAGTGTGTGGTTGATTGATTATATGACTTTAACTAGAAAAATTAATACTGAAAATATATCAAACATTGAATTACAAAAACTACAAATATTTTTCAAGTCATCCAACTCTATAAACATTTTGTAGAGTTTTGTTCTTTACCTAAGTGTAAGACCTCAGTAAGTACTTAGAAAGGCACATGAGTCAAGTCTATTACCAGATTCAGAACAATGTCATTGTTAGCCTATCAAAAACATTTAGAACCCAGAAGATGGTAGGAATCCATAATGCTATTTTTCTGGATGGATTGCCTTCTAATTCATTCCAAGTCTGCCTCAGAAAGCTGTCCAGCATCACTTCTTACCACTGGCCCACTCCCAAGTTTCTACCTCCATTTTGGTAATACCTCTGTACCTGAGGTCATAATACTCATACTCATAGTATGGATATGGCACCAATACATAGTAAAGGATGTCTTCCAGATTCTTCAAAATGAAGCATCTAAAGGAAAAGTAATATAGTCAATTAATCTTTGACAAAGCAGGAAAGAATCTTTGACAAAGCAGGAAGGAAGGAAGGAAGGAAGGAAGGAAGGAAGGAAGGAAGGAAAGGATAAAGGAAAAAACCCCACTAATTCAAAGGGATACATGTACCCTGTATTTATAGCAGCATTACTTATAATAGCCAAGATATAGAAGCAGCCCAAGAATCTATCGATAGATGAATGGATAAAGAAGATGTGATATGTATACACACACACACACACACACACACACACACACACGGAAAAACATGGAATATTATTCAGCCATAAAAAAGAATGAAATCTTGCCATTTGCAACAACATGGATGGATCTAGAGATTACAATGCTAAGTGAAATAAATCAGTCCAAGAAAGACAAATACCATAAGATTTCCCTTATATGTGGAATTTAAGAAATAAAACAAATGAGCAAATGAAAAAAGAAAGAGAGACAAACTAAGAAACTGGCTCTCAACTATAGAGAACAAAATGATGGTTACCAGAGGGGAGGTAGGCGGGGAGATGGGTTAATTAGGCCATTGGGATTAAGGAGTGCGATTGTGATGAGCACGGGGGAATATATGGAATTGTTGATTCACTATATTGCACATCTGAAACTAATATAACACTGTATGTTAACTACACTGGAATAAAATAAAATTTAAAAAGGACGGATAAACCTCTTTTTTTGCTAATGTTGACCAGCTTTCTGTGAAGAACTTAAATATTGTTATGCTAACAAAATATATGTTTGTTCATTTATGTGGGGGTTTGTTTGTTTTAACCAAAGTCTGTCCATAATTGCTGGCATTTTATAATGATCATTGCTCATATTCTTGTATTTCATTCAAAGTGCCCTAATGATAACTGTAAGAAATGACAAAATACACATTTCATTTATTTATTTGTATTTTGTTACTATATGCAAGACACTTGCTATATATTTATATAATATATACTTATACTGCATGTGTGTATAATTATTATCTCACAGCAGTTATAAGAGGCAGGATTTTTTTGAAGTTAACTATATTGAGAGGTAATTTCAAACAATAATATGTATTCATTTTAAGTGTAGAGTTTGATGAGTGTTGATAAATGAATGCATCAGGTGGCCACCATCTAAATCAAAGTATAAAACATTTCAAAATATTCCCTTGGACCCCGCTTAACTCAATTTCACATCCAGGCAATCGCTGATCTGATTTCTGTCACATAGATTACGTTTGCTGGTTCTAGAATTTCACTTAAACGGAATTATACAATTCCAAACTCTTTTGTGTCTGTTTTCTTTTTCTCAGTATTATTTTTAAGAGTCATCAATGTTGCTGTATGAGTAGTTTATTCCTTTCACCTGTTGGGTACTTGCTCATTGTATGGCTATAACACAATTACTTTTTTCATTTATCTGTGGATAGATATTTGAGTTTTTTCCCAGGTGAGGGCTATTACCAAAAAAGGTTCTTATGAGCACTTGTGTATGAACATTTTGTGGACATCTGTTTTTATTTCTCTTGGACATATACCTAAGGTGTGGTATTTTAGGGTATATGGTTAGTGTATATTTAACTTTATACAAAACTGTCAAACTGTTTTCCAAAGTGGTTGTACCATTTTACATTCCCACAAAACAGGTTGGGGTTTTGAGGTTTTCTTTGTTTTCGTTTTCTGTTTTTGTTTTTTCTGTTGCTGCACATCCTTACCAACACTAGGAATTATCAGTCTTTTTCATTTTAACCACTCAGATGGGTGTGAAATCATATTAATTTTGGTTTTAATATGAATTTCCCTAATAAATAATGATGTCCAGTATATTTGCATTAACCATTATATATCTTCTTTAAAAAAAAAAAAAACATTTTTTCAAGTCTTTGCTCATTTTGAAGGGTTGTTTGTTTCTTAGTGAGTTATAAGAGTAATCAATCTATTCTGGATTCTAGTTCTTTGTTAGAAATTGCAAATATTTTTCCTTCTTTTGTTGCTTTCCTTTTCATTCACTCAGTGATGTCTTTTGAAGAGCAGAAACTTTTAATTTTGATGCAGTCCAATTTATTATATATTTTCTTGTATGTTTTTTGTGTCCTAAGAAATCTTTGTCTACTCAATGTTTAAAAGATTTTTTGTATGTTTTCCTCTAGGTGTTTTATAGTTTTATTACTTGTCTTTAGATCTATGCTCCATCTCCAGTTTATTTCAGTATATGTTGCAAAATAAGGGAGGAGCTTCATTTTTCTCTCCATACAGATAACCACTCTTTCCAGCACCATTTGTTAAAAAGACTGATTTTTTTCTCCCTTGAATTATCTTGGCACCTTTGTCAAAAATCAATTGACAATATATGTCTGGACTCTATGTTGCTCCGTTGATCTATATATCTATCCTTACACCAATATCACAGTGTATGGATTACTACAGTTTTATAGTAAGTCTTAAAATCAGGTGGTGTAAGTTGTCTGTCTTCCTTTCTGTTTTTCAAAATTGTTTTTATCTAGTCCAGATCTTTTGCATCTCCTTATAAATTTTAGAATCAATTTGTCATTTTCTATAAAAATCATACAGTAAGATTTTTATTAACATTGGATTGACTCTATATATCAATTTAAGGAGAATTACTCCTAACTACATTAAATCTTCCAATCTATAAATGTGATATATCTTTCCTCTTATTCAGGTTTTCTTTAGTTTCTTTTATCAGTGTTCTTTGATTTTTACCAGACAGGCCTAGTACATATTTCATCAAATTTTGTCTAAGTATTGCAGAAATTATTAACTAAACTTTTGCAAATGAAAGAATGAGATGATCAGAGAGGTTATGCAGTTCATCCAAAGTCACAGATCTAGCCACTGGTTGAATCGATAAGTGACTGAATCTAAAGATGATGTTCTTAACCACTAGGCCAGCAATTTTCAGAACAAAGATAGGAGTTGGACCAACCAGGAAGCTTTTTCAAATCTTACATGCCCATTGCCCCGCTAGACATCCTGATAACTCATTAGAGAAAGGAAAAGTGGGCCCGGATAGGTTAAAAATCTCCCAAGATGCTTTCTGTTAGAACCTGCTGGTTGAGAACTACTGAGTAAGGCTTTTTTGCATTCTTCAGTCTCAGCATGGTCAATCTCAGCTGGCCACCATTTGAATCCCATCCGATTTGGTTTCTCTCCTGGCCTACTTGATTAGGCCAGGAGAGAACAATTCTGTATGACTGGAGAGCCAGACAGATCTTACACTATGTAGCTTCATAAACAGAAAAATAGGTGTTGCTCCCACATTCTGATCTCACCTAAGCTTCTATTCTGTGAATAAGTTTTTAGTCTAGTCATTAGAGATGAGACATGCAATCTAATTTTAAATACACGCAATGTTTTAAAATCTAACAATTATTTAATTTATTTCACTTCACTCATTCCACTTTAAGCTACTTTATTTTGCCTCCAGTCTCTCCTTTCTTTAATAAGCTAAATATTTAGTTTTGAGATACAAAGTTTGAAGAATATGAAGACTGGGGAAGGTAACAAGAAAAAGAAATGGGATAGTGAATTGCAGATTAGAGGCGCCATGTGCTAATTCGAGAGAAAAGAGGATCATGGTCCTGGGTGACAAGTCAGCAAGGAGCCATGCTCAGGAGCTTCCATGCCTGAAGAGTTTTGCCATGATGTGCTGGTCATAGGATACAGCAGAGGAATCTAGCAGCATGGAAAAGAAATGAGCTTTGTAATGAAACCTGCATATATCTGTTAGAGAGAGAAGGAATGACAGCCATTCATGAATAAGCTATTTGAATGGAAAGCAAATATTAGTAGATACTTTTATTATAGTACTAATAATTACTAAAATGTATTTATCTAGTCTACCAGGTACAAATACTGCCCTTGGAGCTGTATCAATGAAAAGGGAGAATAAGAAGATCATGTTTATTGCTCTCAAGGAGTGTTCACTTCATAAGGAAGAAAACACACACGTGCAAAACAACAATTCAAAGCATCCTGTAGCAAATGCTGTTGATTACCCAGAAACAATTTCTGCCCCCCAGTCCACTCTGCACAGCACCCTGCTATCCTGGGACGCTGACTAAAGGGTTAATCATCTTGTACAAAGTGACAGAGGATGTGGATTTTACATGAGCTAAGTCAATTTATTTGTAATCATGGCCTTAGACTAGTGACTAGATTTAACTGAATGTATACTTTTTATCTGTAAAATGGAGTAAGTGCTTTACAACTTTTTAATGAGTATTAACAGAGATAATGGGGAATACTTGGCAAACTGTCAACATATAGTTATTGGTGCTGTTGGTAATGGTGGTTGTAGTAATAGTATCATAATTATCATCTTTGTCACCCAGCCCTTTGTCTATGTGCCCTACCTCAAATCAATTGCTTCTGTCTTCACATGTTTTTAGCAACAACCATGATAACCCTTTATCTACAAACTCATCCTGTTCCTTAGCTCCCATTCAGTGAAACTCCAACTATTGTCAGAACACCAGAACCAAGATTCAGATGCCTGCGTGGTGACTGCTAGGACCGTTCATTGACCTTGGAACAAGTTTATTTGTTGCTGGTCAGATTCAGAACCCCGTACCTTGGCGATTCTTACAATCGCTTGGGATCTGCACTGCCTCCAAGCCACAACACTTCCAGTCTTCTTTGGTCTATCCAACTATACAGAGACTTCTGTCTTGACCTCTGATTCAAATCATTGATGTAATTTCCCTCAGGGTAGCTGGCATTTTGCCATGACTAGCACTCTTGATTTACCCATTCTGGAAAGGCTACGTTGCTTTGTTCCTGACAGAGCCACTTACCTTTAAATGTTGCTGTATAATGAGGAATATTGGGATCATATTTGTAATAATGACTAACATCTAAATAGTATTTCAGATTAGAAAGCACTTTCACATCCATCCTAATAGCAACCTTATAAGAAAGATATCTTATGCCCACGGTGAGAAAAATTGAGACTGGAAAAGGTTAAGTGAATTTTCAGTATCATATTATATATCTAAGCTAAAACTTAAAACCAGGGCTTCTGACCCCAGCACCTATGGATTTATCATACCCAAACTGCTATTTGGTAAAAGAATCCTTTATTTGCCAACTTGACCAAAACACACATTTATTTATTCATTCAGAAAACATTTAGTGAGCACCTATATGCTATAAATACCTTTCCCTTCAAAGATGTTCACCGTATAGCAAGAACACAATTCTATAAACATAGGAGCTGTTTCTTATTCATCTTGGAATTATCAACTCCTGATACAGTATCTGGCACAGAGCATATTTTTTGAGTGAATGAATGGTATATGAATGAATATATTAAATATTGAATTACTTTTTAAGGCAAATGCTAATACAATGAGAAATTACTCTGTAAAGCACGAAGTGCTACATAAATTTTAAGCATTATAATGGTAGTCAATTTTAGGTGGAATTTTAATTTCAATTAGAATGCCACAGTGAGTTCTTAGATAATCTTAATACTGTCCTTTTTTATCCTATTTAACATTATTTCCTTCATATTCAACATACCATCAGTAGGAAGACTGTTTTAAGTCTCTACTTCAAGAGTTCTTTAATTCTCTGACCTGATTGCAATCACTTCAGTAAATTCACCCACACCCTGATTCTGTCATTGCCAAAATTCCCATATGGAAGGGGAGGAGTCCTCTCAGAGGACTTGGCACAAATCCTTATAATAGCACTTATCACATTTTATTGTAATTATCTGTTGACATGTCTTTTTCACCCTCAAATCAATGCCACTTGATTATTCACCTACTAAAAGTTTTCAAGATCTCAAAACACAACTCAGATTCCTTTTAAGTAAAATTTTCTCCTGAAAGAATTAACCCAAAATAAAGTTCCTTAATATTTAGAAATATTTGATAATGTTTCACCATTTGATTCCATTTCCTTAACATATGTCTTTCACTAAAGTCTTAAATCAATATGTAACATCGTAAAATGAATATTCAATTTTTGAAACACACACAAGCTGATTTGAGAGGCTAGTTTTGAACTAGAAGGCCCTCTGCTTCCAACTGGTGGTAATGATGCCCAGGCTAATATATTTCACTATAAAAGGTCAGTCTACTCAGTAATTACCGAGTTGCTAGTTAAAATTGGTATTGTATGGCTAAGAATTCCACAAGGCACTTTCAAACAGAAGTCATGGACCTTCTGCTGATTTTTTTTTCTACAAGACGTAAATACTTTAAATAAAGTAGCTTCTTTTAATTTAAGAAAAATAGTGAAAGATTGGGTAAAACCCACTGTTTTAATAAGAGATGGCCATTAGTTCAAGTTCATTTTCTTATGTGCTGGATTTGCTTATCGTTTTATGTAATATTTGTGTACATATGCTCAGAGACTCCAAATTTTGTTAGGATCTGATTACTACCGATTCCTCAGAAAAAGAGAAGCAGCAATATCTCGGAAGCTCAGGATCTGAAATAGTTGGAATATTTCCTAGAGTGATCTGCTACTCAGACCCTTGCAAGGCCAAGATTTTTCTGCTTTACATAAATACACCACAAGCAGATGTTTAGAGTTTATGCTGAGTACTGGCATCTCTAGACATTTGGATTTGCTTGGGGCTTATGAGAGGGACAAACCCAGAAACAATATTTGACTCTCCGAATTGAGCTAAGTAAACTTGTAGTTAATTTGAAGTAAAACTTGGAACAAAGTATTACATAATTAGGATAGTATGTGGCATTCATTGTTTCCTTGTGCGCTACCTTTGTACAATTTCTGAACAGAAATTCTCAAGTCTATCACTTCCATTCATTACTCCCCAAAACTATTTTTTTTTTAATTTTTTTTTCGACGTTTATTTATTTTTGGGACGGAGAGAGACAGAGCATGAACAGGGGAGGGGCAGAGAGAGAGGGAGACACAGAATCGGAAACAGGCTCCAGGCTCCAAGCCATCAGCCCAGAGCCTGACGCGGGGCTCAAACTCACGGACCGCGAGATCGTGACCTGGCTGAAGTCGGACGCTTAACCGACTGCGCCACCCAGGCGCCCCAGCCCAAAACTATTTTCAAAAGGGAAATGATAATTCCAGGCTACGAGGTTCGGAAAGTGAATGTTAATCGTAAATACAGTCACAGGCATAAAAGGTTCACAAACAAGTTAAAGACAAAATTTAGAGTAGGAATATTCTGTCAAAAGAATTCCAGCCACATTGGCAGTAGCTCAGTGACAGCGGTTACTCCTGATAGCCTACTGTCGAAGGCAGGGTTGCTGGAAAATGACTGACACATTTCATCAAAGCTTCCACTCAGCTGCCTTAGCCAACTGTCGCTGGTAAATGACTTAATCTTTGCTAAACTTTCATGCAGGAAAAGCGGAGTCGTTGAAATGCACCCACATATAGACCTGAAACTCTAATGAGATCATTTGACATTCTGATTGATACGAAATCTACACTGTGTTTTGACTTGCCTGCCACCATTGATATGGTGTATTTCCAGTTTGAAAGGTTCCAAAGTGATAGTAAATCATCCTGACTGTAACTGAGAATGAAGAAATGTGGAAATGAATTAGTTAATTGCCAGTTATTTGTTACAAGGTAAATTTTTAATCACATTTCATACGTACTATTTTTTTTCTAAGGGAAAGTAATTGGTTAGGAGGACAGTGGGACATACATATTTTATGTAATCTCCTAAAAATAAAAAGTCATGTGGGTTCTTTCATGAATATGTGTTTATATGCCTTAGGTTGAGGGAATGTATTCACGAATGTTGAAATGCAAGAGAATACCGGTTCCAACATCTGCCACCCTAAGACATCCATAACTTTCTTACTAGGATTTCGGATTGGTTTGTATTTTATGGTAAACCCACATACTTTCCAAAAGCGTTAGTGTGGCTGTAACTTTCTCTGCTTAATACTGATCTTTTTTACAAACCTATGTAGTAGTCTCCGTGAGCAGGGATGGGAACCAAAATGAATTCTGGGCACCTCCACTATACTGTACTGCTAAGTCAGGTAAATCCTATTATAACATTTACATAGGAGGTGGGCAGAGAGGTCTGGCATCTGCATTCATGTACATTCCTCCGTTTCCACCACTGCTTGAAAAAGATAAATTGCTATTACCAGGAGAATTAAGAGGAAAAATGTTTGGCTTATGTCATCCAAAGCTTCTTTACCAGGGGAAATCGGCCTAAGCTTGTTAGTCACCCAACACACTAAGGCTCTTTGATCAAAGGCAACAACCTCCAAATTGCATTCTGCCAATCACTGTTTTCCCTTTGTTTTCCCTTCCACCTCTTAAGACATCAGTCCATCTGTTTCTGATTCTTTACAGTTAACTCCGCACATTGGCGCGCGCTCCCTCTCCCCTCCTCCCTCCCTCTCCCCTCCCCCCCACCCCAGCTTTCTTCCTCCTTCTCTCAAGTCTTAAGAACTGATTTTCCTTTAACTGGGAAATTTTATCTTGCCAGCAATCAGAGCTCAAATACAGACATACACAAGTTTCAGTCGAAACTCTCAATACGTAAAATTTGAATTGCTTCTAAATTTGGCAAAATGCCTTGCTTTCTCCAAATTCATAAGACAGATGAGACACAAAAGTGAGATAAGTGACACAGTCCTGCTATTTCAAGTGCCATATTGATATAGTCATTATTTGTGCCAATAAAGCTCACTGTCATCTAATTTTAACCTGTGTCTGTGTTAATTATGCTCAATTTTTGTCTTTCCTTTCTTTGGACATATTATGTGCCTCATTTAATAGAATCTAAGTTTGTGAACGACTGTATCTTCCAAACAACTTACTGAGTGCCTGTTAGGTGCAAAGCACTATACTTGTTATCTTAGGTGGGGGCAGGGAAGTACTAAAAGATGAACCAGACATGCCTGGCATATAGTATCGGCTCAATAAAATGTGTGAAGAAAGGAAAGAAGAAAAGGACACCAAGAGAAAGGGAGGGAGAAAAAATAAAACTGTCTAATAATTCATTCTATATGGGAAAGTGTCTACTCTGTCCCAACAGTCCACTGTAATCTCTTTATAACAGAGGTTATTTCCTCACATTGCCTTGGTTATTTGCGTGATTATCTTTCTCCTTAACCAAAAAGTAAGGATGATGAGAGAAGCAAACTTGTTGGTCTGACTCACAATTTTGAAATAGTGGTTTGCCTAGAACCTGTGAAATACCAAAGAAATGTGAAATTAAAGAAAAATGAATAAATCCCCTGCCTTTAGAAGGACAAGAACACTTTTCCACTTTCCACAACTATCCAGAACAGTCTTCCTTCCAGAATTTTTACTCCCACCACAGTAAGGCAGCCTACTCTGAGTATATCCTGTTTGCCCAATAATCAACTGAGGTGTAAAACAACCTAAAAGCTGAATTTCTCCCCATTGAGTGAAGGATTTTCTAATGAAGTCCAGGTTGGAAATTGATTGCTTTTGACTGGACTTCCCCTACCAGGTTGGTGATATAATCCTTATCCCTCCTTTTTTTTTTTTTAAGCATTTTTTTTAAGTTTATTTATTTATTTAGTTTGAGAGAGAGAGAGCACAAGCATGAGCCAGAGAGGGGCAGAGAGAGCACAGAGCCAGATGTGGGGCTCGATCTCACAAACGAAACTGAGATCATGACCTGAGCCAAAACCAAGAGTCAGATGCTTAACCTACTGCTCCGTCCAGGCACCCCTCCTAGCTCTCCTTTTCAGCCCTGATTCTCTATCTACCCCTTCCTCTCATTTCACATTTATTTGGGTCTTTTTTTTCTCTTTTTATTTTTTTTAATTTAATTTTTTATTTATTTTGAGAGAGAGATACAGAGCAAACTAGGGAGGGGCAGAGACAGAAACAGAATCCCAAGCAGACTTGGCTCTACCAGCACAGAGCCCAAAGTGGGGCTCAAACTTATTCATGAACCGTGAGTTCATGACCTGAGCCGAAGTCAAGAGTCAGACTCTTAACTGACTGAGCCACCCAGGCACCCCAGGTCTTTCTTTTATTTAATTCTTCTTCCAAAATTCCCCCACCTTTTCCTGACTCGGGAATCCTTACAGCAACTTTCTTAGAGTCTTATCTCCCTTCTTTCCCACTTTGTTGTATGCCCTTTTTTTTTCATACACAAGTTGATTTACCACAAACAGTAATCTATTTCCTCCTGGGAAAAGTGTGGTTGCCTCAGAGAACACACTGCTAAAATAATGGAAAGTTCATAGTTGATTATTTGTACTTAATTATAGTTCAGCTACTCATGAAAAGTTCTTTACTCCTCTTTGCAATTAGGTGTAGTGATTAGAAAACCTTATATATCACTCTCCAGTTATCCTTTAAAAGCCCTCCTCTGTTTGACGGTGCTGTAATTGGCTCTTAATTTTATATTGCATAGGTAGATTAAAAAGAGGCAGCTTACCCTCGAGAGATCTGGATGAATAGGTTTAAAAAAAAAAAGGAGATAAAGGAATTAAGACTATACTGCCTGTTGCCCCAAATAGGTCTGGGGTCTCCTAATGATGAGTAAATCAATAGCTCTAAACCAAACTTGAGCAAGTGCCTTCAGCTGTGTTCCTGACTCTGCAAGTTCATTAATTAAAGCCTCATTTATAGTCCTATAGGTGGAGAATAACTTTTATTTATTTATTTACTTATTTACTTACTTACTTACTTACTTACTTACTTACTTACTTACTTAAATAAGATCCTCTACCTTCCTGAAAACTGTCATTTTGTAAAAATCTTGCCATAGGGCCGGCCCCTCCTGAGAAATGTAAGACATGTGCACTTCACACATCCTTGTGAGAAGCAAATGCCTGTGAACTCTGACAGGCTATAATTACTGGCAGGCAGCATTGGCTGTCAGTTACTAGTATGATTTTAGTGGGGTAAAATGCTTCATGCCTGCGATTTCTTCCTGTGTTGCTTTTAGCAGACACCTGAAATTCCCCTATGAGACATTTATATGTTTAGGTCAATGATTCTCAAGAAGGTGGGAAGGGGGACCTCAGGAGGCAATGAGGGAGAAAGACAATATGAACATCTTCATGTAGTTCGGAAAGCACAGCTAATAGTTCATTGTTTGGTTGCACAAGTACTAGAACTAAATCTCTTGGTTTTATCTTTCTTAGCTTAGAAAATATAGGAGAAAAGCACTGAAAGACACCAGAGTTTTGCATTGTTGAATGATAATAATTTAGGTAGAAATTTGCCTTCTCCGTGGTCCCACGAATGAATGGAAATGCCTCAGGAGTAATTAGTTGATCTACTTAACTTTCTTCAACAGGATCACCCTAGTGGAGCTCTATGATGATTCGGAAAAGTGGCAGAGCAAGATCACATTTGCTCACGCCTAGAACCTTCCCCCAACCTTTCTTTGGTTCCAGTGGATCCTGCAGTGCATTCCTGGGCCTTGGCAAACAGTTGTGCAGGTCATGCCCTGCACACCTCCAGAGAGTGTCATTCACATGGACTACAGTATATGGTGGCCTTCATCCTACTTCTTTTTACTCCCCTCACTTCCTTTTCCCTCTCTTCCCTCCTTTTCCAGATGAGATTCCATGATTCATTATTAAAATTACCTCTGACATACACCCTCAACTTTCTTGCCCCCTTCCCTCTACCTTGGGCTCACTTGGGATTGTTGTGCCAATTACTGTTGTTGACTTTCAGCTCCAAACCCACCCTTCTTTGCTTTGCTTTGTGATACTGGAGCTGGATTCTGTGGACATCATTTCCTCTTCGCCTCTTACTCCAGGATGGGCTCTGCCAATGGAGGGTGCTGGAGGGAGACTGCAGGGTTGGAGGAGAAGGGAGGCACTTTTTCTTCTTTTGGGGCTGTGTCGACACCCAGATACAAGTGTATTGGCATGTTGGCCTCCCAGCAGCCTCCATCACATGGCATGTTCGTCAGCAGGCGTCACTTTTCAGCACATAACTCCTCCAGTGGCCACGTGCCTTCCCAGAGATTGGAATCTCCCTCATGTGTGTGGCCTTCCTCCAGGTTTCCAGATCACTTCCACCTTCACTTTTCCTTCTTCCAGAGAACTGGAAGCCACTCTCTGCAGTTGCTAACTCTGTATAGAATGATCCTTTTACTCCTTTGTAATAGTTAGCCATTGTTCACCTAAGTATTGGTGTTTATATTAACTTTTCCATGTTCTAGTTCCTGGTGTGGTTCGTCTTCTGACTGAACCCTGCCTCCAGTGCTGATTAAAGCAACTCTGTCTAATTTGCACCTAGAACCTCAAAGCTGAACAAAGTTGTTGAAAAGCATTGAATTCTTTTTACTATCTCACTCTAAATCCATAATCACCTTTATCAAGAAACAATTCTACATTGGGTGACTCCCTTTATACCCTCATCTTCTAGATGCCTATTTCACGTCTTGCCATCTCTCCACAATCCCAATGCCTTTCTCCTGGTCCTCGCTCTCAGATGATGAAACTGCTTCCTATGTTGATAAAGCAGAAACCATCAGAAGACAATGCCCACACTTCTACTATCAATGTCTGTCAACTTACTTCAATCTAATTCCATTTATCCTGCGGTTGTCTCTGTTATGATGGATGAACTGTCTTCCTATTTAAGACCAAGATCCACACTTGAACACGAGGGCTCATTTTCTATGGCCACACTAACAATTATCTTTCCTTCTTATACATCATGATATTTTTTTTCTACCAAAACATTCCTGTCAACGTAAGACCTGTTTTGATATCTCTCATCTTACAAGACCCTTCTCATGTTCCTACAGTCTCCCTCCAGTTACAACCCCAGTTCACCACTCCCTTTATATTCCAACTGTATTTGAAGTTAGGGCTTTTAAGGAAGTAAAGGTTAAATGAGGTCATAAGAGTGGGTGCTGAGGACTAGTGTCCTTATCAGAAGGACAAGGGGTTTAGGGAAACTTTGTCTGTTTAGTCTTTACTTTCACTTTTCCCATTCTCTCTTCAACTCACCCCAGTCCAATGAAACAGCTTTGTCAAGCTCACCAGTGACCAATCACCACATTGCCAGTCAGTGTCAGTTTCAACTTCATTGATATATCAGCAACATCTGACATAGTCTGCCACTTCTTCCCTTTGCTTTAGCAGCTGACATTACCTCTTGTATCAGCCTACTAGGGCTACCATGATAAAATACCACACTGTGGCTTAAACCACAGAAATTTCTTTTCTCATAGTTCTGGAGGCTAGAAGTTCAAGATCAAGGTGGTATTAGAGTTGATTTTTGGTGAGGCATCTTTTCCTGGCTTGTTGAAGCCTGCCTTCTTGCTGTGTCATCATATAGTCTTTCCACAATGCCTACAAGGAGAAAGAGGTTTGTTTTGTCTCTTCCTCTTCCCATCAGGACACTAGTCCACAGCGACCACTCTTATGACCTCATTTAACCTTAATTACCTCCTTAAAAGCCCTAACTCCAAATACAGTCATTTAAGTCTTCAATGTATAAGTTTGGATGATACAATTCAGTGCATAACAACCCTAAAACTATCGTCTACTTTCCACAGAGTTTTCAGAGTATTCCTTTTAATCTGTCAGTCAATCTTTGGCTGGAAGCTCTCTAATGGATTTTTATCTCCATAAAAGCCAAAACTTTACAATGCTCTCCCCTGAACTGATCCTACCCTACCCCCATTATTTCCTCTGATCTCATTTTCTACCATTATGTCCCTTGCTCCCACCACTCTAGCAGCAAGGGACTCCTTATTCTTTGTACATATTTTCACCTCTCTACTTTCTGCTATTCCATAAACTTAATCTCATTTTACCCAAATATCCACACTGCTGGTTCCTTCCCTTCCTTAAACTCAATGATCAAATATTATTTTATTAAAGAAACTTTCCATGACTACCATACAGAAAAAAGTAATGCCCTACTCCCAGCTTTCTATCTACCCTTTACCTGTCTTATTGACATTTCTTTATATGTACAGTTTCTCTCTAAAGACTAAAATATAGTCTTTATAAAAGAAAGACATTTGTTTTATTCACTCTAGTATCCTCAGCACCCAAAAGAGACCTGGCACTTTGTAGATTTGAAAGTTAGGCACATGAAATGTTATTTGAATGAGTAAATGAATATTCCAGGCTCATGTATCATGGAGAAATAGAACTCCATTCACTAAATAGACTAGACACAAATTTTGGGACTCTCATCAGCCCAGATTGGGTCATAAGTTCACTTCCATATGAAACACTGTGACCAGGAGTATGGCCCTATAACAGATGGTTTAAAAGATGGAAGGAGTCATCAGGAGGAGAGGAGTTTATGACTTGGGTAATTGGGTTAATGATGATGATACAGTAAACCAAGATAGAAAACACAGTAAGTGGAACAGGACCAGAGATAATGAGTATAGTATTAAATATAATGGGTTTGAGATGCCAGTAAGAATTAAATTATAGCTTGGATCTAGAAAATAAATCTCTTGTGGAGAAACATGTGAATAGCATCTCTCCATATATGACTTTATTCAAAGTTTTAGAAGTGGATGATCTCCTGTCACACAAAGACCAAGAAAGACCACAAGAAACCAACCATTTACTGATATTGGTGCCAGATTAATGATGTCCCTTGTGCCTAAAACTATCCTTATGGTGGTATCATGTTTATCTTAGGTCCAACTCTGACTCTGAAACCAGGATAACTCCCCAATGGACAACATCCCAATAAGCTGATACCAGGCCTTCAACTTTCATGATGGCTACAAAACAAAAAAGAAAAAGGAAAGTGTAATATAGGAAATGATAGCATTTCATACATGTATATATTTTCAGGTTAGCAGCTCATTTCACAGAGTTGAAATTTCTATTCTCCAAGGAGCTGACAAGAAAAGGTCTTCCAATTAGTGCCATGAGGTATGGCACACTGGGTCTTTCAATGAATAACTTAGTGAGTTAATTCCTATTCAAATTAAATGTATGTCTTTAGTCTTTGGAGGGAGCTGGGCTTCATGATCTCTCCAATAAGCCTACACAACTGTGTACTAGACATTGTGGTCTTTTGGCCATGCATCTTCCACTGTGCCTCGGTGGTATCAGTGTTTGCTCATTTCTTTTCCTTCACTCCCTTCTCCATTCTCCTAGTATTAAATTCTGGTGTAGTTGACATCACCTGGCCCAGGGATGAGCATGTGATTCAGACTACATGAGAAGAAAATTCCATCCGTTGGTCCCAAAACTTGTGTCTAGTCTATTTAGTGAATGGAGTTCTATTTCTCCATGAGACATGAGCTTTAGAAGATGCTGATCTGTGGGAATGCAAGCTGGTGCAGCCACCCTAGAAAACAGTATGGAGGTTCCTCAAAAAACTAAAAATAGAACTATGCTATGACCCAGCAATTGCACTACTAGGCATTTATCCATGGGATACAGGTGTGCTGTTTTGAAGGGACACATGCACCCCAATGTTTATAGCAGCACTATCAACAATAGCCAAAGTATGGAAAGAGCCCAAATGTCCATTTATGGATGAATGGATAAAGAAGATGTTGTGTGTGTGTGTGTGTGTGTGTGTGTGTGTGTATAAAGAAGATGTTGTGTGTGTGTGTGTGTGACACACACACACACACACACACACACATACAATGGAGTATTACTCGGCAGTCAAAAAGAATGAAATCTTGCCATTTACAACTATGTGGATGGAACTGGAGGGTATTATGCTAAGTGAAATTAGAGAAAGACAAATACCATATGACTTCACTCATATGAAGACTTTAAGAGACAAAACAGGTTAACAGAAGGGAAGGGAAACAAAAATAATGTCAAAACAGAGAGGGGGACAAAACATAAGAGACTCATAAATACGGAGAACAGAGGGTTAATGGAGAGGATGTGGGAGGGGGGATGGGCTAAATGGTTAAGGGGCATTAAGGAATCTATTCATGAAATCATTGTTGCACTATATGCTAACTAATTTGGATGTAAATTAAAAAATAAATAAATAAAAGAAGCAGCAGCAGCAGGAACAGGAGGAGGAGGAGGAGGAGGAGGAGGAGGAGGAGGAGGAGGAGAAGGAGTTGATCTGGAGCTACAAGTTTCCCACTGGCTTTTAAAAAGAACTATGAATGAAGCTAATAAAGAAGGCAGAATGAAGAAATGATGGGAATATCGGTAGCATCATTTTAGCCCTTGGATCAAGGTATATCAAAAGTTAGTTCTGGGGCGCCTGGGTGGCGCAGTCGGTTAAGCGTCCGACTTCAGCCAGGTCACGATCTCACGGTCCGTGAGTTCGAGCCCCGCGTCAGGCTCTGGGCTGATGGCTCAGAGCCTGGAGCCTGTTTCCGATTCTGTGTCTCCCTCTCCCTCTGCCCCTCCCCCGTTCATGCTCTGTCTCTCTCTGTCCCAAAAATAAATAAAAACGTTGAAAAAAAAAATTTTAAAAAGTTAGTTCTAGTCTGACATTTTGCAGTTCCCAGGCCAATAAATTGTTTCCTCTGTTTAAGTTGACTTGAATTGGGTTTTGTTATTTATAAATCAAAGAATCTAATACAGAGAAGATAATCAGAATTAAGATACTCATAGGAAGAAAATTCCAGACCACAATCAATCTGTAGATGGTCTGTGGGGAGATAAAACTCTTGCATCGTGCCCATAGCCCCATCTGGAACAGGGCTACACATGAACTCTGAATCTGCCTCTCGGTTTCTTTATTGTTTTCAGGTGCAATTGACACTTAACTCTGCCCCATCTAGTAGAGGCGAGGTTTGTTCAGCTCTCACGGTTCCAGGGAGTACAATGTCAGGATTTCCTTAGAGATGGGAAGACGATTTGAATCGTGGTGTCCAGCTCTATTTTACTTCTTAGAATAATTTGTAGCTATGAGCAATGCCATTGCAATTCCAAGACCTAGGGTTTATTTAAGCAAACCTAATAAACTTTTCCCCAGGTTTCCTGCTTTCCAGCTTGGAGGTTTGATTAGTGTCATAATCAATTTATCAACGATCTGGGACCAAAGGGATTTTGATCTCAATCTTATCCTGCTTCAGCCTCCTCTCATTTAAGCAGAAAATTAAGGAAATGTGTTGATTAAATAGGTTTTTCAGATAAATCTATTATCTTTTTATACAGATCAATTAATAGCAGGTCAACTAAAATTTCACTATACATATATGACAAACTACTGGAAGAGGTAACTTTGTGGGGTTTTTTTTTTTGTGGTTTGTTTATTTGTTTTTTGTTTTGTTTTTGTTTTTGTTTTTTTGAAGGAAATAGAAGCTGGGCACTGCCTACATCAACCTTGTTCTTTTCATCCTCTGACAAGGATTCCCAAAGGAAGATCCTGTGGGACACTATCTATCCCAGCAGGAAAACACACAAAAGCCATCCTGCTTTTGAAGTTTATCACTTTTAAAATATTGCTATTATGCTGATAAGCCCTTTTGAGATTGGCTTTTTTTTTTTCCTCTCGTGGATATTCTGATAGTGTTCAAATCAGAAGCAAAACAAAGTCACCTTTGGATTTCTTTTTTTTAGAAGTGTATTTCACTGAAAACTAAACCCCTCAGTTCAAGAAGAGACCAACAAGGTAGTCTGGCATTTAGCTCCAAAATCAGGTAGCCCTAGTGGTACAGCTTGATGGTCTTCATAAGAAAGTCTGTCCAAACTTTAGTGTATGCCATTGGACACAGTCCCAAGCATTGTCTAATCTACCTGCAGTGCTTTTCCTCCACTCCTGCTCTCTAGAAAAATGTATGTTATAGCTCAGCCTACTGAGAAAATATTTGTTTTATTTCCTAACCCTCATGACTAATTTGAAAATAAGAGATAATGCTTCAGGAGGAAGTGGGTAGAGAAGGAATTTCTTGCTGCTATTGGAATATAAGTGGGATATTCCTAGCCTTTCCATAGCAAGAGGCATTCAGCAGAATCAAAGTAGTGCTCTTACACATTTAACAAGTAACTGTTGGAGACCCATAATTGTACAGACATTCATTAGCCCTAAGACTTAAGAAAGAACATCAGGAACAGTATTATTGACTGAATATTATTTACCACTTATAAATCCTGTTCTGGTGTTTACAGGAGAAAAGTTTGCTTTGTCCTGTTCCCATATAGCCCAGTTGCAATATTTTCATGTAAGTTGTGAATGCCAGTGGAACAGGATCTGAGTAGATAATTCACGGAAGAAAACTGAACAGCCAAAAAAATTAAAAACCGTATGAAAAAAATGTTCAGCCTCATAACTAATAAAAAAATCCAACTTTGAGCATCAATGATATATAACCCAATTTAGTCTTCACAGGGGAAAGCCTAAATCCTTCCTAATGCCTTTGAATTTCTTCAGAATCACTTACAATTCTTTATAAATCTCATTCCACTTTGCCTCCACGAATTCAGTGCATGAATGGAGCATCTTGCCATTTCATAATGCTGTCTTTTTTGCAAACAATGTGCCACAGGCATGGACCATATCCTCTTTTCTTAATTTTCACATAAAGAACAGATTTACTGAAGATTCGTAGGGACAGAGAGGTTGTGAGTCACTATTTTTCTAAACCCTACATACTCCATCTATTTTCCGAATCCCTATCCTCAAACTCAACCCAACCCCCCACTCCTTAACCCATACCCCTCCTCCCCTGCCCTGAATCTTCTACCTACATACATTAAAACTCAACTTCCCCCAATTTTTCCTGCAGTTGTTCACCCCCTACTTGACTCAAGGCATCCTGAGTCACTGATTTTTTCCTAAATAATAAATCTCTATTCTGTGTCCCACCTTCACAGAAAAACCGACTGACAGAGACTTTACAATTTCCTGCCATGACTTTCTGTCAACTCCACAAGGTTCTCTGAAAAGAATGGAAGGGTTAGATGTTTGTTTTCTCATCTATTTGAATTATGCCACTTCCTTTAAAAAGCAGGATCTGCTGCGATTAGTTCTGACTTTAAGTAACACTTTTTTCTCCTTTATATTAAATTAAGTAAGATTTTCACAGTAATAATACTCAATGCCACTGAGGGCATAGTAATGTAGTCACATTCACACATAAGTACTAGGTGCACAAACTGATAAAAAAAAATTTTCTGGAAAGCAATATAAAAAGAGTATTAAAGTCAAGACATTTTAAAGAATCTATACTTTCAAGGCTAGTAATTCACTTCTAGAAGTTTATGCTAGAAATAGCAATTAATGAATTAAGTCTTATCTGTAGGGGTGTTTCTTGCAGTATAGTTTATAATAAAAAATTAAAACATCCAATGATAAAAGAATAATTGAATAAATCATGGTATATTCATACAAAATACAACCATTAAAACTTGTTGTTTTGAGGAAACGGTAAGGCATGGGAAAATGTGTTATTCCTTGTTGCTGGACTTCAGCTCTCTAAAAACATGGTTAGTTGATGACTGATTTATATTTGTACCTCCCAGAGTTCCAGCACAGAATCTTCCATGTGACAACCGCACAACAGATATTTGTTGAATGATGAATAAATAAATGAATGAACAAGTGAGTTTTGGCTTGGTGAAATCCCCTTTCTTTTCTTCTAATGCTCTGTGATTCTGCATGATCTTTTCTCTTTCAGAGTATATAATTTAAGTGGGGAGACAAGGTAAACACAGATAGTAACAGTGAACAAAAGAACACTCTACAGTGAAGTCCTGACTTCTGGTTTCCGGTTCTGCATGTAAACAGCTTGAAAGTTGCCAGTCTATCCTAACAAAAAGTAAAAAAGCTGAACAGACTGAAACACCAACAACTCTTCTCAAATCTGTTAGAGAGGGGAGGACACAGGGCAAACAGCTGCCCCAAGATTACAAAGACAGATAGGTAAACAGAGGGAGTCAGAGCTTCCCAGAGCACAGACTCACAAGCAGAAATCATGGGTACAAGTGCCAGAAAGGAAAATCTGAACTGTAATTGACAAATTGCTGGAGGCTCAGTGCAGACAACCCTGAAAGTTACAATAAAGTACTGAATTATGTTCATACTATGGGGAAACGAGAGAGGGGGTGCGCAAGAAAATGTCTTGATGAAAACTCATAAACCCATCTCCACTGTTTGAATAAATAGACCTAGGAATATTAACCACTACTCTTTCAACAGTTACATAGCATTTACAATAAAATGACAGCACATTTGTCCAAAAAGATGAACATCTTCCACTCATACTCTTATTCACTCCAGCAGTTTGAGGAGAGGAACATAGCTAAGTAATCCATGAAGAATTCTGACTTACACCTTCAAGCCTATACAAACTCTTCTTTTGTTGAGTTGTTAGTCTTGAAACCAAGGTTTTCAACAGAGCATAGTCTTTGTAAAATTACCTGGTGGAATATCCTGCAATACAACATATTCAACAAAGAAAAATGTCAATAGTTAAGGTGAAATTAAAATAAAAAACACTGTATATCTATATATATGTACCATAGCCCTTTGAAGAATCATAAACTATAATAATATCCGATATTATTTTTGCTCCCCCCCAAGACAATTTTTACTCCCTTGGGGACAATATCATCCCCACTGAGAATGAATAGTCTGCACTATTCCTATGGGGGGGGGGAAGCAATTTAAAGTGCAATGGTCTTAAAATGCAGCACTGGATATGTAGGGTTATCTTTGTATGAAAGATTTACAGAGTATGTAAAAGACAGCACACGATTTTCTTAAGCATTTGATCCAGTCAGTTCATTATTTTTCCCCCTAATCGTTCCTATTTCTTTGAAATTTTGAGGAGGCGGAGTGAGAAGTAACATTTACAAAGGAAACAAAACTTTGAGAACAGAAAAACAACAAATGATTAAATTAGAGATGAAATTTGCCATCTATTCTAGCACTCCCGACATGCCTTTGATAGATTGCTATTGGCAGTTCTATACATAGTCTCTTGCATTTCTCACTCTGCCCCCTCCCCATTCTCTCTCAATCATTCATTCTGCATATAACATACACAGCCACATATCTATATTACTGAGAAAGGATCAATCATTTTTTTCCCCTATGCTGCAGAGACATACAATATTTATCACAGGTTATAGAAGAGAAGAAAAGAAAAATCTAAGAATATTCCCTTCAGCTGTATTTCTGTTGTGGAACCAGGAGCATCCCAGTCCTCTTCGTTTTGCTTCGTTGTCAGCTTGGTCCAGAACAATCTGTAGTGCAACAGGGCTGATAAAGTTAGGTACCCACTGGCCATTGGAAAGAAACACAGACCTGGTTATTGGTGATCTTCCTCACTGTATTAAGCACATCTCCCATTAGGCAAACTCCCTTCCATTCCTTTAAACCTCTCAATACCTTGTAAATCAAATATTTATCAACTGAGAACCTCTTTTCTAGCTGTCTGATGTTTCAGCTCTGACAAAGTTGGACACTAGCCAATTGGTAAAGAAACCTGTGAAAGGGAATCAGCCACAATAAAAAAGAAAACTCTATTTCATTTTTATTTCACAGGAACAAACTGCCAACAACCCTCTGCCCTGATTTTTTCTTTCAAATTTCCCTTATAAAAACACTTGCCTGAAATGAGCAGGACTGGCCATTCATTTACTCAACACATATTTACTGAACCTTCATCAGCTGGCCATACATCTCTGAGCCCCTGTCATCCATATTAAAAAGTTGCTGAGCTGCTGTAAAGGTAGCCGTGGTGACTAGTAAGCGACTCATAAGAGTATGTGCACAAGACATTGCAATTGACAAAGGTGGGCCAGGATCAGTTTGACAAACCGTATGCTTAGAGAGCTATTTATGGAAATCTTTCTGAAGGAGACAAGTCCTGAACCCTGACTTACAACAGGAGAAGAAATCCATATGGTGAGTGGGCAGAGAGAGGGGACAAATCTACATGAAGGCACAATTGGCATATTTCCAGGAAAAGTCATCGCTCCAACAAAATTGCCATGTAGATGGACCACATTTAATATAAGTCAGAACCATTTCTGGTTAAGAGAAATTTCAGACAGTTCTGACATAAGTCAGAAACGTTAGAGCTGTTCTGACTATAACCTATCATCCAGACGATAGCCGAAAGTAATACTATCAGCGATTTTCTACAAAATATCTTCAGTTAAACAATGGGCATAATCCTGCGTTCACTGCAGTTACTTGCTTATTGACTTTCAAAAGGACATGCTTAACACATTGAACACAAATTTGGTTATCCAGGACCAAATTTCTTTCCCTATTTTGTTCTAAATTCTGGTATACAACAAATGACAAGTGGCAATTTTTAAACATATGTGCTCCCAGAAACCACCCCTGGAGTTTCTTTCTTTCTTTCTTTTTTGTATGTTTATCTATTTTTTTAAATATTTTTTTCTAAATGTTTATTTTATTTTTGAAAGAGAGAGAGAGAGAGAGACAGCGTGAGCAGGGTAGGGGCAGAGAGGGAGGGAGACAAAGAATCGGAAGCAGGGTCCAGGCTCTGAGCTGTCAGCACAGAGCCCGACGCAGGGCTCTAACTCACAAACTGTGAGATCATAACCTGAGCCAAAGTCAGATGCCTAACCAACTGAGCCACCCAGGCATCCCTATGTTTATTTATTTTTGAGAGAGAGAGACAGAGTGTGAGCGGGGGAGGGGCAGAGAGAGAGGGAGACACAGAATCTGAAACAGGCTCCAGGCTCTGAGCTGTCAGCACAGAGCCTGACACGGGCCTCAAACTCACAGACAGTAAGACCATGACCTAAGCCAAAGTCAGATGCTTAACCAACTGAGCCACCCAGGTGCCCCTCACCACGGAGTTTCTCCTCCGATGGATCCAGGGGTAGAACCAGGACATTTGTGTTTTTCAAAAACTCTGCAGGTGATCCTAAATTGCACCACAATTGCGGACTATGGCTCAGCACAGTCTCTTATCACAACCAAGATCCAAAATACCCAGCTTCAGCTTACTACATGAGCCATGTTCACATACTGTTTTGAAAGTTGGTTCTTTAGCTTACCATCAATTTTCCATTTTCAGAATCTACATTCCCCATCAGGAAAGGAAAAATAGTGACCGCTCCACTTCCCAGATGCTGCAGCTAATGATTTCTGCATAAGTGTATCAGTCCCTTGCAAATAACACTAACGTGAGAACCCCTATGTGGTCTGCGTATATAACACTATTTGCAAAAGCCTAATGGCAGTCACATGACCAAGAATTTTAGATAAACAATGTTGCTAGTTTATATCAGGAATGTGTGAAGGGGGGCCCAAAAAAGGAATGTGAGTGTGTGCACGCATGCACATGTGTGTTTAACTAAAGAAGAGACAAGAGAAAGTTCTGGTCGCAGCTCTTATATCAAATGCCTACACAGCATCAGGCACCTTGCTGAGCACTGGGTGATGGCTGGTTCTATTACCAACCTTGCCCTCATGAATCTTACAGTGTAGCAGAAAAGGCAGAAAATGAAGTAGTTCACAGCATATTCTGACTCATACAATAAGGGCTGGGAAGAAAATCAAGAATGTACCCTGATGGGGAAGGACAAAGGGCCTTCCCAGAGAGGAGAGTCAGAGAAGGTCTTTTTATTTTTTTTAATTTTTTTTAACTTTTATTTATTTTTGAGAGACAAAGAGAGACAATGTGAGCAGGGGAGGGGCAGAGAAAGAGGGAGACACAGAATCCGAAGCAGGCTCCAGGCACCCAGCTGTCAGCACAGAGCCCCACGTGGGGCTCGAACTCACGAACCGCGAGATCATGACCCAATCCAAAGCCGGATGCTTAACCGACGAAGCCACCCAGGTTCCCCAGAGAAGGTCTTTCTAAAGTGATGACATTTAACATCTAAGCTATCAGCTAAAGGTAAGAAGACAATAGCCATATAAAGAATGAGGAGGAAAGTGTTTCAGGCATGTAAGAAAACCTGAGTCTGGAAAGAACCTAACCATCCTGGGCCATCTGTAAAATGATGAAATTGAGCTACACGGTTTTAAATGATACTTCCTGCTCTCAAATTCTATAAAGAACAGACTCGAGTAATTAGTGGGTAAGTAGGGAAATGAAAAGCATTAAGCAAAGCATTTTACTCCAATCTGATAGACATTCTAAAGTTAGAGATGGAAAAGATCTGTTTGTCTAATTCCAATTCCACCAATTGGTTTAATGACCCAGAAATAAGGTTACTCACCCTTTCATATTAGTATAACCAGGAACTTCTATTCACAGATCATCTATATGGCATTTTTTGCAAACATCACTTTAAAAGAGAAAGCTTAATGGACAAAAAATACATAATGTATAAAGAAGACAGGAATCAATTATTCTCATTAGTCAAAAAGACAGAACAAGAAGTAATGGCTTTTAAGCTATAGTAGAAAAACTTGGGTTAAATAGAGCAGAACCTCACTAATTCTCACTTCAATAATTTTCAACCCTATAATTTCCAGAAATAAAACTGGTAGTCTTAGTTATGTTTCAATAAACATTTAAAAGTGCAAAGGTAGATGGAGAGCTCTGGTGAATTAGGTTCCATTACTCTCCAAATTATACTACATGAACATTTGCTAGATAAAGTCCTATGTAATGTGTCTAGTAAAGGAAGTCCTATATCAAAAGTAATAAGATAAACATAAATTTGGTTATGGCAGTCTTCTGTTCTTATAGAACTTTTCCCTCTCATTGAGCTCTTATTCTCAAAAATCAATAAATCATCGGGCAGGTTTCCATATCGCAGTATGAATTAAAAATCAGATATCAAAGTATCCTCTTTCCATCAGGAAGGATAAGGTTTGTTTTGTAACATTTTCCATTATATGTATTTCACATTGATATGTAGATCATATAGAAAGATGAAAATTGCCCTACAATATCATCTTTCCTATATATTCAGAATACAAATGAAAACACCAGTTAAATATAAAACAAAAAGTAAATGATGTCAAAAAATAATAAATGATGTCATGTCTATTTTAGCATTTAAGAGGCTAACCATTTGTCCTCTTCAGCTAGAAAGTTCATGCCTACGTTTGGGCATGGGGTTATCCATCACTGAATCAGTGCTTCTTTTTTTTTTTAATTTTTTAATGTTTATTTATTTTTGAGAGAGAGACAGAGTGCGAGCAGGGGATGGGCAGAGAGACAGAGAGAGAGAGAGAGAGAGAGAGAGAGAGAGAGAGAGAGAGACATAGAATCTGAAGCAGGCTCCAGGCTCTCAGCTGTCAGCACAGAGCCCGGCTTGGGGCTCGAACTCATGAACTGCAAGATCATGACCTGAGCCAGAGTCGGATGTGTAACCAACTGAGCCATCCATGCATCCCTGGATCAGTGCTTCTTAATTGGTCTTTCACCACATGCTGATGGACTGCCAACCCTCCATGGGCATAACAGCAATATGTGATCCAAATGTGAGAAGCATCTGGTTTAAAACTGAAGATATATACTATTGTGTGACAGGCAATGTCTTGTCAGATAAAATGCCGTAGAGAACTGCAATTTACTGGGAGTAAAAAAAAAAAAAAAGTAAAAGGTATAGCATAATAGCAAAGCAGGTTATGCCACACAAATGCTACTAGTAATGTCTGACAACACTTACTGAGCAATGACTACGTGCCTGGTGCTCTTGAAACACTTTGACTACTTCCTTCAATCTTCACAAGAACCCTCAGGGAGGTATTTATATTATTCTTATTTTCAAGACCAGGAAATAGAGGCTCAGAAAGATTAAGTAACTTTCCCAATTTCAAACAGAAAATGGTAGAGCTAAGGATTGAACCCAGGCTAGCTCACTCCAAAGCCTATTCTCTTAACTTATACATTGTAATTCAAGCTATTAGGGCATAAGATAGCATTTCTTGTCATATGAAACCAATCTACTTGGTTATGTTTGGTTATGCTCCATTTAAAGACATCTTGTGGCCCCCATATAAAACCCATGCCTGGGGACACAAATCACAGGGATTCCTTCCAAACTGAAAAGGGCATACCCCTTCCTCCGTGATCATCAGGCAATGGGGTTTATTGCCCCCTAAGGTAGAAGGCCCATTTGGCACATAGGGAAAAAGGTCCATCCCTTTCAGACTAAGGAATTGTGGAAAGAATTCGGAAGACTGAGGTAGAAAAGGACAGCAGATAACAGAACCCTTTATTATTTTCTTCCCCTACCTCTGCCTTCTCAAAACCTTCTGGAGGTAGAGGGATGGGTGCAGGGAAAGCTGGAGAAACCCATAGTTAGTTATGTAAGAGCCCAAGAGTAGAGAGGTTTTTTACTCTGCCTACTATTTATGAGTCTGGGAAGAAACTGCCTTATGCATTGCCTTTTGTCTGTGAGTGCCTGCGGTAATGTAATGTCAATGACTCATCACAGCTAGGCAAAAGGAAAGCCAGAATTCAGTTCTCCTGAGAGAACCCTCAGTCTCATCAGAGAACCCTCAGTCTCTGATGATAGAGATGGGATTCAGAAGCTAGACTGCAAATTTTCCACATGGTCCCAAAGGAAAACCAGGATATTAGTTGAGTTTTACCCAAACAGACAGAGAATGGGTCAAACAAATATCACATTTCAGCAGAGGACACCATTAGGACAAGAAAATAGGAAAAGCTGTACTTTAGCACACAGGCCCAAAGGCAACTGTGAACAGCCACCCCTCAGCCGACACCAGCAAGGATGCAAAAGATAGTGACCCACCATCAGGTAAGCAATTACCCTCTTTCATGTACCTCAATTCCATCTTCAAGAAAAGATGGGTATTGTGGTTTCAGTTGTGTCTCCCCCAAGAAAGATATGTTGAATTCCTACCCCCCCCAGTACCTCTGAATATGACCTTTTTTGGAAATAAAGTCATTGCATAGTAATCGTTTAAGTTGAAGTGATGTTGGAATAGGGTGAACCCCTACTACAATTTGAATGGTGTCCTTATAAGAAGATAGCCCTGTGAGGACAGAGACACACAGGAAGAACACCATGTGATGACGAAGCAGAGATTGGAATTATGAGCTGCAAGCTAAGGAATGCCAAAAGGCTGCTAACATATGACCAGAAATTAGGAATAAGCCTGGAAGGAGTCCCCTAAAGTTACAATTGGAGCATGGCCCTGCTAGCACCTTGATTTGGGCCTTCAGAACCGTGACCCAATACATTTCTTTAAAAAAAAAAAAGTGTATGTATTTATTTTGAGAAAAGAGAGATGGAGTATGGGAGGGGCAGAGAGGGGGGGAGGGAGAGTTTCCCAAGCAAGCTCTGCACTGTCAGTACAGAGCCCAATGAGGGGCTCTATATCACAAACCATGAGATCATGACCTGAGCCTAAATCAAGAGCCAGCCCGGTGCCCCAAGTGAACCAATACCTTTCTATGTTTTAAAGCACCCAGTTTGTGGCGCATTGTCATGATGGTCCTAGAAAGCTAAAATAACGGGTATAGAGATGGAATTCCAAAAGATGGGGCATTTTATTTGAGTCATCTATACAGAGGTGAATCTCCATGGAGACTCTAAACACTAGACTAAAATATAGGTGGGTTTTTCCCTGCCACAATCCAGTGGACAGAAAGCTTGTGAAGAACAGATTACTATCGTAAATTTAAGAATTTATGTTTTCTTTGCATATCTAAATATATTTGTGACTTCACATCATGTGACTCCCAAAATTGTCAGAACTTTCCTTGCTTCATACGTAAATAAGAAAACACAGTAAGGGCAGGAAACAGTCCTGTTGTTGAATGGCACCAAGTGAATAGCATGATAGCAATGAGCATTTTTTTTTCTCAGTTTTCCCAATTTGCTTATTTGAACAACTTTTTGTTTTGATCCCTTTCAGTGCATTGCCAGAAATTCTAGTATTGCAAAGGGTGTTGACACACAGATGTCTGAGAACCTCTGCTCATTATTCTCTCCTTTGGACACACTGTCAACCAGACTCACTTATTAAACACACATGATTGGGCACCACAGATATGAAATCAGAATGTTATAATCACTCTGTTTAAGAAACAGTCAAGTAAATCATGGACTATGAAGAGTGTGTTAATCATGTGGCAGGATGTTATTTGTTAAATAACTTTGCCAAACTGAAGGACAGTGCAGAAGGAGAGAAGGGAGACAGTGAGAGCCTATAGGAATCAGAAAGATTTCTTATCTAGCAAGGCCTGGTAGTAGCAGGGGCCTTAAGGGTCCATGTGGATGATGGAGTAGATTCATTTCCTGGGGATCCCGTAACTACACACCACAAACAAGGTGACTTACAACAACAGAAATGCATTCTATCATGGTTCTGGACACCAGAAGTCTAAAACCAGAGTCTCAGCAGGGCCATGCTTCCTCTGAAGGCTCTAAGGAAGATCTGGTCCATGCTCTCTCCTGGCTTCTGATGGTTGCCGGCAATCTTTGTCATATTTTCGTTTGTAGACATTTCCCTCCAATATCTGCCCCTATTTTCACATGGCTTTCTTCCCTGTGTCTTCAAATTTCTCTCTTCTTATAAGGATTTAGGTCCCACCCTAATCCAGTATGACCCCATTTTAATTTGACTTATATCTGTAAAGATCCTATTTCCAAATTAGGTCATGCTCACAGCTACTATGGGTTATGACTTTAACATATCTTTTAAGGGGGCACAATTCAACCCAGAACCCAGGGTGATAGACGTTTAGCAGATGCTGGTTTTTAGAGAGAACATCAGGGGTCCTTTTTTGTCCCTCTCCAGACCCTCCCCTCTGATCAAGCTTTAGTACCATATAAGCCCCTAAAAGTCAGCCTCTACTCCAGGGACAATAGAATAAATCTCAAATTGACTGACATTAATTGTCTGTCTTCCTTGGGAGGATGGGTCTTAATATATAAATTGAGGTGCACCATACGTATACTTTTTCCTTTCTTAGGAAAGGAAATTCAGACAATGCAATACATTTGAGGAGGTGTAAAAAGTATTTTTGGACCCCAGAGAATATCAGGGAAACCAGAGTGATGGGCTTGGGACTGTTTATCAGAAGCAGTCTTGACTCAAACCCCATAAGAAGAAGAATAATTAAATACATAGCAATGAGGGATTTAAAAAAATACAAGAGGCTTCCAGGCAGAGGACATGACCTTGGGCACAGAGGCAAGAAAGAGCATCCAGGGCACTGACATTCTTTTAGTAAGACTGATGGAAGAGCTGTATGAGAAGTAGAAGGAGTAGAAGGAAGTGGGGCCAGAGAAGTGAGCTGGGGCTAGAGAAGTGAGCTGCAGCTAAACCACGCATGTCAGCAGGATGGCTCCAGCAAATACATGAAGGAGGATGTGAGAAAGACACTCTGGGAGACAGAGATTAGTGAGCAGATTACTGCAATTAATCTCACTAAAACAATGGAGACCTGAATGAAAGCAGTGGTGGAAGGGATGGAAAGGAAATATAGCTAATCAGAAGAAGAAAGTTAATGGGACTCCCAGATTTCTCAGCTGGATAACAAAGAACAGCAGCTTTCAAAAAAAAATTTTTTTTATTGTGACCCACTAAGAAATATTTTACATTGAGACCCAGTGTACACACACATATACACACCCATGTAGGACAGATACAGGGGTTTCATGGAACAACATTTAACCTTACTATATGCAAGGCACTGTGGTGTGTTTGTTCTTCTCTAGTTTTGTTTTTAAATTCACATCACAACCCACCAAATTGATATTTTTTGTTGTTTACTTATTTTTGAGAGAGAGAGAAAGACAGCGTGTGAGTGGTGGGGTGGGGGGGGGGGGTAACAGAGAGAGATGGAGACACAGAATCCAAAGTAGGCTCCAGGCTCTGAGCTGTCAGCATAGAGCCTGATGTGGGGCTCGAACTCACAAACCATGAGATCATGACCTGAGCCGAAGTCGGACACTTAACCAACTGAGCCATCCCCTGCCAAATTTATTTTACAGCCATTAATGGGTCACAACTGAAGAAGTACTTAGGAAATCACTCACTGAGGGGTGGTGATGCTATCATAGAGAAGTAAATACAAGATGAGGAGAAGTTGAAGGGAAGGAGGAATGATGAAGAATCAAGTTTCAGATATGTTGCTTGTAGGGGACTAAAACTTGCCGAGGCTGTTTTTGTTGCAATACAATTGCCTGATGGCCTGACTTTGGCTCCTATAGCTGACCTTCCAGGGAGATTTATCTATAGAGGATTTGCTGGACCCACAAGAGGCAGCTCCACACTTCTCACTGGTGTGACCTCGCTGCCCCACAAGAGGAGGAAATACTTTTCCCTGATCTTGTATATGTGTTTATGCAAGAGTTGGACAAACAGTGAAGTCGATAAATGTTTGATGGAAAATTGATAAATGAACCCAAAGAAGGAAATGTACTCTCGTGTGTTAAATTTCTCAAATTTTAAATGCATACTGATGGTGAAGAGAAAT
Source organism: Herpailurus yagouaroundi (assembly GCF_014898765.1). Classification (NCBI taxonomy): domain Eukaryota; kingdom Metazoa; phylum Chordata; class Mammalia; order Carnivora; family Felidae; genus Herpailurus; species Herpailurus yagouaroundi. The sequence continues at coordinate 32,076,349 of NW_024412407.1, forward strand.
GTTGGAGGTATAATTTTAAACTTCATAGTAATGCTTTTACTAGGTGGATGAGGCATGTGATAAGAGAATCAAGTCCATAACCAGTTATTTTTGGAGTATATTTCTGTTCACTGTATTAGTTTGTTTATAAATGACTGCTAAGTATAACGGATACTCACTGAATATTCTGCAGCTCCAAATGCATACATACACACACACACACACACACACACACACACACACACACACACACACCCTCTATCTTTCCCTCCTTTTCAGCATATTTTTCTCTTTCATTTTCCCACAGTCTGATCCCCTGACTCCCTCACACACAAATTTCTATGCAATCTTGGACTCTGAAATATTCCCTATTTTGCCACCGACCACCACTAATTGAACTGTCTGTCTCAGAGTATAATTTATGAAGATGGCTGAAATGTTATCATGGCTTAGACCAGTAGGAAGTTTCTATCTCAATTGCAGTGGGGAACCATGTGTTCTGGTGGTGTACTGATTTTCGTGTGAACAACACCACAAGAACTTGGTGCGTTACTGGTCATATAATGTCAACTGCCATCTACACCCATAAGAGCCAAGTCTCTGTCTTCAGCTTATACCTCTCTTCTGAGTTCCCAGAGCTATTTCTTAACCCATCTACTAGATATCTCCTCACGGAGCACTTCAATTTCAGTATGTCCAGACAGAATTCATTTTTCATGCCCCTCTCCCAATGCACCACCCTAAACTGGTTCCATCTTTTGCATTCTTAATCTTAGTTAATTGGAGGGGAGAGGTGTTTTACAGTAAAGAGATAGAAGTCAAAATAACCACCGTCCCAGAATTGCCCTAACAGAAACTGCTCATCCTCATGTGAGAAGGGGAGATTTAGGACTTTTGATCCAGAGAGCAGGTTGTATCAGACCCTTTCAATAGCAGACCATGTCGACCACCAAGCAAAAGAACCTCACATGCTTACTGGAAAAAATCCTTTGGACTACCACATTCAGCACGATCCCTCTCTTTGTTTCCCTTGTTTTGCTATGAATTCTATGAATTCCAGCATGCCAGATGAGTCAAGTCTATCTAAAATGTGGAAACGTAAAGTTTCGCTGAAGACCTCAAATCCCTTTCACCCAAAGATAAGACTCTTAAAAAAAAAAAAAAAAAACCAATCCTGGAAAAATCAGATCTGTAATCCCAGTGTGTTCACCTAACATCCAGGTGCTCATTTTAAGCATCTGTGTTCTTCACAAAACACCTTCTAGGCAGGCACTCAAGGAAAGCTTTTGTTTGACTGTCACAGTCTGATTAGATAAGACACATCTAGCCTGTTAATTGGTCTCTAGGCTTTATTCATCTATCTCTTATCACTAAACTTGCTGTTCCTAAGAAGGAAAAACAGAAAAAATTCTCAAGAGCTGGTGAGTAGCTGCATCAGGTCTTTTAGCATTCTGTCCAAGCCTTTGATACTCAGCTGCTGGGCTAAACTATAGAGTACCAAACTTTGATTTAAAAGTATGGGATGATGCTGAATCTCTTTAGTGAGGCAGAAGGCATTTCTTTTCCTGTCTGTTATAGACTGAATGTTTGTGTCTCCCCCTCTCCCAATCATTCGTTGAAATCCTAACCCCCAACGTAATGGTATTAGGAAGTAGGGCTTTGGGGAGATGATTCGGTCAAGAGGAGCCCTCATGAATGGGTTTACTGCCCTAATAGAAGAGACCCCAGTGAACTTTCCCACTGCTCCCACCTGTGAGGACACAGTGTAAAGATGGGTGTCTATGAGCCAGGAAACAGGCCCTCATCGGATACCAAAGCTGCCGCCTCCTTGATCTTAGACCTCTCAGCCTCCAGAACTGTAAGAAACATGTTTGCTGTTTAAGCCATCCATTCTTTGGTGCTTTTGTTATAGCAGCCCAAAATGACTACAATACCACCAAAAGATATCACCCGGCTCAGAGAAATACAAAGTGATTTTTAAAATTATTACCACTTAATCTGAAAACAATAAATTAATCTCAGTGTCCAGCAATCACTGGAGTTGGAAAAGAAAGTACCAGACTATACGGTTTAATTTTCTAAAATGTAAAATGTCTGAGGCAGTGTTTGACAAACAGCAGATGTCCAATAAATGTTCCTGTCTTTTCTCTCACCTTCCGTCCCTTCCTTCTCCGTCCCCTCCCTTTCCTTGCCTTCCCATCTGTTTCTATTACCACCTTATTGTACATGTACTGTACATATACAGGAATAAAAAATAGGCAGATGTGTATCTTATAAACCCAATTACTTTAGTCAAATAGGAAATCCTATTCAAGACATGAATAGTTAGAAGTCTCCATGTTTTTTTCCAGAAATGTTGGAAGGCTAAAGGAAGGAATATGGTTTTCTGCCCAGGTAGTCTTTTATACATCCCATGGAAGAAAATATTTCTACATCTCATATAGGTGCCACTCCCCAAATCTGAAAACTCTAAAATCACTTTTTTCTTCAGTAGACTAAATGAGACTGGCCCTATCAGGTGAGAGGAATTAAACACTAGACAAAGACTGAGCAAAACTGGAAGTGCGGAAAACTTATATGTTGCCTTTTTACCCCTCCTCTTAGAGGTATAACCTTACCCTTTCCACCTGCCTGATCCCAGGAGTCTATCCTGAGCAATTTGTTCTCCATCAAATAACAACTGTCCTACTTCATTCTTTAAAACCACTGATGTTTGCCACAGTACTACTGCCTTGCATCAGCATAAAGCTTTGGAGTTTGACCAGCATTATAACTGATATTTACCACTTGTAGGCTTCACAGCTCTGCAAAGCAAGTAAAGTGGTTGTATCATTTTACAAATAGATGAACTGAAGCTCAGAGTTTCAAGGTCATGTGGCCATAAAGAAAAAAATAATGTAAAGCAGCCTTCCTATTGGCCTCAACGAAGATGACAACATGACAGGGGTGCTATTTGGAAGTGTCTCTATTGAACAGAGAGAAATACTGAGACATGGCTCCAAAATGAAAGTTCTACTCTCTTGGCATTATTTTTTTCTGGATATTTCTGGTTGACCTTCATGATTTATCTATATAGCACTAGTATACTGAATTTTTAGAATTCTTTATAATACTCCAAAAAATAGACTATCCCATGGGGTGCCGGGGTGGCTCAGTCAGTTAAGTGTCTGACTCTTGATTTCAACTCAGCTCATAACCTCACAGTTCGTAGGATTGAGCCTCACATTGGGCTCTGAGCTGACAGTGTGGAGCCTACTGGGATTCTCTCTCTCTCCCTCCCTCTCTGCCCATTCCCCACTCAGGCTCTCTCTTTCTCTCAAAATAAATACATAAAACTTAAAAAAAAAAAAAAGAAAAACATTCTAAAAATATACTAGCCCATGATTTAAGTTGGGAACTTGGATTTGTTTTGTTAAAACATCTTCTCAATTTTCCCTGAGGTGTATGCCCAGATTCTACTAATTGAGGAAGTTAATGAATAGATAAGAGAAATTTAGTGACTATTTCAAAAATCTAGAAGGCAATCTAAAAAGGAAGAAAAGAAGGAGGGAGGGAGAGAGGGAAAAAGGAAGGAAAGAAGGAGGGCGGAAGGGAGGGAGAGGAAGGAAGGAAGGAAGGAAGGAAGGAAGGAAGGAAGGAAGGAAAGAAATCTCCAACTTTTATCTAAATACTCAGTATTAAATAAGTCATTTTGAGAACTAGATAGCAGAGTCAAATCGCTTTTTTGAATCTTGAAGTAAATTATCAGCCTAGTACAGACCCAGGCTAAGACAGATATAGCATTTAACTTCACGGGTGGCTATAATTTCTGGATTTGTGAGAGAGTGATTCCTGCTTAGTATATTCCAAAAAGGACATGAAGTTTCTTAAAGGCCCTGTATAAATCAATTCACAATCATACTGAGGTAGTTTGACTGTGACTCCAAAATGTCTGAGTTTCATTTTCTCCCTGTTAGAGATGAAACCACTGACATTCATCTTTTATGGACATTTCCAGCTAAAGACTTTTTTTGGTAAGTTAAAATTTGAAGAGCATGAAAGAGAAATTATTCTGATTTATGATGGCTTCCAATCAGGACCAATTAAGAGAAAATGAACCAGGGAAATTGGAGTGGGGAAGGGAAATAAGATCCAGCAAAGTGAAAGAATTTAAACCTAAGTTTTCTTTCACTGTGATCCCCTGGGTAGAATCGAGCAAAGACAGCTTCAGGATCAAGGGTCCCCATGCCCCCAGGCCTCGCCCACATCAGGCTTTTTCACTTCTAAGCTTGCTCTAGGCACAAACAACTTTGCCTGGGATTAGTCTACACATGCTCTACCCTGTATTCAGGAGTCTGTCAGATGTACAGAAATGTTTGCCTTTATTACAATATTCAAGTAGAAATGTAAACCAAATTCTTCTAATATTACCATATGCTCCATTCATTTCTGACTTGGTTCGCACCTAAACACCTTGTGGTTTCAAGCTGAAAATCCAAGGCCTCAAATTTTACACTTTTTTTATTTTAAGTATTTATTTCAGTACTGCCTTTAGATGTGAGCCTAGGGGCTTCTGTGCTGGGTAGGTGCATTAGAGAGTCCCCATAGCACACTGTGCTCACATACAAATAAATGTTTTAAGGGCTGCGTGGGTGCCTTTCTGTCCCTTGGGATCTGGCATGGGCATAGCACCTCTTATATCCTAAACATCCACCTGCATGACCAACACTTTTAAGACCCCAGAGAAACACCCTTCATCCACCATATCCACCACACATACAGTAACTTCGTTCACTTGCTATAAAAGTTTGTGGGTTGGGGCATCTGGATGGCTCAGTCAGTTAAGCGTCTGACTCTTGATTTCAGCTCAGGTCATGATCTCACCATCGTGGGATCGAGCCCTGCATCAGGCTCTGTGCTGACGATGTGGAGACTGCTTGGGATTCTCTCCCTCTCTCTCTGCCCTTCCCCCACTTGTGCATGCTCTGTGTCTCTCTCTCTCTATCTCTCTCAATATAAATAAACATTAAATAAATAAATAAATAAATAAATAAATAAATAAATAAGGGCACCTGGGTGGCTCAGTCAGTTAAGCATCCAACTTTGGCTCAGATCGTGATCTCACCGTTGGTGAGTTCGAACCCCACGTCAGGCTCTGTGCTGACAGCTCAGAGCCTGGAGCCTGTTTCCCCCTCTCTCCGCCCCTCCCCTGCTCACACTCTCTGTCTCTCTGTCTCTCAAAAATAAATAAACATTTAAAAAGATTTTTTTAATAAATAAATAAATGAAGTTTGTGGGTTGTGCCACTGCTGATGAATAGGCTTTGCTTTGGAGTATGAAGATTTCAGTGGCAGAGGTGCTGACAAGACAAGACAAATTAATTAACCTGTCAAATGTTTCCTCTGAGGTAGTGTGAACACCAAAGATTATTGCATAACAAAGTATTATTTCTCAGTAATGCTAAGTGTTTTCTTGATTTTCTTTGCGTTCCAATTCATGGTTCCAGAGGTACTCACAAATTAGTACAATATATGCAACCATTGTACATGATAGCTGAGAAACAGTCTTAAACGATGCATATTACTCTTCCATCTGTGTGTGTATAATTAATATAAACATACACACACACACACAGATGTAGAAATAGACATACACCAAGATTTCTCAACACTTGAGCTACTTACATTTGGGATAGGATATTTCTTTTAGTTGTTTTTAGTCTTTTATTTGTTTGTTTGTTTATTTATTTATTAACAGAGAAGGGGTTACTTTTCTGTGCATTGTAAGATATCTAGATTTAGCAGCATCTCAAGTTTCCATCCACTAGAAGCCAGTAGTTTCTCTCTAGCCCCACACCAAAAATGTCTACAGATACTGCCAAATCTCCCCAGTTGAGAACCCCTAGGCTAGACATTATGCACATGCAACATGACGTTGGTTCATTACATTTGCAACCTGAAGGATATTGAACTCCAGGATTGGGAATAGTTCTGTCTAAAAATACTTAATAATATTTAATTAAATATTTTAAAAATTAAATTTAAAATAGCACTACTAAGTAACATTTTAAATTTTGATATCCATTCATTATAATTTGTGTTTTGTCTTTTGATTTTAATAGGTTTTTAATATTTTAGGAGAATATAGTTTTTTGCAAGCATATATGAAAAAAGTTTTAATTTTTTGTTTTATACATTCACTTGAATTTATATTTTTTGATAAAAATATATTGAAATGTGCCTTATATGGATTACATTTTATTTTTAATCTTTTAAGTTAATTGAAAAAATGATAAAAATAGAAAATACCAAAACAAATCTCAGAAAATGAAACAAAAGCCTAAAAACATAAAGAGAAAATCTTTAAAAGGTAGACTGCTTAAATTTTTTACAACGAGGAACAAAGAAAGTGTGTAGGCATCTGTTAAATATCACTCACCGTTTTAACTGTACCATGTTGAGTGAGGTATGGTAAGGCCAGATGCAGATTAAAAGAGATAAACCAAGAAGAGTTTACAGTTTTGCTACACAGTTCCCTGGGGAGAATGCAGCATGCCACAGAGGACCACAGAGGAGAACTAACCAGGTCAATCATGTGGTCTAAGGGGGATATTGGGAACGAGCACCTTCTTGTGGTTTCTGTGGGAAGGAAAGCATGAGGAGGGACAAGCTGATTTCGGATTTGCTAATTTGAATAAATTCTTCAGGCTCTGGGGGCAGATAGGCTATCTCTGGTTATGTGGCATCCAGCCTTGGGGCAATTAAACCACGTATATAGTGGTCTAGAGTGTGACAGCCCCATATACAGCAGGTGATTGTGGATGTGAACTTAGCCACTCAAGATGGGGAACTTCCAGCCTCTAGCCAGGAGCTCAAAACTAGGTCTAAACAGAATTTTTAAAAACTATATTACACCACACATAGAATTCAGAAACAGGATCCTACAAATTCTTTATTTGATAAAGATGTAATTACTGACAACAATTAAATGAGCAAGAAAGTGGTTTTTTTTTTTTGTCTTCAAAAGACAGTAAATGGGGGGTGGCACCTTGGTGACTCAGTCAGTTAAGCATCCGACTTTGTCTGAGGTCATGATTTCATGGCTCATGGGTTTGAGCCCCGCATTGTGCTGACAGCTGAGAGCCTGGAGCCTGCTTCAGATTCTTTGTCTCCCTCTCTCTCTGCCCCTCCCCCTCTCATGCTCTCTCTCTCTCTCTCTCTCTCTCTCTCTCTCAAAAATAAATATTTAAAAAATTTTTGTAAGACAGTAAATGGAACAGACCATATGAAATCCTTGCAACTTCATCTTCTTCAATAAGTGATGATTTTATTACTGGATCTAGACAGGCTCTAGACACAGAAAATGGCCTCTATGTTGGCTTCTATATGTTAACAGGCATCTTATCATTGAACAAATGATGTTATAGTCAGAAATTAGAGAAGGAGCCATGACATGTATACATTTCAAATCACATATTTTTGCTCAATAAAATGAAATGCTTCTATTATCTCTAGAGCAACATCACAAAATAACAAACCCAGTGGGAGAACAGAGAGTGTATTACATTATCATTCTTTTCAGAACCACACTTTTATATCCAGTTAAACTCATTGCAGGTGAATATTCTAACAATTCTCACCAATGCACATTTCAAGTTACCACTTCAGTACAATTTGTTTAAATTATTGGTGTTACAAAGGGCCTTCCAAATCATGTCCTGGGGAGGACTGACAAAGTTTTCTGTCAAGTACATACTGGCCCGGTAGGCAATTTCCAATTTGGCCCCACAACACTACAGGAAGTCAATTTCCTAGTGATACTGGTTGGGGAAGAAGACATTCCTATGCTCTTCAAGATCCTTCTATCTGGACTTAGACTCAAGTTGACATGAGACAGATTAACAGAAAAAAAGTCAAATTTAATAGGCATATGTGTGGGGAATCCACACAGACACAGAAATTCTAAAGACAATGAGGCAACCTGCAGCTAATATGAGCTAAGGAGAGGGGTAGAGTCTGAGGATATAAAGAGGAGAATGCTCACTCATTAGCAAGAAGGTGAAAGGAATGGTTTAGAAAAACAAAGTTTGCCTTATTGAACAGATAAGTTTCTTAGGTAAAGGCTCCCTATTAGTTGCTCTCTTCCTGGTACAGGCTCTCTTTTCCAATGCAAATTTAGGCAGTTTGAGGACCAGGAAGAGAGCTTTTCCTGCATCTGCTGGGTTTTGATTACTTTTAACTCAAAATAATGTTCATGGCAAAGTGGCCTGTCTTGGGGCAGCCTGCCCTTGATTCCTACAAACCAAATATATGAACCCTACATGCTTTTCAGGTTCTGTATGAGCTTCATGTCCACACTGGACCACCTACTCTAGGCTACTTGCTGTAACTCTTGTTTTTCCCCGTTGTGAAAAAATTTTTTAAGGCATTCATTGATCTTTGATAAGTTTTCTAAAAATCTCAACTCTAAAACAAACAAAAGACTGATCTATTTCTAAAAGCCTTGGTATTATACAAAATTTATTTTCCGGATGGCTATAATCCTCCATCTATTTCCCCTAAGTCTAATTTATTTATTGCTTTTGTTGTGTTTAACAACTATTCATATTTAGTGAATGCCTAGTCTTTCTGGTCCCTGTCTTGAGTGCTTTGCTTCACAAGCATTATGTCATTTTATATTCAGGAAAACCCTATAAAATGATCTCTATTTTATAAATAAGGAAACTGAATTTTGAATGAGTTGAAAAATTTGAACAAGGTAACCAAAATAAGATAAAGATCGAGAATTCAAATTGAAGTTTATCTTGAACACAGACCCTCCATCTTTGACCATTATGCATCTAAACAATTAAGCCAAATCTTACTATTGCAGATGCATGGTTCACTGCTTTAATCAAATGTGTGTATGTATACATACTTATATATTTATATATATATACATGCATACACATATTTGTACTGTATTTCAGGCACATCATGGGTTAAATAAACTTTTCTTTAATGTTTATTTTTTTTGAGAGGGAGAGACAGAGTGCGAGGAGAGGAGAGGCAGAGAGAGAGGGAGACACAGAACCTGAAGCAGGCTCCAGGCTCCAAGTTGTCAGCACAGAGCCCAATGCGGGGCTTGAACTCACGGACCATGAGATCATGACCTGAGCCGAAGTCAGATGCTTAACATATTGAGCCACCCAGGTGCCCCTAAATAAACTTTTGACACTAGCCGAGGAATCTTTCAACTATGCTTGCATTAATTTTTAAAATAGGGTGTGTTGGAGTTTTCAATTTGAATATAACATATATTCATTAGAGAAATTTGGGAATGTGCACCAAAGAAAAACATCAATCTAATTCTTATGTTTAAAGATGAACATTTTCGGGGCGCCTGGGTGGCGCAGTCGGTTGGGCGTCCGACTTCAGCCAGGTCACGATCTCGCGGTCCGTGAGTTCGAGCCCCGCGTCGGGCTCTGGGCTGATGGCTCAGAGCCTGTTTCCAATTCTGTGTCTCCCTCTCTCTCTGCCCCTCCCCCGTTCATGCTCTGTCTCTCTCTGTCCCAAAAATAAATAAACATTGAAAAAAAAAATTTTTAAAGATGAACATTTTCTGGGGTGCCTCTGTGGCTGTCAGTCAAGCCTCTGTCTCTGGCTCAGCTCACGATCTCACAGTTCATGAGTGGAGGCCCCACATCAGGCTCTATGCTGACAGCTCAGAGCCTGGAGCCTGCTTTGGGTTCTATGTCTCCCTCTCTCTCTGCACCTCCCTTGCTTGCACTCTGTCTCTCAAAAATAAATAAACATGAAATAAAATTCAAAGATGAACATTTTCTGATATTTTTTTTACCATTAATTACAACCATTTGGTTAGGAAAACATTCTATAGGAATGCATATTTTAAAGAATTGATTTTTAAAATTTTTTTATTTTTTTATCGTTTATTTATTTTTGAGAGAGAGAAACAGAGTGCAAGTATGGGAGGGGCAGAGAGATAGGGGGACACAGAATCCAAAGCAGGCTCCAGGCTCCAAGCTGTCAGCACAGAGCCCCACCCAGGGCTCAAACTAACAAACCGTGAGATCATGACCTGAGCCAAAGTTGGCCACTTAACCAACTGAGCCACCCAGATGCCCCATGATTTTAAAATATTTTTTACATAAAGGTTACCTGACTTAGGAATCAAGCAGACATAGGTCCAAATTCTAACACTACCAGTTGCTGGTCAGGGGACCTTACAAAACCATTTGACACCTTGACCCTGAGTTTTCTTGTATGCGAAATAAGAATAATTATTGTTATGCTACTGGAACATCCTGAAAATGGAATGAGACGATATATGTAGAGTGCTTGGCAAATATTTAGTGCTAGGGAGAAGAGGATGGCAGTTGACATGGTCTACTTTTCTTTTTTTTTTTAATTTTTTTTTTCTTAACGTTTATTTACTATTGAGGACAGAAAGAGACAGAGCAGGAGCATGGGAGGGGCAGAGAGAGAAGGAGACACAGAATCTGAAGCAGGCTCCAGGCTCTGAGCTGTCAGCACAGAGCCCGACACGGGGCTCGAACCCACGGACAGTGAAAGCTATGACCTGTGTGGAAGTCAGACACTTAACCGACTGAGCCACCCAGGTGCCCCTCTACTTTTCTTTTATATCTACATTAAAACAGATAAATCAATTAAACAGCAAACCAAAATGCAAACCAAAATACAATATTTACAGTGAAACTAGATAATTAAATTTCTGTACAAACCTCAGAATACCAGCTGGTAGGGATAAACTACCACAGTCGCAACACCAGTAAGTATGGTATCAGGGTCTGTGCGGAGTTTTACCCAATCCAGTAATTGGGTGAGTGCAAAGAGCGCCCTCTGTGAGGACTAGAGACCCTGGAGGAATCCAGCACTTTTAAGCTTTCTTCCATGACAAGTCTCACTTTCAGGAAAGAGACCTGCAATAAGGAAACGTTGCTGGAATGTAATCAAATTGAACGGAATAGGCCCGATAGAGACAAAAGAAAGAAAAGATACAAATAAAAGTGGAGGAGGAGAACAGAAGCATTGGAAAAGCCTTGGAAGTCTTGGAAAAGCAACAGAAGAGTGAACTTTCTGAGTCAGAAAATCTACTCCAAACCAGGCCTTTAAAATTTCAGAAATCTGATTTCACACAAAAAGGAGCAGCAGAAAAGTATCGAAGTCAAGTCCTATGCAAAGTTATTATAAGATAAAAGAGAATAAAAAGCAGAATAACATCACTACAGATAATAAAAGCATATCAGAAAGACAGGGACAGATCAAAACTGTAACTTATTTCAAAATGAGCTAAAACATTAAGAAATGATACAAGATGTAAAAGAACAATATAAGCCAGAATTAGAAAAACTCAGAAATTAGGTGACAGAGCATAGGAAAGTATTATAAATAAATGAAAAGACATTTCAGAAATGAAGACTACATTAGAAGGAACACAAAAGCAAATAAGCACAAAATATGCCTCAAGAAAATAGAAGGTGAAAAGGAGAAAGATTTTAAAAATCAAAAAGAAATAAAGAGATAAAAAGGATGAAAAAGACGTGACAAAGAAAAGATAGACAAAGAAGTTTCAAATTCCGTAATACAGAAATCCCTGAGGAAGAAAAACCAAAACAAGGAAGAGAACAAACACTAAAATAGTAATTCAAGAAACTTTCTTACAATTAAAAAAGGAATTGAGACTAGGTATTGAAAGAACACACCACACATTTGCGATTATCAACTCAGCATCACAAATGCCAAGGCATATTCTAATAAAATCATAGGGTTTTAAAGAAAAAAAAAATTTGAGCATCTAGGGGCTAAAGGCAAGTGACTTATTAAGGGGGAAAATTAAACTACTGTCATACTTTACAACAGCAATGTTTTATGACAAAAGAAAAACACAGCAACCTAATTAATGTACTCAAGAAATGTCTAAAGGAAATATAAAGAAAAGGATTTTTTATCCGGCAAAACTGACTTTCAGATATGAAGAGAATAAGCAAATTGCTATCAACACGTAAGAACTGAAGGAACATTACTCCCATGAGCCCTTCCTGAGGAATATACTGTAAATGAGCTGCAGAATATACTATAAGTGAGAATAAAAATCACTAGAAAGACAGAGACACAAAGGCTGATGGTGAGGACTAAATATATAAATATAGTATAAAGTATTACAGAACTAAGATCAAATGAGCTTTAACAGGAGAAAGTATAGGATCAACGGCTATCTGCTTAGGCAATGTAGATATGATGTAACTATAAAAATTCATGTGAGATGGCAATAGTATATGCCAAAAAAAAACATTTTAGTTACTCTCAGTGATCATATTGCCAGTGGTAGTATGTGTGTATATAATATCGGAATTGAGTAAATGAACAACGGTGCAGTATTCTGATTCTGTCATCCCCTGTGTCCTGAAGAACTAAGATTTGGGGTATGGAAGAAAAGAAATAGAGATATAACAGAAGTTAAATAAAAAAAACCCCTGTGTTCCTGAATCTAAATTAGACCTATCAGCATGAATTCATAAAGTAACTCTGTCCACTGAAGAGACCTAGAAACAATCACCACCCCTAGTAAACAGACGGTGGTTTTCAAGTACTACTATCCCTTACTCCCCCACCCCACCCCAACCCCCCACGACTCCCTAGAGAAGGGACTATTTCTATGTCTGGGACTGGAAATGTAGAAGATGAGCCTGGAAACCTTGTTATACCAAAGAGCAAAGAAGTTATCAAAGAGTAGGTTGAAACTTCGGCTCAGGTCATGATCTCGCGGTCCGTGAGTTCGAGCCCCACGTGGGGCCCTGTGCTGACAGCTCACAGCCTGGAGCCTGTTTCAGATTCTGTGTCTCCTTCTCTCTCTGACCCTCCCCCCGTTCATGTTCTGTCTCTGTCTCAAAAATAAATAAACATTTAAAAAAAAAAAGAGTAGGTTGAAAGGACTCAGAAGTGGAAGCTCCCACTGGCCAAATACAGGACAATTTGAGCTTCAATAAAGACATTCAAATGGACAGAATGGGGTTGAGTTTCCTTTCTTTGCAGAAGGGATCAAACACAAGTCTGGTCGAGTGTCTGGATCTAGCTGCCTATTCATAGGGACTATAGAAGAGACAAGAAAGTATTAAAGTGAAAAATCTAGATTGTGAGAAACGAGATCTGATACCTTGGGTTCTTCAGTAGAGAATTTGTGAGGAAAAGAAAGGGATGCAAGGGGAACTGTAGATTAAAAGATTTGGAGGAGCCTGTGTAGCTCGGTCAATTAAGAGTCCGATTCCTGATTTCTGCTCGGGTCATGATCTCACAGTTTTTGGGATTGAGCTCCTCGGAGCCTGCTTGAGATTCCCTCTGGCCCTCTCTCTCTCTTTGCCCTTCTCCCGCTTGAGAGCACAAGTGCTCTCTCTCTCTCTCTCTCTCTCTCTCTCTCTCTCAAAATAAGTAAACTTTAAAAAACAAAAAGGAGAGATTGAAAGGACTTAGATTTTTTAAATAGGCAAGACAAAATTACAGCTTAGAGATGCATACTCTTTGAGAAAACTATAAAGAAATGCAAAGAAGCCATTATATAGACTCAGATTGGTGACTACTTTGGGGAGGAGGCCTGCTGAAATTAGGTTGGGGTCCATGGAGGGGCTTGTGGGGTAGCCAGAAAAGTCCTATTCCTAAACCCAAGTAGGGGTTACAAAAACAAACACACAAGCTCACTAATCTATGCATTTTTGTGGGATTTTTGTATCAGGGTTTTATTTTAAATAGAAATGCCACACAAATAAATAAGAAGTGCTAAATAAATATTGTCAATACTTAAAATTAAACAGAAAATATCTTTAAATGTTTGTTTTTTTGATGTTGGGGCATCATAATAAGCAATAAGGTGGTAGTAATGAGAGATTCAAAATTCAGACATGCTAAGAGTCTCAGAAAATACCTAGATTCGGCTCTAGTCTTGAGAATGGACTCCAGCGAAGATATGAAATTCAAGAGTTTTGGTTTTCTCCTGGGTCAGAAAGAAAAGTTGCCTATCACTCAGAATTAGAGCTCACATAAGAATAAAAAAATTAAGTGCTCAGAACAACAGAAACAAAAGGGGAGTAATCTTTGGGAGAACTGGGATAAGAACGTGAGAACATTAGCGAGGTATGTTCGGTGCCAGATGGCGGAGACATGCAGCATTCAGCAGTCGTGTGCTACAAGAGCAAGGAATTAGCCTCTTCTGTGTGACAGGACAAAGACACTCGTTCTGATCTATTCAAGCCAGTCCAGCCCTCTGTGACTCCATTTTTAATTTTTTGGAATACATGGGAGCCTAGCACTGAGCTGGAATGGAACCAAGGCCCATAGCCCAATTCTCCCTGGAATGTTTTAGCTCTTAAAAGAATGTACTCTTGTCTCTCTAGAAATAATAAGTGGCACAGAACATCTCTGGACAGGCTCCATAGCAGGCCAACTCAGACAGAGGACTGCATGTTGTGAGGTTTCTATGGTTTGCTCATGGGGACCAACGTCTGTGAAGGAGTGAAAAAATTGGGCAAAGCAAAGAATGGAACTGCAGTACAGGCAAAACACAGACCTCAGACAATCCTAGGGAAATCCCTGAAGCTAGAATAGCCATTCAGAGTGGTTTCCCATTGAGGCACGGGGCCTGGGGCTTTATTACCAAGAACACCACCACCCCTGTCACTGGATGTGGGCTGCTCCTGGGGAAGCAGCGTGGCCTTCGGCTAAATACCTCTCTCTTCCTTTGAGGGTAATTCGCTGAGAATCACTCAGCTAAGAGCTGTCAGTCACCAATATTCCCAAGTGTTAGGACATCAGGGCCTCTGTCTTAAGGAGAACTGGACAGTGTACCACAGCATCTACTATAGAGAGCAATTCAACCACCTCACTTCTCGTTAGTCAAGCCATGTTTCAGGCACACTTTGTTTCCGTAAGCCTGCATCTCACTTTGCCCCTTTGGTACGTTTTGGACTTAGGTTCTGAAGAAGAGTTTTCCTTCAAAGTTCCAAATATGTCTAGGCACTTGGCCTTCAAAGAATTTTCTTTGTACGTTGAAATTCAATGTAAGTAAAGACTTGCAATGCATTCCTAACAGCACAACACTCTCATTCACTCATTCAACCAATACTTACTGAACGCTTTCTAGGTGCCAAGTCCTGGTAGCTAAGCAATAGGAAGACAGTAATGAATAGAAGAGAGTCCTCTTTTGGCTAAAGCTTACTATGATTCAGTGTTGTTCAATCCTGCATAATAGTGATATTCTGCATATATGTTCAGTAATCTTACATTTCACTTCCATTCTGGGGTTGAATGCTACATAAGATAATTATGTCATTCTTGAAAAATCTATCACACTTCGAGATTTTTCTGTGACATTTCTTCTCCGAGCTAAGTAGCTTCTTTGACTTGATATCTGTTTGAGATTGTAGCCAGACGAATTAGGCAGGGGCTTTAGATAGCAATTCAAGATAGTGTTCCTGACACCTTTATAATGATCAGGTTTCACACTCTGGGCACTTGAACACAAAATCACACCACCTGTGTTTATAATCACTTGATATTATTCATTTTCTTGCATAAATGCATAGAACATGTGTTGGGAGATAATTCTCCATGGATCTTTCACATCTCTGAATGTTTGAAGCCTAAATCTAATACTTGGGCAATGGAACATATTTCTTACTTTACATTATTATCGTTATTATTATTATCATTAGGCTGCTTTATTTTCTAGTTATTTGCATATAAACCTCATTCTTTCTGGCCTCCCTCAATATCCTGTCCTAATCAATTATTTCTTCTTTTCATGTTTCACTTCAATCACTTGTTCTTCACAAGTGCCTGTCTCAGCCAATAAATATTAAACATACTCAAATTTCCTTCACCTTAAAGGAAAAATTCCTCCTCAACTTATGTTCCTCCTGAATTTATTGCTTTATCTTTTCTTTCTGGGACAGTCAACTAACTTTCTTTGAATGAGAAGCCTTCCCCTACTGTCTCCACTTATTCACCTCCTTGTTTATTTCTCAATCCTTTGATATCTGGATATCACCAGAACTCATGCTGAGTTTGCTGGTCATTAATGAGTTTTCACTGCTGTCATAGTACATGCTATATATTAGCTTCCCTGGATCATGGGTTGCCCCGCTATTTGGTTAAACATTATTCTGGGTATGTTGGTGAGGTTGTTTCTAGATAAGATTAACTTTTGAATTGGTAGACGGAGTAAAGCAGATTGCCCTCCCCGAGTGGGTGGGCCTCATCCAACCCAGGGAAGGCCTAAACAGAACAAAAAGACTGAGTGAAAAAGAGTTCTCTCAGGGTGCCTGGGTGGCTCAGTCAGTTGAGCATCTGACTTCAGCTCAGGTCATGATCTCACGGTTTGTGAGTTTGAGACCCACATCAGGCTCACTATTGTCAGAGTGGAGCCTGCTCTGGGTCCTCTGTCCACCTCTCTCTGTCCCTACCCCACTTATGCTCTCTCTCTCTCAAAAATAAATTTAAAAAATACTTTAAAAACTTGAACATTTAGCAAAAATAGTAGATACTTATTTAGGTTACCTATGGCTTTTAGTTGTGTGTGTGTGTGTGTGTGTGTGTGTGTGTGTTTAAAAAGAGAGAGAGAGAGTATGCATGCGCATACTCACGCATGCAAAAGCGAGAAAGAGGCAGAGGAAGAGAGAGAGGGAGAATCTTAAGCAGGCTCCAAGCTCAAGGCAGAGTCCAATGCGGGGATCAGTCTCATGATAGTGAGATCATGACCTGAGCCATAATCAAGAGTTGGGTGCTTAACTGACTGAGTCACTCAGGTGTCCTCTATTGTTATTACTACACAGATATTTTAGGAATCTTAACAAGTTTATGAATGAACACTTAATAGATGTAGTTTTAATCCATTATGACACTGTTCTCCTAATGTACCTTCCCAGCTCCTGTAGGCCCTTCCTTCCTCTAGTCATAACCTCGTTATTTGGTCTGTATATCTGTTGGGAGACAATGTTTGTTCTCTTTAATTAGAAGCAAAAATTTTACCCGATTTTTGCAAAAATGAATGAAGTGTAGAAGACAGCCTATAATTGTTCTGCGATGCTGCTTTACTAGAACAGGGTTCCATGGGGAGTGTCTCAGAACTAAGGAGGGCAAGATGGGAGATCTGGAGAAGGAGTGGACACACTGGGAATCTTGGTGTACTTTTTTGGTGGACTGTGGGTGCCTAGTGGCTGCTCTACTTTCCTAGCTGCCATCTAACTATAGAGAAGAGGATCAGCAAAGACTCTCCTAAGATTTCCTGGAATAATCCTCTCCCCCTCCCGGCTTTCTATCCAAGTGAGTGCCAACAGGGCTGTCTCTAAACATTCTGAACTTGAGTCAGGTTAAACTGTGTATCAACCCCAATCTCCATCACCACCCCCACCAGGAGCACTCACTCTAGGCCCAGCCTATGACCAACACCACCCTTGCCTTACCCTCTGGCATGCCTGAGCCCTGGGCCTAATGGTAGTAAGGGTGGTATTTAGCTTCACAGTCATCAGCTGCTTCCAGAAGATGAGTGTGTGAGGAGATCATCCTTAGTCTCATTTAATAGCAAATAAGTCCAAATTTGAAAATGGCTTTCTTCTGCAGAGAAGCAAATTCTTCTAAGGAGTTTATTTTAGAGCATTGTTAATTAATCCCTGAGCTAGGCAAGGGTGTTATTTCATGCTGTTCCTGAGAAAGAGCCTATCTCAGGGCATCAGCATTTCCTTCCTTGCCTCTGAAATATAAAAGCTCTCTGGAGGAGGTCTGTACAGTTTCACCATGGGTGCCCCCTCTGGGCAGAGCCTGGAGGAATGTCCTTTCTACTTCTCTTGAGCATATCAGCAGATCAGCCCCAAAATGGATAGGAATATAATAGGAGCAGGACAGGATGTGGATAGGACAGTTCAGGAACTCCACAGCTTGATAAAACTGAGCCATTTCATGGGCTCTGAATAAATCAATACATGTATGCCTGACTTCAATTCTATTTTCTTTAACCCATGGAATTACAGGAGGATGTTCCATAGTTACAGAGGGTACAAAATTTCAGAGTCATGGCCTTAGGGATAAGTGCACAAATTTCCATTGTGTTTCACAATATTGCAGTACAGGGGCCACCTGTAGCTATAGAAATACTCAATGTCACTTTGGTCAGGGTCTCTTTAAGGGAGGAGAGAGAAGATAACAATCCCTTAACACAGCTATTTGTGGGAAAAGACAAGAGCATATGATGAAAACTTATAAAGACAAAAGCATCGATTCATGCAACCAATATTATCTGCAAGTCAGAAAAAGGGGAAGTGCTCATGGAGTTAAGTTTTGAAAGATGAATAGGTACCAAGATGAGGAAGAGCATTTGGGACACAGAGAACAGCATGAAAGAAGTTGGGGAAGGGTGAATGAGCAAGCATGGTTCAGGAAGCCAGGGACATTCGTATTCATCTTGGTGAACAGGGATAAGTTACCTGAGAATGAGTTATCTGAGGATACAAGCAGGGACCAAGGGGTCTTTTGGCCATACCGAAGACTTCCCTTTGCCTTCACAACTTGGGCACTGGGAACTCAGGCCATCTATTGCACGATGAACTGAAATGTAACTAGTAGTTGCAGAAATTTAAAAATAGAGAAACACAATGTGCTGTAGTGGAACGGGAGAGAGCCACATCCTCACAAGGGAGAGCATAAAAACCCACCCTTCCACTGCCCTAGAACCAGCCTTGTGTAGAGACTCCTGTCGTAGAGCCTTCATCCTTCAAAGCGGGGATATTTCTGTTTTACAATATTATCATAGCAACTAAATGAGCCTATATCATGGGTGAAAGCATTTACAACACAGTGCCTGGCATATAATTGCTCAGTAAATGCTATTTTCTTTTTTCCCTTCTTTTCTCCTTGTACATTTTTACATGTTACCATAACACTACTGGAATGAATCTCTACCCCTCCACCTATTCAAATCTTACTTGACTTGTTTATTTGCTTATTCATTAGTCCATTCATTCAGCAATGGTTATTGAGTGCTTGTCAGGTACCGAGAAATGTGATAGAAGTTAAGATGAATATGGAAGTGCCTACTCTATTGGAAAGGAGAAATAAATAAATACACAAAGGCAATGTAAGAATAATATGAAATCTTCCTTGACTACTCCAGTTGTAAGTAATCAATCATTTCTCTGATTCCTTATGCCACTTTCATCACTTACGGCAAAATTACCTTGTAACCTAGTTAACTTTTCAAGTGGCTATGATTCATCTCCCCAACCAGACGTAAGTTCCATAAGGATGGGCACCATATCTCATCAGTTTTGCAATCTCTTCAGTGCCTTGATCACAAGAATTTAATAAACACACATTAATGAAGGTGATGAGCTAGGGAGGCAGAACCTTATTCACTCACACATTTGTGCAGGTAAATTCCAATCGACACACTAATACTCTGCTCCTTTTTTTTTTTTTTTTTTTTTTTTTGTCTTATCATGGAATTATAGGAAAGGAAACAAGGCTTACACTGTAACTTTTCATTCATAAGACTGATGTGTCATTCCCCACCCCTTACAAGCTGTCCTGTTCCTAAATTCCAACCCTTCTCAAAAGTCTTCAGTCTCAACCATGCTCCACTTATGTTCTGTAGATGGCTGATCTAGTTTTTTTCTTTCATAGAGAAAGTAAAATGCCTTGAATGAACATTTCTCAAACTTTCTTTCTCCTGTCCCTCACCTATACACTATTTATATCCCCACCTATTTCTTTCTTTCTCCATTCCATCTTCATATTTGCTTAACATTATACTCTTCATCTCTTCACTGGATCTAATTTTCTTCCAACTTCAAATGAATTCTGCTTCCTGACTTAATCTTCCCTACCCAATGCTCAATCCTCTGTATTTTAAGCCTTTCTCTACTGCCCCCTTCCCCAAGCAAATAAGCATGTTCCAGTGCCTTCAATTAAAGAGTAAGAAGGAGAATAGAGGAGAGAGGGGAAGATGAAGAAAAAAAACAAAAACGAAAACGAAAACAAATATTCCTTGACTGATCCCCTCCACTAACTTACTGTCTTATCCTTTCCCTGCCTTCATAGCCAGGCTCAGTTTGGACAGCATTTTTAATGACTTTCCCCCAAATCCAAAAAAATGAATGCAGTCCCAATGCAGAAGTCTTAAAAAACACACTTCATAAAAATTTTTCTGTCTGTACATTTTATTCAATATAACTTTAGGGGTGGAATTTTTTTCATCACATGACTAAATCATAAATTACTTAGCTGGTGCTTTATAACTGAACATTAACAGTATTTCCAAAATATTGTCATTATAAATAAGGCTCTGATTAGTATCTGCATATATACATTTTTGTGCATATCTCTGATAATTTCCTTAGTAACAAAGTACAATTTTTTAGCCAGAGACCACATTTTAGAGGGGCTTACTAGAGTCACAGCTAACTGTCCTTCGAAGATAGCATTTAGGAGTTACATTTCTTTCTCGGACATTCCCTCTTTAACCCACTGAAGTGTGACTTCCTGAATATGTTTGAATTGTTCTCCAGTTTCCAATTTCTAGATTGACCATGATTGACCACACTAACCCAAGCAAAGCACTTGACATCATTGACAATCACTTCCCACCTCCCATGACATTTTCTCCTCTCTTGGTTTCTGTCACATCACTGTCCCTCTGTTTCTTTCTTGCCTCTCTGTGCCTTTATCTCCCAATTCAGGTTTTCTGCATTGGCCTGTGTTGTCCATTGAAGTTATTATACTTTCTTTGACCTTCTTTTCAATGTATTTTATCTTCTGGGTCAATCCCATCAAACAGCATATTAAACTATTACCTAGAGACAGATAAATCCAAAATCTCTACCTCTAGTTTAAAAATGTCTCTCTTTAGGGCTGCCTGGGTGGCTCAGTCTGTTGGGCATCCACTTTGGCTCACATCGTGATCTCGTGACTCGTGGGTTCAGGCCCCATGTCGGGCTCAGAACCTGGAGCCTGCTTCTGATTTTGTGTTTCCCTCTCTCTCTGCCCCTTCCTTCCTCGTGCTTTGTCTTTCTCTTTCAAAAATAAATAAACATTAAAAAAATTTTGGGGGGTGCCTGGGTGGCTCAGTCAGTTAAGCGTCCAACTTCAGCTCAGGTCAGGATCTTGCAGTTTGTGAGTTTAGGCCCCACATCAGGCTCTGTGCTGACAGCTCAGAGCCTGGAGCCTGCTTCAGAGTCTGTGTCTCCCTCTATCTCTGCCCCTCCCTCCTTCATGCTCTGTTCTCTCTAATCTCTCTCTCTCAAGAATAAACACTAAATATATATATGTATATATATATATATATATATATATAGTCTCTCTTTAGCTCCAGGCCCAGTATATCCAACCACCAAATGGACGTTACCTTCAAACTCAATACTTCTAAAACTGACTCATTTTCTTTCCCCCAGATGTGCTTTTTTGTCTGCATTTTGTATCTCTGTTATGATGATTCTTACTTGCCGAAACTAAAATCTTGGGGCCATCCTCACAAAATCCTACAGATTTTTCCTAGAGTTCTCCTTTCTTCTGAACTGTGCCTGTGATACATTCATTTATATAACACTTTACACTTTGAATGATCGGTCTTTCTTTCACGTTTTTCTATAACTTGTTATTCTCTGGTTTTTGGGTGTATGTCACGTCTCTGTGGAGAACTGGGTTGGTGCCACTAGTCCATAACACAATAATTCCTTTTTGGTAAGAAGAAGGATAGAAAAGAATAAATTGTTTACACTCAATAAATGTTTGTTGAGTTGAATAAATAAATGAATGAGTGATGGCATTACTTCCCCTTACCAAAATTCTAAAGCAGGAGATATGTTTTTGATTCCTGTCTTATTTTCCTATATCTCTTCTATTATTCCTTCCTATCCCAAGGCATTCAGGCCTCTTATGTTGACCATTCTTTTCTGTGAAAGAGGGGAAAAATGATCTGATAAAAACCCTCACTGTGAGATGTATGATATCTCTCCCAGGAATATCTGCATGTTGAGAGGGCAATGGGATGCCACAATTTAACAAAATGGATCAAAATTTGGGATTCATCAGAGGATGTTTGCAACCATGTGATGTTGGCTGTGTATAGCAGACCAGAATTTTTACATGATGTAGAAGTAATTATTTTTATTTGAAAAAAATATATTAGGGTAGATTCCAGGGCTTGTCATGCTCTATATAGAAACCACAGTCTTAGCTCATCCTCTGGGTTGCCAACTTGGTGACATGGGCTATGTTATGGAAGTCAGTAGAGAAGAAGTCTCTCCCTGAGAGATAAAAGCAAAGCTATTTTCCCATTGTCTAAAATAGTCTTAAATGTGTCAATAAGCCACATATCGCAATCTCAGAACCTATCATCCTTTATTCAGTAGTTTAAAGGAGAAAGAAAAAATTTCAGACATGCTAATTTTATGCACAGTTCTTACATTAAGTCATTAAAATCCTTTCTTAAAGCTTTTCGGGTATTTAAGTGGATTTAAAAGAAAAGTGCAGGGCAGTTTGTATCTCAAGAATTATATAATACTATGTTGGCTTAGTCTGTGCTTTTTTAAAAACTAGCAGTGGCCCCTAGCTCTATGTGGAGAATAATGTGCTCACAGTAATGCTGGTAGGCACAGCGGTCTCCCATTTTTTCAGGCTGCAGGATTCCTCATTACACACAGCTAAAGTGATGTTTTACATTGACACACTGGGCTCTCCCAAACATCCCCCACATTCATGCAATACATTGTTTCATTGGTGAGGAAAGAAAAAAATTTCAGGGTGGGATCAGGGCAGCAAGACACTGGTCTTTGAAGTGCTGTGACATTATTTCACAAACTGCATATCTCAATCCAAAGATATTTTACACTGCAGATACTATAAATCTCGTCCACTTTTTTAGTATCTGCTAAAATATTTTCTCTTATTCCTATAAAGACATTACCATGAAAAATTGAAGTGTTTGCATTCTACTAAATAGTAATGCTTCATTTCGCTGGCATCTACACCTGCCACTGTTGCTTTGAAAACCTGTATGCCTGATAAATGGCATAACTGAAGGTTTTATTTCTGTTATCCCCACCAACAAGATGTGGTATGAAGATGGCAAACACAATCCTGCTTCTCTTTTTCCTTTTCATTTCTCCTCAGAAGTATCTCTTCCAAGCATAGTTCTTCATTTATTTACTGTGTAACATTAAATATCAGTTGTAAGAAATTGGTATTCTTCACCATTATTCAATTCTCTGCTACAGCCTTTTTGTTTCTCTTGGTGGTGGTAGTGAAATTTGAAAGAGTGGTCAAGAATGACATAGAGACGTCTACTTCCAGCCAAGATGAATAACAGTAACCAGACACCCCTCTGCCTAAAGCAACTAAAGAAACAGACAAAATTATTAAAGAAGTGGTTTTCCAGGAATTGAACATCAGAATTTAAGGACAATGATCGCTGGAAGACAAGAAAGAAATGAGGTGAACCTTATGATTGCCCCTGCTTCCTAACAGGGGAGAGTTTCCCGTCTGTAACTCAGAAAAGGTGAGCCTAAGGAGAGCCCAGAGATGTTCCTGAGTTGAAGAAACAGAACCAGAAGTCTGGGTAAGCCAAGGCAGCTGGAATTCTCGGGGAAGAAGGATCTGTGGGCAGCATTGTGGAGATCTACAACAGGTCTCCAAGGAGTATAAAAGAATTTTCCTCCATAACAGAACTCTACCCAGAAACCACACAGATGATGGGATTAGTAGACAGGGACATTGTAACAGTTATTTTAACCATTTGATATATTTACTAAGTCAGAGGAAAAATTGAACATGTTCAGTAGAGACATGAAATATATAAAAGATGCAAAGCAAACTTCTAGGAATGAAACTACAATGGCTGAAATGACAAATGCCCCTTATGGGAATAGCAACAGATCAGATACTGCAGATAAAAATATTATTGAATTTTCAGACATAGAATTATAAACTGTACAGGAGGAAACATAGGGGAAAGAAAAGACTGAAAAAAAAAAAAGTGAACAGATCTTCCATGAGCTGTGGAACATCTTCAAGTGGCTCAATATACATCTAATTGGTATCCATAAAAGAGAGGGGGCAGATATTTAAAGGTATAGTGATCAATTTTTCTTCCAAATTTGATGAAAATTATAAACCTATAAATCCTAGATGCCCCAAGCACAATACAAGAAATGAAGAAAACTCCAGCAAGGAACATCATAATTAAGAGACCTAAGACCAGTTGTAAATGGAAAAATTTTAAAGAGAAAAAGGAAAAAAGTCACATTATGTACAGAAGAACAAAGGAAAGGAGAACAACCGACTTCTCATTGGAAACAAGACAACTGAGAAAAGGGTGGAACATCATCTTTAAAGTACTGCAAGAATAAAGCTGCCAACCTAGAATTTTATATCCAGTGAAAACTCTTTCAAAAATTAAGGAGAAATATTTTTTTCTAATTTTTTTTAATGTTTATTTATTTTTGAGAGGGAGAGAGACAGAGCGCGAGCAGGGGAGGGGCAGAGAGAGAGGGAGACACAGAATCCGAGGCAGACTCTAGGCTCTGAGTTGTCAGCACAGAGCCCTATGTGGGGCTCAAACTCAGAAACAGTGAGATCACGAACTGAGCCAAAGTCGGACACTTAACCGACTAAGCCACCCAGGCGCCCCAAGGCACAATATTTTTTTAAATGCACAAGCAGAAATAATGCATTAGAAACTATGACTAATTTAAAAAAAAACATTTTGTCCTATTATTTAACTCCTCTTATAAGATAATTAGTATGTAAAGCAAAAATAGTAAAAATGTATTGAACAGATTGTAATCATTAGCAGTTAGGGAAGTGTCAATTAAAACCACAATGAAATGCCATTACACACCTATTAAAATCTCTGAAATTAAATATACTGATTGTGTGAAGCAACTGGAACTCTCATGTCCTGATGGAGGGAATGTAAAATGGAACAACCACTATGAAAAACAGTTTAAATTTTCTCAAATAAGTTAAACGTAGGGACGCCCAAGTGGCTCAGTTGGTTAAAAACATTCAACTTGGGCTCAGGTCATGATCGCATGGTTCGTGAGTTCAAGCCCCGCATCAGGCTCTGTTCTGACAGCTCAGAGCCTGGAGCCTGTTTCAGATTCTGTGTCTCCCTCTCTCTGCTCCTCCCCTGCTTACACTCTGTCTCTCTCGGTCTCTCAAAAATGAATAAATGTTTAAAAAAAAAATTTTAAGTTAAACATATACCTGCCAGCCCCCATGAGCAGCAAATGTTTCAATAAATGAAAAGGTTTCAAACCATCATCCAGTAGACCTGCAACCATCCATAGTGGGAGGTAAGTAGTAGAAGATAAGATTTAGTCATTCTCTTTCTAACCCAAAGTAAAAAGCTTAGAGAGATACCAATTGAGAGAAATTAGTTTTTCCCATAAGCCAGATTCCCTTCCACCAGACAGTACTGTTACCTTGGAAGATAAGTATACATTCTCATAATAGAAAAAAGATACTATTTTGAATCCTACTGTAAAAATCCTACAGAAATAACTATAACATACATGTATACTAATAAGCCTAAAGCAGTATGATAATCATACATTGTATAGCAGGGCTTTCAAGTTCAACAGCTGAAGCAATAATCATTTTTAATTACTATAATTTATTTTACATCTAAATAAGCAATTTTAACAGCAAAACATTTTTTAATTATCCACATGTAGAAACTATACAAATTAGCTTAAGCCCCCATTTTCCTAAACTCAAGAGATTTCTGAAAGCCCTGCCAAAGCTCAGACATGGTCTTTGATAAGTCCAGCATTTTAACTTCCCTTTCCTCACATTGAAAAACCAATCACTGGACCCTAGCAGCAACAAGCTACTCTAAAGTATCACTTCTCTACTTTCTTTTAATTTTTTAAACACAAGATCTATACAAAACATGCACAAATAATAAGTATGCAGCCCAGTGATCTATCTCAATGGGAACACACCCATGTAACCACTTCCCAAGTTAAGAATTAGTATAGTCTTAGACCTCAGTCCACTTGTGTCCCTTGCCAATTATAATCCCTGCAGCCCTTCCCTGAGGTTATGAATATCCTAACATCTCTTTTTGAACTTTATATAAATAGAATTATACCATATATATTGTTTGTTCTCCCAATTTTTTAAACCTACAGAAAAGTTATGATTGTATCAAAAAATACCCATATATCATTAACCTAGATTTAGTAGATGCAAATATTTGACCATCCTTCTCAATCTATCTTTCTCTCTTCTGATAGATAGATAGATAGATATATTATTGATTAATAGATGATAGATAACTAGATGATAGATAGATAGATAGATGAATCATTAGAAACTAAATTACAAATTATGGACATGACACCTAATTTTTAAGTACTTCACCATGCATTTCCTAAGAATAAAGCCATTCTGCCACATAACCATAATATTATAACACTTAAGAAAATTAATAATTCTATAATATCTAATATCCAGTTCATATTTAATTTTCCTCAATTTTGCCAAGTAAACTCTTTTTATAAGCAATATTCAATCTAGCCTCATTTATTGTATGTGGTTGTTAATTGTCTCTTTAGTCTCTTTTAATCTAGTGCCTAGTCCCTGCTTCTTTTTTTTCTCCATGACATTTCCTTTTTGGAAAGTCCAGACCAATTTGTCTTTTAGAGTATCCCACCCTCTACATTTGTCTGTTTCTCTATGGTGTCATTTAACTCGTGCCTCTATCTGTATTTCCTCCACACTACAGAATAGGTCTATAACCTTGATGAGTTCAGGTTAAATATTTGGGGCAAGAATTCTTCAAAGAAGTATACCCTGTTTTTACATCTATCCAATATACTTTCATTTTCCTTCCTTTCATATAATCTCCCTCCGAAATCTCTGTGGCTATTTCCAAGAAGAGCAGCAGTTAAGCCCCAGGAACCCTCTATAGCAAAACTATAGAGGTTCAAAGAAAATGTGAAGAAAAGCATGTCAGTGTGCGTGGCAATGCGTGCATGGTTTATGTCCTAGAGTTGGGGAAAATGCATTAGGCTGGCTAAGCTAAGTGTTTAGCAAAGAAATGAGAAAGGATTGGAGTAATAGTAACAGCATAACTGAGTAGAGAATATCTATTATATTTTAATTATTCAAGTCAGTTATCTCCTTCAGCTTTAGAATTTTATGAAGATCAACTAGAGTCAAAAAACCTGAGTTTGATTCTTGCTTAACTATTTTTAGCCAGATTATCTTGAGCAGGTCCCTTAGACTTTTCTGAGATTATATTCCTCCTCTGTGAAACAAAGATAATGTTAACAAGTTCCCTGAGTTGTTGTAGAGGTTAAAGGCGAAAGGGAACGTGAAAAGGCCTAGCACTAAGCAACAAATGAACACTGTATTATGATTCTGAGGAGTGAGCCCAAAAACCATAGCACAGATTCCCTTTTGCTTGAAGAAATCAGGTTAAGTAAATCATGTGAGCTTTTGGAATCATTTTAGAGGCGCCTCATTGCCCTGATAAACCATCACTTCTATGTTTCAGACTATCTGCTGAAGAGTAGGTCAGACAGTGAGAAGCACCAGACAAAAAAAGGATCTCAGTACATACCTAAATCCTCTCAGAGTAACACAGTTCTTGGATCAAGAAATGTTGGAAATTGGCACAAATGACCAGTCCGGATGATGTGACCTTCCTGCCATGAAAATAGTAACTAAAAACCAGTAAAATGATTTAAATTTATGCTGGTTTATTCCTCTAAGCGGATGTGTCTCGCTTATCATTTGTTTTAATTATTCCTGATGTGTTGCCTATCACATCACAAGCTTCTTCAAAGGGAAAGGAATAAGCAGTTGTCATAACAACAAAGCTCTTCATTACCCTGGGAACCTTCGACAGCTTTATTTAAAATGAAGGAGAAAAAAGAACCCTAACCAATTAGCTTTATCAGTCTGATTCATGTTCTTAAACTGATAACAGTGTTTCCTGAAGAACTTACAATTTGATGGGGAATGTGTCATGAATATTTATGGTAACATAAAACTCAGGAAAAAATTGGCTAGCTAATTATCACTTGGAAGGTGTTTCTGGTCAAATTCCTGCCCAGTGATCCATTTGATTTTTTTAAATGACTTTTATTAAACAAATCAAAGAATTAGTGGGACTTTTGCCAACAACTATCCATTGGTTCGAGAACAGCAATGAGACCTATTTAGGTTTAAACTTTAAAACCAAGGCTTCACCCTCAGCTAATTTGATTTGCGTTAATTTTGCATTCAGTTAAACCAGAAATGTTCTTGCCTGCCTCTATACCCTTCCTTCTCTGTGCCAGAGATATAGCCCAAGTCCCTAGAGAGCTTTAATTCTGCCCTTCTTTGCAGAATTAAAAAAGCAGATGTTTTCTTCTGGCTGCAGGAGATAAGACTGAGAAGTAATTATTGTTCTGGTCCCAAATCCCACAGGTGTTTTCATTCCTGCCCTGTGACCACGGGAAGAATAAACAGTAAATCTGAGAAGGTCTAGTTGGGGTGCTCTTCAAGTTCAGATCTGAAGCCAAATGTTTGAATATCTCCTGCAAATGAAAAACTGCAGAAGTAGGCAAAGTTTTTTTGTAAAGAAGTAGATACTAAATATATTTTACTTCATGGGACCTAAGGTTTCGTTCACAACTAATCAGCATTGCCATAGTTGAGTGAAGCAGCCATAGACAATATGTAAACCAATGGGCTTGGCCCAATTGGATCCAGCCATCGTTTGCTGACTCAGAAGAGTTCCCAAGAAATTAAATATCTACCACCAAAGGAGCAAGTGCACAAGTTCTTTAAATAAACAATAATGAACACTTGGAAAGCATGCTCACAAAAGGTTTTCACATACAATATTTTCAATAATCTTAAAATAAGGATTACTCTAAGAGGTAGGCATACCATCTTTTTATCTTACACTTGAGAAAAGTAGACTCAGGGTGCTCGGGTAACTTCCTTTCTTTTCAAGATCAAATGGCGGATCTCTTGATTTCAGTTCCAAGGATCTTTCTACCACAAACCCAACTGTCTCATAAGCAATGCACTCTACACAGATCAAACAGAAGAAGTATGAACTGTAACAATTTCTAAATAATGCTCTATGGATAAGTGTAGTTAGTTAGTGCTCAAGAGAATGAAAAAAAATTCATCAACACTCCTCAAGATCTGTTGAGTCCTCCATGATACTCACTCAAGCATTAAGCCAAGCTGTGAGTAACCACAAAAGCAGAAAATTCTGTGTCCTGAGTTCCAGGTCATTTCAGGAATTAACCATTTAGGCCCAGTTCACTTTAAACTGCCTGCCTTTCAAAAAATGAAACCAAACAGAACTTCACCAATTTTGGGGGGTCAGAGAAGGAAATCCACTCAGAAACAGTCCATACTGAATCAAATGCTCGTAGGAATCCTTATTGATCAGGACTTGATACTTGACTGATACTTCAAGGCCACATAGAGAAAAGCTTCTTGTTACCAAAGCCTGCACAGGCAGCTATTACTTAATTATGACAACTATACGCAGTCAGGATATTGCATTAGGAAACACAGATGCACCATCTGTTAAGGAAACATGATTTAACTGAGGTTTTTTTTTTTTTCACTAGACTTTAGCATTGGAAATATTAACTCTACATTGTTCAGCTCAAATGAAAGTCTCCATGAAAAATATTGCTGATGGATTATCTCTAAATGATACCCTCCATATCCAATTCAATTTAATTCTGCAAGCATTTACTGAATGTCTCCCAAGTGTCAAGCATAGTACAATATCTCTGCCTTCAGGGAGTTTATAGTGTTAGCAATAAGGATGAAACACATAAGATACAAGGCAGAATTTGGTGTAGAAGGGGTTTATTACTCAGATTCAGCAAAAAAGAGAGATCTGAAGATAGAAAGAGAGGTTTCACAAAGAAGGGGATCAAGGGAAGTTTTCAAGCAAAGTGATGAGAAAAGAGGGAAGGCAGCTGTCTTGGCTCATGAACTGTCAGGAACAAGAAGATTGGGGCAGAAAATTGAATTAGGGTTGGGGATTTAGTTGGTTTAGAATTTGCCACAGAGGTTACAACTAATAGTCCATAGGCCATATTCAGCCTGGAAGCTTTTTATTTTCCTTGGGGGTTTACAGCATTTTCAAAAATATTTTTATGTTTATTTATTTTGAGAGAGAGAGAGAGAGAGAGCGATGAAAAGAGAAAGCATGGCGGGGCGGGCAGAGAGAGAGAATCAGAGAGAATCCCAAGCAGGCTCCATGCTGTCAGCACAGAGGTGGACTTGGGGCTTGAACTCAGGAACCATGAGATCATGACCTGAGCTGAAATCAAGAGTGAGACACTTAACCCGCTGAGCCACCCAGGCGCCCCTACAGCATTTTTATTTGAACAAATTCTCACATTTAAAAGTTGGAAATTTCACATAAGAGTAATTTCTAGCTCCTCTTTAAAAAGTGGAACAACAGGGGCGCCTGGGTGGCTCAGTCGATTGAGCGTCGGACTTCGGCTCAGGTCATGATGTCATGGTTCGTGAGTTCGAGCCCTGCGGCAGACCCTGTGCTGACAGCTCAAAGCATGGAGCTTGCTTCCAATTCTGTGTCTCCCTCTCTCTCTGCCCCAACCCACTCGCGTTCTGTCTCTGTCTCTCTCAAAAGTAAATAAACATTAAAAAAAAAATTTTTTTTTAAAAGTGGAACAGCTGGCAACCCAGGACATCATTGCTGCAATGTGAACAGTCAAAAGTGTGTAGAGGCTGACCCTTAGACAGGGTGTGTTTGCTCCATTAGTCTGGTCCTCTCCAGATTTACTGAACCTATTTATGTTAACTTGGTAGGCATCTGAATTTGGAACAACTATCCAGAAGAAACACATGAAATAGCTTCTAAGAATCAGAAACAATGTCAACATGATTAGGAAAGTGCTTACAATTATTCTATTCACTTCAAAAAGAAGTGACCAACTATTACGTTATAAGTCATGAATTATTGAAATAGGAGAAGTAGATTGAGTCATCTATACCGTGGAGAAGACAAAAAGGTAATTGAGTTGCCCATAAGCCAAAAAATGTTAATTTAATTCAATAAACAATGGTGAGCAATCAAAGTTTTTATATAGAAGAGTGATATGATTGTAGCTAATTCTGGCTTTTTCAAAAGATGTTAATTCTAACTAAGATAAATTTAAAAACGTATATGCTTTGCTTCAGCAAGTAAACAGGTTATATTATGAACTACGTTGGAAATAAATGTACTGCGAAGTACATTTATGTTTTGATTTATAACTTGGTTGACCTCAGTTTGAATCATTTGTCCTATAACTTTTTTTTTCAGTGTTCTACATGAATTTCAAAACACTTCCCATAAACTCAAGCATAAATATATGTGGAACCACAGCCATTAAAATACTTTAGTTTTATTATAAGTTGTGTGTTTGCCTATAATTTTCCTTTTCTTTATATCGCTTATAGGCAATTATTTCCAAATGGAAAATAATTTATCTTGAATATATTCTAAAGTCCATTTATAAATAAAAGGTAATCGTTTCCAAGCTCTGTGTTTTCTAAAATTCTCCACGTTTGCTGTTGACTTTTTGGCAATACACTGTAAAATGCCAAAATGTCAGTTGATTACATAAAGAACGTAAAGTTATTTCTTTCATAACATTTATATGTGCATAGTCAGCCTTTTGAATAAACGGGATTTTTGTAAAAAGGACTATTTTTGTCCTATGTTTAAAACAGTCATGTTTTGTAATATATTCACACAATAAATTCAGTAATTTGTGCCTTATAATATAGTTCTCATTTTTTAAATGAACAAGGTAAATTTATGCACTTCCTGATGATAATTAAATTAGTTCACACTCTTTCACCTTTTCTAAGAAACCATGTCACTGAATGGACACATCTCATCCTTTGGCCTTTTTATTTTCCCCCAATTTCTTTTTACCATTCTATTACCTCTCCTTTCCTAAGGTTATTAGTCACCTCTGCCTTTAAGATAATATATTTATAAAATTTCAAACTCTGCACATGGGCTATTGGCCAGGAATAAGTTCAGCAACAACTACTAGTTATCTATCAGCCAGGGTTATTTTTCATTTCTATTGCCACCAGAACCATTTGTTTTTAGAACTATAGTCTCTTTAGTTTATTACAAATGAGCTTGAATTTGACAATTGTATGTGAATTGCACACATTTTTATATCCTGGATAGGGCCTGCCTGATGACACATTTTAAAATAATCTCCTTCTCAAGGTAAGGGATTTTACTTAAGCCAACAAATGTTTATCCCTAAAAATAGAACTGAGAAAGGAGACTATAATTATTTTGATAATCATTGGCTTTCTGTAAGAGATACTCACATATATGCACATATTTAGGTGGTCATTCTGCCATTCATACCTCATAAATCAATCTGGCAGGTCCTTATAATCACTTGTGCTTTTCACATCTGAATCTTCTTTGTTTTTCAACATCTTTCTTATGCTGAAATCCTCAGATCATTTGTATTATTCCAAAAGTGTTCCACTAAGAAGATATAAACAGACTTGTCTATATTTTTCTTGATCTATAATATGATTCCTTTGTGTAGTTTACCTGAAGTCATGCTACCTTTTTTTTCTGCACCCGCTTGCATTACATGTTTATATAAATTTGCTGCTGGTTATCACCCCAGTCCATTTAGCATTACTACTTTCCAAGTTTTTCTTCCTATATGAGTATCTGTGTTTCATTTTACATTTCCCAAATACATTAGCCCCATTTATCAAAACATCACTATTTGGAACAATTCTGTGTGTGTCATTAGTCAGCAAATTTTCTTTTAACATTTTATGCTCAGACATGCCCCAGTCGAAATTTGGTGATGATTTTGACAGCCCCTCTAACAAATAACTGCATCCAATTTCAAAAATGTTACTGATACTGAATTTCTTTTATATCATTTGGATCTATAACTTATTCTTGCTTAAGGTACTAAGTTCACCTGGTATCACTGAAATTACATGATTTCAACATCTTCATGATCTATAGACTAAAGCTATCTCTATGTGAAAGAAGGAATCAAAAACTAAATTATTCACAGCAGAGATTAATAATGTGATGTGCTAAATGCATAAGGAATATCATTGATTGCATATTATAAACAGCCTGAATATGTATCTTATGATGGTGTCTTGTATTGCCATTCAACTCTGACATTTAATTTTTTATGTCTTGTCCCCTCAAATGGATTCTAAATGCTTGAGAACACGGAGTGAGTGAGTGTGTATGTGTGTGTGTGCGTGTGTGTTTCTTGGGATTTTCCACAGGTTCTAGCACCATACAATACACATAATAAAGACTTAGAAATAAATTAGGAAGGAAAGAAGAGAGGGAAAGGGGAGACGAAGTAGGCAGTGAGCCTAAGAACCCTAAAACAGCATTCCTAAGACGGGAAAAGCAAGAGACCCAAGGCTTATTGACCGTCCCAGCAACTCACCTGTCACTAAAATTTTATAGGCAGTGGGAGAGGTAGTCCAGTCCTATACTGCTTATGCTTTTTGGAATGAAAAGTTACTATTATTGCAAAGTAAGGGAAAACATCAGCTCTTAAATAGACTGAAGTTAACATGAAATATAACACACAGTAAGATAGCTACAGCAGGATATTCAGTGCATTTTAGACAGGCACTTAGTACACAGCAGGGACCCGGCACACGTTTGCAGGGTCTGTTAATAGTAATAACTCATCATTTGTATAAACTCCATCATACGCCAGTCACTATGCAAGAGCTTTTTATGTGAATAATCTATTTTGGAAAACTCATTAAATTTATGCAAACAGGTAATAATTCATTTCATATGGATACTTATTTACTGTGTTATGATTCACCTTACTGAATTCTTGCTACAGCTCTATGATATAAGTTCTATTAAAATTTATCTATATTTGTACCTTTCTACAGATGAGGAAGCTGAAGCTAAAAATGATGAGTAACTAACCCAAGCCTTTACAACTAGCTAATAAATGGCCTGGCAGAGTTCAAAACGAGGTGCTCCAACCACAGTGCCTGCATTTTGGCATCACTCCAGAACTCCAGGGACTCTGTTACTTAAGTAACGTGCCTTATTAAGACAGGATTATGCAAATCGGTTTGCATGTTCTTTATTTTAATGTTTATTTTTGAGAGAGAGAGTGAAGCATGCCAGCAAGGGAGGGACAGAGAAGGAGACACAGAATCCCAAACAGGCTCCATGCTGTCAGCAAAAAACCGTACAAGGGGCTCCAACCCACTAACCATGAGATCATGATCTGAGCAGAAGTCAGATTCTCAATTGACTGAGCCACCCACATGTCCCTCTTTGCATGTTCTTACCCATGTTAGGCACCGTGATCCTAACACTAATACCCAGAAGGACAGCAAAGCCTATGGGCTTCATTAAGAGATTCCTGGGGAATGCTTGAATCTACACATGGGAATGAGACCTATGTACATTTTGCTCTTCTTAGGTCTGATTATAGACAACAAATTATAAGCACTGTTAACTGGAGATGACACACCAGTTCCTCTTAGGAACCTTAACCTAGTGTGAGATAAAGAACAGCTTCTCTGTTTTGTTCTAGTCCTGATTCTTTTTTTCTGCGTGTTGCCCCAGTTCTTCTACACTCTTGTGCTCTAGGATTGTCTTCTCTTTGTGTTGAGGTATCTGGGATCAAATCTTGGTCTTTTCATTTGCAAATGCCTGTAGTTCTTGTCAGGTACTCCTATAGCTTCCCCAGATGCCTCCATTCCTCATTTGTGTTTGGCCAGTGTCTGTCCTCCAAGAGGTCTGTCTGCCAGTCACCGTCTGTTTGACAGAGAGGATCAAAGTGTAGATTTTCAACTACACTCTGGTTGGCAACGAGAATGGTTTCCTGCTTTGAAAACATATTTCCCAGTGTCAGTCTCTACATCCTGTTATAAACAGTGGCTCAGAAGTATTACTCTTGATTATTTCATATCCAGTGTTGTATGAGCTCCTTATCTACTCTACGATCCACCTTTCACATACTCAAATCCTTTCCTTGTGTTCCTTAGGACTAGTTTTTACTACTGGCCCACATCAGAGTCCTTTGTTCCTTTTCCATCCTTTGAGATTTCCCAGGACTGTGGTCCTAGGCCAGAGAACAAGCCTTAGATAAGCCTGAATTCCAATCTGTGGCACAGCACGCTGTCAGTCTCTGCTGTGAATAATTCAATGATTCTGCAGTGGTTCCAGTCCTTTCATTTACATTGAGATCATCTTTCATTAATCTTTTGGGTGTTTGAAAAATATGAAGTGCCCCAAATGCTTTATTCTAAGATGTGAGTGAGAGCATTTGTGATCTGAACTAGAGAAGCTGTAACTTCAGTCATTCAACAGATGTTTCTAAGAACCTCTGTGTACCAGAGAAATGGCAGTGAATGAGACGAACAAGGACTCCACTCTGATGGAATTTACATCCTATGACTTTGTCATTATTTAATATTTATCAACTACACTTGATATGGAAAACATATGTTAGGTGTTTCGGCCAGCCAATAAATAACATCTCTCTTTCCCAATTGAACTCAGAACCAATTTAAAGATAGAAGAGATAGACAGATGGAGATCAAACCAACAGCTTTATTACTGTTAAAGCTGATTGGAGAATGTGACTTTAGATCTGCCTTTATCACTGAATTTAAAAGACTTGTTTCCTTATTCACTGGTATAGTTTGACAGTTGCAGGCCATTTCCCCCTAGAAACAGAGCCCTTAGCACATGGAAGAGGGCTCATGGGAATGCATGAATCCTGTGGACATGTTCATTTTGAAAAAGAAAAGTCCAGAAGGGGCTGGATTTGATTTCTTCTCTTGAATTCACAAATCAGATAGCTGAACACAGAGGCTAGGAGTATCATTCTAGCAGAAATCCCATCACATGGAAACAGGAAAGCAGAGTGACTGTTAATACAAATAAGAATTGAGACTCTGGGGGCACTTGGGTGGCTCAGTTGGTTGAGCATCCAACTCTTGATTTCGGTTCAGGTCATGGTCTCATGATGGTGAGATCAAGCCCCACATTGGGCTCCATGCTGAGCATAGAGCCTCCTTCAGATTCTCTCTCCCTCTCCCTCTATCTCTCTCTCTCTCTGTCCCTCCCTGGATTGTGCACTCTCCCCCGCCCTTCTCTCTTTCTCTCAAAAAAATAAATAAATAAAATAATTGAGACCCTGAAAACTATTTGAGTTAGGGAAAACTTATTTGTCCTTGGAACACTAAAGATTTATGGAAACTTAGAAAAAACTCCCTAAGAGTCATGGGTCCATGGGTTAATTAACACTGATTTTGAGAGTTTGTGCCATGTAATGGTTTCAGTAAATGGTCCTAATACTAATGGTGACTTTCATTTTGAAAGCAAAAATTGCAGGTGAGATCAGGAGTTGCAAGCTTTCCATCCACATCTGAATTAAAATAAACAGCAATTTAAAGTACAGTCTATATAATAATGAAGAGTAATTATGACAGTAATTGGAAGACATATTTTTAAAGAAGCATTACATGCAGAGTCAAGTTGCTTGAATAAGCCTATCATTGAAAATTCAGTATCACCCTCTCGCAGGTTTGGACTTATTAAACTATTGTCCATTATAATCTTAAAAGAAACAAATGGTTTTCAACCATAACAACTCGAGTAATCACCAATAAGACCTCAAGTAACTTTGGATGATGACTCTCTCACTCCAGAGGCTATTGAAAACACAAGAGTCAGTCATATTCCAAAGCTGTTGCTTGTTCCTAAGAGATCAGGTCACACTGTTGAGTCCCCCAATTTATTTAAATCTGTTATTTTATTTCAAGTGCTAATTGTCTCTCACAACAAACAGAGACTCCTCTCAACTGCAATTATTGGCATTACAATAGATAATCAACAGGAAAGCCTGAACGCAGAGCAGGAGAAGTTGCCTTGGTTACAAACCTGAGATGCTTTGGGTATTACAGTTCTAGCTATGTTTCAAAATTTCCTAAAACACCCCAAGAGCAAAGTGTTCCATCTTTTCTTCTTTGTGGCCCATCTAAATTAGTTTTAGCCAATATAGAGTCTTAGTCTTATACAGATATTTTTATGAGGTGTTTTCAATAAATAACCTTGAAAAACAGGGCTTTCATTTAGAATATTTGTATTGCGTGTTCATGCACTTAAGGAATAATGAGAAGGAATCAGTTATTATTTTGTGTTAGAGAAGCATATTATTATATTTGTTCTATCCACAAGCACACAATGCAGCCATTACTCTACATTATGCTCTCATCTCTCTCTCTTTTTTTAAAGCAAACAGAAAAATAAATCACCTTACAGCCCATCAGAATTCCAGTACCAAAGTGGTATTTTCCTTCTTGAGTATGGATTGAGTAGGGCCACTAAAGTTAGAGCTCCATAACAGAGCTCTTTTAGTAATTGCTTTGTTTTGTTGCTTCCTCATTTATTTAGGAGATTGAGATTTTAAAAGTTAAGATGATTTTTCTGATAATGATCTTAATATAACTAGCCATTTAGAAAGCACATCATAAAATCCATGCTATCCTTCATAGAACAGCTTGTTGCTTATCAGGCAGTATGACATCCCCTTTCACTCATTCATCTTGGTTACAGGAGATATATTTGCTTATTTCCAAAATATCACATGCACCCACAGATGACTTACATTTCACCTATCTCAGTAATGTGTTCAGATACATGACAGACTGTACTCGTACTTTTTACAAATACTGTATTATCTAATCTTTACAACAATCCCATCATGCAGGAATTATTAGCCATATTTATAAAGAAAGAAACTAAGGCATTTAATTCAACTTGAAGGGGTTTTTTAAATCCAACAATGCTTTTTTTTTTTTTTTCCTCAACAATGTAGAGTGGAATGCTTAAGAAAATACTGGAGTAAAATCCTAGTTCTGCCTCTTAGGGCTGTGTTATTATTGGCAAACTACTTGACTTCTCTGTGTCATGGTTTTTTTTATTAATCTATAAAATGGGAAAATAAAAGAAATAATTACAGTGAGAACTAAGTGAGTTAATACATGTAAAACACTTAAAACACTGCCAGATACATGTAATTATCCAATGTTAACTCTAAATATTTGAAAATTGTATAATTCCCCAAGAGATTGTGTTTTAATGTTTCAGTTATATTACTATAGCTATTTCTTGTATCTATAATAATTTAATCATTTTTACAAAGTTATTAAAGATTACAAAATAACCATGTGGCTATAAAGTATTTCTAAACCATGCTTAGCTTAGTTGGATGGGCAATACAGATTGTAAGCACAAATATATATTATTATTTTGTTATTTATATACCTGCTAATATTTACAAGTAGCTTTAACCTTTCTTTGTGAACATTATTACCTAGAGGCATCAAATATCTCAAAGCTGACACTGTGCAAAAGGCTAGCTTCCCGTTCTCTGTTTACCCTCCTAGTAATTTCATTCATGTTCCCCTCTAATTCCATTAGAATCTATCTCCCTAGGTTTTCTTCTCTGTCAAAACCAGTTTTCAAATTTTTCCATTCATAATAAGCTTGCTGGTTGTTAAGGAACTTAAAAAAAATATTTTTTAATGTTTGCTTATTTTTGAGAGAGAGACAGAGAAGGAGACACCATCTGAAGCAAGCTCCAGGCTCTGAGCGTCAGCACAGAGCCTGATGTGGGGCTCAAACTCACAAACTGTGAGATCATAACCTAAGCCGAAGTTAGACGCTTAACCGACTGAGCCACCCAGGTGCTCCAAGGAACTGTCTTTTAGATCAAAACCCATCCTTCTCTACTCTGTATTGCTAGGGCTCAGATGAAGCAAAAACTATGGTAGTTGCCCATTTTTTCCAATGGGTTTCCAATCCTGAAACCATGGATAGGACTGAATCCAAATGTACTATGTTTTATACATACATACCTATGATAAAGTTTAATTTGTAAATTAGGCACAGTAAGAGACTAGCAACAAAAATAACAAAATAAAGCAATTATAACAATATACTGTAATGAAAGTTACATAATGTGGCCTCTCACTCTCTCTATAAATACTGTACTGAACTGTACTCATCCCTTTGTGATGATGTAAGGTAGTAAAATGCCTACATCACTAGATGAAGTGAGGTGAAAGACGTAAGCATTGTGACATAGCTTTAGGCTACTAGTGACCTTCTGACAATAAGTCACAAGAACAATTATCTACTTCCAGACCAAGGTTGACCACAGGTAACTGAAACCACAGAAAGTAAAACCAAAACCACAGATAATGGAGGACTAGTACTATATTTCTCCTTTGTCTGTAGAGATGACCAATAGGAGGCAGTGGAAAGAGAGAATAGAGACGTGCTTTTTCTATGCCAATTGTTCACTTCTTGCCAACAATAGCCTAGTGATAGTGTTCCTTTCTCCAGCTAGCTTCCTCACTCCCAGATACCACCAGCTGGGAAATGTCTTTCCACCAAGTTCTCAGTCCAAAATCCATAGGGCCTCTCCTCTGACTTTCTGAGATACCAGAAGCTGCTGGATAGCTCTCCCTTCTGAGAAGCCCGAATTCTAACTTGACAGGGCCTCTTCTGTAAGCTTCTAGGTTTGGACAACTCCAGCCTCTTTCCTTTGTTCCAGCGCCCAGAATGGTGGCTACCTACTGTAATTACTATCTCTGTGTTACTTAATGTTGTTCACATTTGGCTTTTTCTCTTTTTCAGTGTTTGTTTAAGCAATACTTTATTTTAAATTCCCTCTGTTGAAATACCTAATGTGGTTTCTGATGTCCTATCTGGATCCCAACAGATCCAAAAATGCTATAAATCACTGTTTGAAATGTTATATTCTTAGAAGTTTGGGAAATGTATCAAGAAAAAAAAAAAGAATGAAGAACTTTGAACACCTTTCAGTGGATAGAGACAACGTTTATGAGGTTAGAAAGAGAGAAGTTTTTCCTGTCCCACTCCACCCTCAAAATAATTACACTCTACCTAGGCAGCCAGTACTGCCCACAGGCAGAAGGAATTTTCTCTTACTTAGGGGAGAGTAAGTCTTTTCGTTCTAGTCAGGCCCTCAACTGACTGGATGAGGCCCACCCACATTAGGGGAGACAATCTTCTTTACTCATTGTACCAATTTAAATGTTAATCTCATCCAAAAACATCCTTCTAGAAATATCCAGAATAATGTTTGACCACCTCTCTGTGCTGGTCAACACATAAAATTGACTGTCATATTTGCTAACAAACTACATGACCAATTGAGATTTTGCCCACAGTCAACTCAAATAGCTGTAATTGAGGAAGAGAACTTCAGGGTAATTTAGTGTCCTTCAGAGCGTTCACCCTCCCCCCTATCCCTGCCTTGTGAACTCCTCTGCATCTTTCCTGTGTAGGAGTTTTGCCCATCACCAAGGGCTTCCTATATCTCTCTCAGCTGCTGGAAAGGCTCTTCAGTGCTTAGGTCTCTACAGATCATGAGTAAAAGTCAGTAGCAAAGCACTGAGAAAACATTTAAGAAACCAAGAAATGTCTGGGGCACCTGGGTGGCTCAGTCAGTTAAGTGTCTGACTTCAGCTCAGCTCATGTGAGTTTGAGCCCAGCATCAGGCTCTGTGCTGACAGCTAAGAGCCTGGAGCTGCTTCAGATTCTGTGTCTCCCTCTGTCTCTCTGCCCCTCCACTGTTTGCATTCTCTCTCTCTTTCTCAAAAATAAATAAACATTAAAAAAATTTTTTTAAAGAAACCAAGAAATATCTTAGAAAGAGTGGACTGAATAAGAGGCAGAAGACCCCAAGGTAACTTTTAAAAAGAATTTTTTTTAGTGGACAGTGTATTTTAAATGTGTCTTTGCATTTTCTAAGAGCTATACTAGTCCAGTTAGAGTACTTCTGGAAAAAAAATTAGACCAGGGATCAGCAATAAGGACTTCCTCTTCGTTAAGAGTTTTTTGATGACTCTTCCCTTTGTTATCTGAATCATATCAATAGCAAGTAAAACACAGGGTCTAGTAGTACATGAAATTTTAAATTATTCAGAGACTGATTATATGGCTTGTAAATTACTGAATCGCTTTTCATATCTCACACTTCCCACATCCATTAGCATCTCCAATAAGAGTATGGCTTTGAAAAATGAAATTTGTAAAATGGGATCTTTTCAATCTGAAAGAGACATAAAGGTTCACCATGCCTATTCCTTAGCTTTGTGGGTTAGCCAAGTGTCTTAAGAAGGGAAGGCAAATTAGCAAGGCACGTGAATGAGTTAGTGGGAGAGACTGAAATTAGGCAATTTGCTCCTTGTAAACTGACTTGCTTACACCTCTGAAGTGCTTCAAGAGAAGAAAATGACAATAGTAATGAAAGGAAGTTTGGAGGGTCATGTAAGGATTTTAATTTTCTGTCTTATGCCTACTCCTTCTTCTGTGGAAAACTGGA
Organism: Herpailurus yagouaroundi; assembly: GCF_014898765.1. Classification (NCBI taxonomy): domain Eukaryota; kingdom Metazoa; phylum Chordata; class Mammalia; order Carnivora; family Felidae; genus Herpailurus; species Herpailurus yagouaroundi. The sequence goes on from NW_024412407.1 coordinate 32,117,777, forward strand.
AATTGACTTTAATGGATTGTTTCTGTTTCTAGAAGAGACAGATAATGTTTCCTAGTCCAGGGTCCCAGGCCTAACTGGTGTGTGTGTGTGTGTGTGTGTGTGTGTGTGTGTGTGTGTGTGTAGTTGTCCTCCAACTTTTAAAATGCTAATGGTGACAGTATTATTTTTCTTGCTTATGATTATAGCTGAAAAGCCTGAAGTATTCCCAGCTGACCTGCCACATTGACACATGTATAAAGGTCCTTTCAGAGCGATGATGCCCCTTGACTCAAGCACTGTCACTGACTAAGGCTGATATCACTTGGTCATTTTCGACCAGTGTCTCCACAACACCCACAGCTAGGCAGCAGGCCTTTAAAGGGGATTTTTTCAGTACTATTGAAATCTGGAACATAACTTCTCAGTTTTCTCTGGCCATGCCCCTTACGCTTCAGATGTGTTTAAAGAGAAGAAAACTGGAGAAAGAACAAAGAAGAAAAGCAGGAAGTCCACAATGAAGGCATTTGACCCTGCTTCTAAGAAGAGTTGGAGGGGTGCCTGGATGACTCAGTCAGTTAAGTGTTTGACTTCAGCTGAGGTCATGATCTCACGGTCCATGAGTTTGAGCCCCGAATCAGGCTCTGTGCTGACAGCTCAGAGCCTGGAGGTTGCTTCAGATTCTGTGTCTTCCTCTCCCTCTGCTTCTCCCCCTTCACACTCTGTCTCTGAAAAATGAATAAACTTTAAGAAAAAAAATTTTTTAAAGAAGAGTTGGAAATTAATACTGTAATAGGTACACTGAATCTGGGTGGCTTCCTTTTGAGATGCAAGTACGGTAAAATCTTGGATTGCGAGTAACTTGTTCTGCAAGTGTTCTGAAAGATGAGCAAACATTTCTAATAAATTTTAACTTGATAAACGAGCAATGTCTTGCAATACAAGTAGTGCGTGATGATGAACATCACATGATCACAACTGAGCCAATGGTTCTTCTCTCTCTCTCTCTGTCTCTCTCTCTCTCTCTCTCTCTGTGGGGTTGTGGGTGATCGTCTCCCATGGTCAGATGCTCAGTCTCAGGCCACAGTGTTTGGCAGAAATCAGTGATTTTTCAGAACGTTGGAAGATGCCCACAACTGGCACTGGTGTATTTTTTGTTACTTCAAAGCACCTATGCACGGTCCTTTGCTTTTCCATACAAGAGTAAGCCTAGTAATGTTTTGCTTCATTCCAGGTCAGGCTCCCAGCAGATACAGACCCTTTCTTCTGCTGCCTTATTGCTGGTTACATTAAATAGAATATATGCAGGAGTTTATTAATACTGTACTGAAGTCAACATTGTGCGAGCATATACAATGGCTCCCATGCAGAAAAAGATTTCATTGAGCCAATAGATAGCAGTGATTCTGGGGCGCCTGGGTGGCTCAATCGGTTAAGTGTCCAACTTTGGCTCAGGTCATGATCTCATGGTTCGTGAGTTCAAGCCCCACATTGGGCTCTGTGCTGACAGCTCAGAGCCTGGAGGCTGCTTCAGATTCTGTGTCTCCCTCTCTTTTCCCCTCCCTCACTTGCGCTCTGTCTCTCTCTCAAAAATAAACATTTAAAAAAAACCTTTTAAATAAATAAAAATAAAAATAGATAGCAGTGATTCCATGAGTGATAGTGAAAGTTATCCTACACAATAACCCTCCCTTCTTGTCTCCCTCACACCAGCCATGAAGGCTTTCAAAGGTAAGTATAGGTTAATTTATTTATTTTTCTTTATATTTTGAATTTTCTTTATTATTTATTGTATTACAGTATTGTAATCATTTTTATATGAATACTTTTGGGCTGTAGAATGAATCCTCCGAGTTTCCATTATTTCTTCTGGGGAAATTCACTCTGATATACAAGTGCTTTGAATTACAAGCATGTTTCTAGAATGAATTATGTTCGCACACCAAGGTTTTACTGTATTTGGAAATATTATCCTGATTAAAATCAGTTCATAACTACCTGTATCCTCTAAGCAAAATGCCAAACAAGGTGCTTTCTGATTTTACCTGATGATTTATACAGAATCGTTTCTCAGTGCATTTGCCCAGCACCACCCTGCTACCTCAAAACACTGAATCCTACAACAGAGCAGCATTAAAACACTTTACCTTTTCATCTTCCCGTACCTTTCCACACACCTCTGCTTGGAACATCTTTCCCCTCTACATCCCTTGCTACCACAGCCCCCTAAACTCAGCTCCAGTGTTCTCTCCTGCAGGAAGCTTTCTTCCTTCTGGCTTGTTCTGGGGAATCTGCAGTAGCTGGGCTTTATGATGGCCCACAATGATCTTGCCTCCTGTGATCTCCTCCTAAGCTGAATAAAGTTGAACTGTGTAACCGATAAGAAATTGTCAAATTTGTGACTTTTGAGGCTAGCTCATAATAAAACCAGTAAATCCTTCCTTGCTCTTTTTCATCACTTACTCTGGCCAAAGCCTACTGCCACATCTTGAAATCAAGGTCAATGTGGTGAGGACTTGTGCCAACAGCTGGAGCCAACTTGCCAGCTACATGACTGAGCCATCAGAGCAGCATTTCCTGTAGCCCTAGGTGCCCCTTCAAACTGATGGGGTTTTGGAGTGGTGGTGGTCCGGAGTCAACAGCCAAGAAAGAATTCTTGAGACGTCTTTGGCGCAAAAAGGTGATTTTATTAAAGCACGGGGACTGCACTGGGGTTGTGAAGAGTGTCTGGTGATATACCATGGAGTTGGGGGAGGTAAAGACAAAAGGGAGGCCTCCAAAAGGGATTTTCATATGCAAAGGGGACTCTTAACGATGCCTAGCTGTTGTCAAGCTAAGGTTGTTTTTCCCTCCAGGAAAGCATTAACATTAAGACCCTAGGGAGTTCCTGGAGAAATGTTACACTCTGCCTGCCTCAAGTATTTGTCAATGGGCTGCATGTTATGAGAAAATGTAATTTTCTCTGCCATTTCCTTTTGTCTTTGCTGCCCATATCACTATGGAGATCAGGGTGATGTTGGGACCATAGGTTTCTGGGGATCAGGCTATTGATAAGATTGCCTTTTTCTTATAATTTACGAAGACATTTGTAAACTGATGGAGACTCATGTCCTACATGACTGTGATCTCTATCAGTTAACCATGTGTTTTCCTTCCTTTCCTTTGTCTTTGGGCAGCCAGGAGTGCCTAAGGAATGTCACACACATCCCACCTGAGGGGGTGGTGTCTGCTTGATGTCAGCTTGCTTTACGCTCCCTCATCAAAATGACTGCATCCTGGCTGACACCTTGACTATAACCTAGGAGATCCCAAGCCAGAATCATTCCGCGAAGCTACTCCCAAATTCCTGACTCATAGAAGCTGTGTAAGATAATACTTGTTGTTGTTTTAAGCCTCTATGTTTTGGAGTAATTTGTTATGCGGCAATAAAAACAAGGTCCCTCGGGGGCGCCTGGGTGGCGCAGTCGGTTGAGCGTCCGACTTCAGCCAGGTCACGATCTCGCGGTCCGTGAGTTCGAGCCCCGCGTCGGGCTCTGGGCTGATGGCTTGGAGCCTGGAGCCTGTTTCCGATTCTGTGTCTCCTTCTCTCTCTGCCCCTCCCCTGTTCATGCTCTGTCTCTCTCTGTCCCAAAAATAAATAAACGTTGAAAAAAAAAAATTAAAAAAAACAAGGTCCCTCTCCTATACTTTTCCACAGTACCCTGTGTTTCTCTCCATCAAAGCCTATTCCCCATTGTCTATTTACTTGTCAGTCTCTTCCACTATGCTGAGGCCATCTTGAGAGCAGAGCCTTCGCATTTCATCTTCTTCTCAAGTTCCAGTCTAGCAGGGCAGTGAAGTGGGGGTCTGTGATTGAGAGGCCATAGGTTGATAACTGGCACATCCAACTAGAAAGCAGCCTTTTTCTATTTTATCCATCTCTAGGAATGTTTCTTTCAGACTCTCACAAAGTCACTCAATGGACCTGGTGGTTTGTTGGGGTCATGGAACCATGGTTTGAGATAGCTACCTAGTGTTCAAGAGTTGTTCTTAGCTTGGTTTGCTCTTAACAACTTTCCCGCTCAGATGGCTGCTTCTCAGAGACAAATTTGTATTATTGTAATCTCTTAGTTATTTGTATTGGCCATGCCTTCAAACTGAATGTAGTAGCCTTCTGGCACTCCTTCGTGTCTCACATTTGACTGGGTTCACCTATATGGCCATTGATGTCCTATCCTGGTGACTTCCTTTCCCATGGCACAGTAGCCTATATCCTCTGAGTATTATGTCAGAATACCTAGACATCTTGTTATTACAAATGTGGGCCTTGAAATTGATGTTATGTCCATCAAATAAGAGTGACAGATGAAAGATGAAACTTCTCTTAACACCGAATCTGATGAGGATACAGGACTTTTGTCATTTTGAGGCTGACTGGCTCTTATAAGCAGTTTGGCTTATAATATCTGTCAGAGAGGAGTAATGTTATGTGACATCAAATCACAATAGCATCTCTACTAATAAGGATACAATAGTAATAGATAATTGCATTGAGTTACACAGCATGAAGCTATGACTTATCATCTCTTCCTATTTGTATTATTTCTCTATAAAATGAAATGATAGCATTGCTATAAACACCTCGCAGTCTCTGTTTATCCTGCTGCTCTGAAGAAATACGCTAATTATATGTTGAAGGAAAAGTTCTGTTTCTAATGTATTAAGGGCAGAATCAATGTCAGTTAGTTCAGTCAACATTTATTAAGTCTGGGGAAGCTACAAAGAAAGAAGAACATATTATAACCTTGCCCTAAAGTAACATACAATCTAATATTTCCTGTCATGGCTTTCTGTATTCTGCACTTTTTTTTTTACATTATTTCTCCTTTTTTCTATGATACTTTGATATTAAATGAAAGAAGAACACTGGAGAGCTGCACCATAAGACTATCCAGAGTTTGTTGAGCATTACTATAAACAACCATCTCCTTTATCTTGAGATGTACATCCTCATTTACTAAAGAAACTTGGAAAAGGTAAACAGTTGGAAAGTAAATTTAAATCTAGTTCTATTAAAATGTCTTTGGTAAGCAATTCTTTATATGCTAGGAAAGTGTCACACAAAACAAAAATCTATAGAAAAGCTTTGAGTGTTTCGCTATATTTCTTGGAGAAATACAGAAAAAATAAGATTTGCAAGCAAATAAGATGTAGTGGGCCTAATAACCATTACTTTTAAGGAAAGAAACACAGACAGCTACTGTAAATCAAATTTACTCACCAATGACGTCTTTCTACAGAATTTTTAAAATAAGCTTGGTTAGTACTAATCCAAAGAACATAGGAATGATGCCATTGATAAAGAAAAGGGGTCAGAGGTATAACAACAATAGTAAGAATTATAATATGAACATTCCCTGAATTCTTTTGGTGAGCCAGGTACTGTTCTAAGCCTCTAAGTAGTATATTCAGTCAGAATTCCCTATAGAAACAGAACTAATGTGATGACAGATAAATAGGTAGGAAGGGAAGTAGGAAGGTAGGTAGGTAGAATGGTATGTAGGTAGATAGGTAGAGATTATGCTAGGCATTAGCAAACATAATTAATGAGGCTAAGAAGTCCCATGTTCTGCTGTCTGCAAGTTGGAGACCCAGAAAAGCTGGTGGTATAGTTCAGTCCTCATCTGGAGGCCTCAGAACCCGGAGAGCCAATGTCTGAGGTAAGGAGAAACTAGATCTCAGCTCAAGCAGAGTGAATTTGCCCTTCTACCACCTTTTCATTCTATTCAGGCTCCCAGCACATTGGATGATGTCTACCCACACTGGTGAGGGTGATTTTCTTTATTCAGCCTACCCATTTAAATGCCAGTCTCTTTTAGAAAACCCTATGGACACACACAGAAATAATGTGTTGCCAGTTATCTGGGCATCCCTGAATCAGGTTAAGTAGACATAAAATTAACCATCACAGGCAGGTACTGTCATTATCAGCCAGCCTGACTCCCCTTTTAACCATTGCTCTTCTGCTTATTTCCCTAGTTGAGAATAGACACACTTTAACATGTGTTAACATATTATAGAACAGCATGGTCACTGAATAAATGGAAATTAAAATAAAACAAACATTTTTTAGGAGACCCTGATGTGCCCAAGCACCAGGGTAGGTGATTTGACATATACTGACTTGTTCAAATTTATCCCCAGTCTTGTCAGTAGTAAGCAGTACCTGGCATCTTTATTTTCACCCTTTGTTAATTCTGTCTTCTGATGACAGTATCAATACTGGGGGAGTAAAACAGATGTTTTAGAAACCCCTGAAGAACACATATTTTGGTATAGCAATTCAGAGTGGTTTGGGGTGAAGCAGAGGAGAAGCCTCTCAAAGAAGAAATGCAGTTTTCTTAAGAATCATTTGGTTGTAAGGCTACCTGGGTGGCTCAGTCAGTTGAGCATCTGACTTCAACTCAGATCATGATCTCAGGGTTTGTGAGTTCGAGCCCTACATCGGGCTCACTGTTGTCAGCACAGAGCCTGCTTCGGATCCTGTGTCCCCCTCTCTCTGCCCCTCCCCTGTTTGTTCTCTCTCAAAAATAAATAAACATTTAAAAAGTTATTTGGTTGTGTATTGCAGAAACCCACTCAAACATGGTTAAGAAAAATAAAAACGGTTTTAGTAGGAAGCCACAGGGTTCTGCCATGGAACTCTATTGCAAGAAGTACATTGAGCTTTCCTGCAGATAAGAATTGGGGAGTAAAATGTTGGTAACAGAATTGCTCTTTCTTTCTCACCAAGGGTCCCTCACAACTTCACTGCTCCCTACAGTGGTTTTCTCTCTTTCAGCCTACTGCCCTCTTCACCTCACTCAGGTGTCCTGGGCCACTCAGACCCTAAGAACAGTCTAACAGCCTCAGGAGAAAGGAAATGCTTGGCCCAGCCTTTGGATGATCCACTCTTACATCCAACCATCTATAACCTGAAAGAGAGAGAGAGTCAGAGTCTAACATAAGTATAAATGTGGGGCTATAATGGTTTAACCTCGGGCTGATGAGTGTATGGCAACAGAGGAGGAGCTGAAGGTTTTGCAGGCAAATTAACCAACATCTATTCTACATGAGTACTAGAAGGACATTACTGCTATACTGCTTACCAGGGGGACTTGAGTAAAATACTTGACCTCCGTGCACCTCAATGTCCTCATTTGTTAAATGCAGATAGTAAGTTTTTTTGAGGATTATATGATTTAATTTACATGACACTGCTTATATGCAATAATAATCATTATTATTATTTGTTGTTATTTCTGGAGTCAACTCCTAACACTTGTAAGTTCAATATCTAGAGATTCAACACGAATCAGCACACTCCTTCTTTCACTGGATGTTTCTCCTTTCCTACATGAAAATCTGTATTCCATAGATTTGGGGGGTAAAAATATAGAAAAGTTCCAGAATAAGAGAAAATGAGAAGTTCAGTTCTTTTTTTTTTTTTTAATTTTTTTAAATGTTTATTTACTTTTGAAAGAGAGACAGAGACAGAGAGACAGAGGATGAGCAGGGGAAGGGCAGAGAGAGGGGGACACCAAATTTGAGGCAGGCTCCAGGCTCCAAGCTGTCAGCACGAGGGGCTCGAACCCACAAACCATGAGATCATGACCTGAGCCAAAGTGGGCGTTTAACCAACTGAGCCACCCAGGGGCCCTGAGGTTCAGCTCTTTTTAAAAACACATCATTTTAAGTCAGTTAGACTTCTTCTGCATCCTTTAGGCATACAGTTCCACTAAAAATTTTTGTGGTTGAGGGGTGCCTGAGTGGCTCAGTCAGTTAAGCCTACAACTCTTGATTTTGGCTCAGGTCATGATATCACAGTTGGTGAGACTGAGCCGCTTGTCAGGCTCTGCACTGACAGTGTGGAGCCTGCTTGGGATTCTCTCCCTGGCTCTCTGCCCCTCCCCCAGTCGTATGAGTGCACACACTCTCTCTGTCAAAGATAAATAAATAAACTTGAAAAAAAATTGCGGTTGATAAATACAAAAAGTTTTTAGGTTCCAAGGAGTCTTGGGCAGCTTTTTACAGCAATTGGCTGAACTGCTGTGATGGAACTGGCCAGTCAATTGGTTCCAGCAACCAATTCCTCTGGCTTTTCATGCAATTGACTGCTGGCTTGACCATTGTAGGGAAACTCTCTGCAGTGTGTCATTTTTGAACACAGCAAAACCAAGCGACCCATTAATTTAGGTTGCAACGAAAGAAATTTGGTTCTGTTATGAGCTGGTTTTAAATAAGCTGCCCCACTTTAAATAGTAGAGGCTTTCTTTTCAAGTCTTTATTATTTGGAGATATTTTGTGATTTCTGATGTAGATAAAATTTTGGCACTATTCTCTAACCCATGAAACAATCTCCCCTCCATTTCTAAGCTTCTGTGTAACAGACTTGACAATTATTCTAATTCCAGTCAGTTTCTTAATTCTTATTCTTTCTCTGACATTGTACACTCTGTTTTAAGAATTTAGATAACTTCCTGGTTTGTTCTATAAAAGGGAAAACTTCTTTTTTTTTTTTTTTCCTTTGCTAGATTGGTGTCTTTGCCCCTCCACCTCCCTGAATTAACTTATCATTCACTTTGTACTGCCTTCTCACTGTCAAAAAAAAAAAAAAAAAAAAAACCAACTATTTTTTTTTAGTCATTTCCCTCTGTACTGTCACTTCAGATTCACAGTTGCTAAGTGTTCCAGGAGCCCACCAGAGGGACTTTCTCATGGTGTGATTTGCAAACTTTGAAATAACACCCACCAGCAGAAGCACCATATGCTATGGAGTTACACAGTAAACTGACAGGAGCATCTCATTTGTCATTTGAAATTCAGAAAATGTCAGCAATTTTCATACCCAGCAATTGCCTAAATGCCTCTCTGGTTAGCAAAGAGTAACATTTACTATAAATGTACATGAAAATATGGAATTTTATATTGTGGTTCTAAGGGAACAATAATGGCACAGCCAGTATTAAGACCTATGCAACCCAATGAGCATATGGACAGACATATCAAATTTCTACACTCATTTTATATCATGTACATGCATCTCTAGGTGAATGGCTTTATCTATAAGGTTTATAGCATTTGTCTTATTCACATTCTATAACATTGGTGATTCAAATGTGCCTTTTTATGATAAAATGTAATACCAAAGAATATTTTTTAATCCATTGAAGGCAAATTTCACATAAACCACACGATATTCCCTTTGTGATTAAGCAGAATTTTCATCCAGCTGCCCTTCGCTACAACAAAGCCAAGAGAGAAAACTACTTGGCAATTCTTCTTAATTAAGGGATGTTAATTACTGCTAAATACTATATACTTTTGATGTTATAAAGGTTCATCTAAATCCATGTTATTACAGGATTAAAGAAATTAATAATGATTTCAAATCTAGCAAGTGTAGCCAAACTACCCATTAGTGTGTACCCATTCATATTTTTAAATGACTTCACGGTGAAATTTCTGAACTTGTGTCGTATAAAGACTGAATGTCCACGGCTTTGCACTTTTAGCACATCTTTTATACATCAAACATAGTACATGATGGCATGTCCTCCTCATACCTAAATACTGATAACATGATGGATTCAGAGTCAGAGATCACAGGAAGATGAAGAATGGAACATAAGACTCTAGGTGTTTCCTTCACTCTGAACTCACCTTTCGCCAGAATGGCCTTCTCGGAATAAAGAATGTTAGACTGAGTTCTCCAGTATCTGTAGAGCAGTAGATCACGACAAGTAGGAACAGAAAAAGTAACAGTTACTGAGCCCTAAGCCCCAGAAGTTTCCTTATTAATACAATAATAATTTGGGGTCAGTATAAATATCCCTTATTCAGAGGCTCAGAAGTGAAAATTCCCAAGTTTCTCCAATTAAGTGATAGCCGTAAAGTCCAGTCTCTCTGAACTCAATTCACCAGTTTTGCCCACTAAATTACGCTCTCCGTCATGTAAAGGAAATCCAAAAACCTCATTTTGCATTTTGAGCCAATATTCCCTTATCACCTGTCCACAAGTCCTGCTGTGTTTGAGTTTTGGCTCAAGAGTTGACTTGTAAAGGTAGAACAACAGACTTTGCCCCAACCTTGATGGAAATAGTAGCCTAGAGAAGTCACTCCATACATTTGAGCCCTGATTTCCTCGCTTAAAAATGAGTAGCAACTCCAAGTCCCTCCTGGAATTGTGATATGATCAAATAAGGTCATGTATTAGGAAAGAAAGTATTTAGAAAAATATAAAACACACCGCAAGGTAAGGTACTTCGGCCAGGTGCTACATGGGAGAATGAGTAGAAAGGGTGAACCATTTGGACTTTTTATGACCCACACAGTGATCATTATTTTTAGATTTCTAAAGTCCGCCAATCGTTATGGGCAGTTGCATAGCAGAGTTATTACAGTACTGAATTGTTAGGAATGGGAGTTCTGGGATCAGACAAACAAACCAGAGCTCAAATCCCAGCTCCTCCCATTTCTGTTTATTTGACCTTGCATATGTTATTTCTTCTCCCACCATCACTACCTCATCTGAAAATAAAAAAGTAAGTATTACTTCAAACCCAGGGCCAACTTCATAAACCTGCAACCTGGACACTAACACAGAAGGGCCCAATACTTGGTTTAGCGCTCTGCTGTCACTAACTTGAAATTCTTAATCATTTTATCTTTGCGTTTGTGCTTTGTAAGTGAAGTGCAATGTGACAGTTGGAGCCTGCACGTGGGCAGAGGAGATATGATATGTATAGTGTATGTGCCTGCATGAATTCCTTGTTTGGTCCACAAGCACATAACGTTCAGGATGCCCCAGGAGCACAGAATTCCAGTGGACCCACCATGAATGGGAGTTCAGTGAGATTCAAAGCAAGAATAAGGTAAATGTGTTAGGTCTATAACTGGATAAATGGATATTTTTCCTTTCAGAAAGGAAAGGTATTCTTTCCTTTCTGAACCAGAACTGGTTTGAAATTAAAAAAAAAAAACAAAAAACAAAAACAAAAAACAGATGTTCTTGTCACAAGAAAAAAAAACTGTAATTACGTATGGTGACGGATGTTACCTAGACTTATTGTGGTGATCATTTCACAATATATACAAATATAGAATCATATGTTATACATCTGAAACTAATATAGTGTTATATGTCAATTACATCTCAATTAAAGAAAAGAAGGCAGGGCATACAAAAAACAGGGACAACCAAGGAACCCTATCATATCTTTCCTTGCTTGGATGTCACTTTCCTGTGTTAGGCAACCACTTGTGCTGAAAATTATAAGGCTAAGGAAAGGGAAAGATAGAGCAGCTCACAATTCCTCTTCTTTCAGCCCTTCCTTACTCAACGGTAAACCAAATATGGAGAGTGTTGGTAGAATGTACACATCTCAAGAAGTGAAATAACAACACTTGAACTAGTTTTGCACAGCATTCTACTATTCTGATAAGAACAAAAACAGTAAACTAAAAGATAATACAACAAAATCCATAGGCAATACAAGTTGTGTAATTTTGGTGGTTCCGCATATGAGTTAAATATTCTCTTGTTTTAGAGAGAGAGAGAGAGAGAGAGAAGAAGAAGAAGAAGCGGGGGAGAGGGAATGGGGGAGGAGAGAGAGAGAGAGAGAGAATCTCAGAAAGTCTCCATACTCAGCACAGAGCCTGACGCAGGCCTCAACCCCACAAGCCTGGAATCATAACCTCAGCTGAAATCAAGAGTCAGACACTCAACCGACTGAGCCACCCAGGCACCCCAAGATTTAAACATTCTTATGTTTGCACTTAAAATTGGCACACATAAATATGAAGATAAATGGTACATTTATGCTAGTAATTAATAAATATTTTTAGCCACAGTGACATTCTATAGCAAAGAAAAGAATACCATGACCAAGTCAGGAAGAGACCATGGAAAAAAAAGGAGAAAGCTTTATATTTTAGTGCCTTTTTGAATAAAGGACTCCCAATTTCATTTTACACTCAGTCCCACAAATTGTGTAGCCATCCCTGCACTTAGCATTTGTGATTGTGAAATCACAAATTGTGATCATGTATTTAATACATACTCCTTACCCATTAGAAGTTGGCGACTAAAGTTGTAATCATCCCTGAAGTTTTATGCTGTTAAAAGTGTAAACAAGATGCAGTAGAGGGTTCAGGTTAAGAATGTATGCTCTAGGGGCTCCTGGGTGGCTCAGTTGGTTAAACGTCTGATGACTTCAGCTCACGAGTTTGAGCCCCGTGTCGGGCTCTGAGCTGATGACTCAGAGCCTGGAGCCTGCTTTGGATTCTGTTTCTCCCTCTCTCTCTGCCCCTCCCTTGCTTGTACTTTGCCTCTTGTCTCTCAAAAATAAATAATCATTAAAAAAAATTTTTTTAAGAATGTATGCTCTAAATATTGTCATAACTTTGGTGACAGATGGTAACATCGACTTATTGTGAGGATCATTTCATAATGTATAAGAATATCAAATCACTACAATGTACACCTGAAACTAATAAGATGTTGCATGTCATTAACAAATAATTACAATAAAAATAATTCACGCTCTAGAGTTACACTGCTTGTGTATAGGTTAAAAATCATGTTCTACTTTTAGCTGTGTGATCTTGGGCAAGTCACTTAACTATTCTGGGCCTCAGAAAATGACAGTGCAGACATCACAGGGTTGTTGTAGAGAATCAGTGGGTCAGTGAGCATAGAATAATGCTTATTGAACATGTAAGTGCTCATTAAAATTTTGCAACTATTTTGTTGCTGTTGCTGTTGCTCCTGCTGTTGGGATACAGAGGAGGGAGAAATGAATTCAGTCTTGTGGAAATTAAGGGAAGCTTTACAGAAGACATATTTGAGCTTTCCTTTATGAACTTTACATTCATAAGTAAGACGAATAGAAATGAAAGGTCAGCCACATAAACAACTTGAAAGGGTCTACACTACTTACTGACTTTGATGGCCACACCACATTAATCAGAGTCATCTCCGAACTTTCAAACAACTTTTGTAGAACTGTTTAGGCTAGCATGCTATTCTTTTTATGTGTTGATTTATGCTCTTAGGAAGACCATTATATAAAAAAATAAAACTCTTTAAAAACACATAGTTGTCAGAAACAATCCAAGATTCCCTCACTGGAAGACTGCATAAGAGAACCTCTTAGCAGAATAAAATTGCTCCTAATGTACAGGCGTACACGGGAATCAATCAGCCCTTCCCGCAGCTCGTCTGTTCATTTTATACAGTTGCCCAGTTTGACAAGAAATCCAGAGAAGGGCTGAGGAGTGTTGTCAGCATAAAGATGGGAGAGAAGTGATGTACTAGGCTAATAAAAGGACTCACAAAGGTCCCCGAAGTCATAAATCCTTCTTGCGGCTTTTAAAATCTGTTTCCTTTGTAGGATTTCGATGATGGAGCTTTGACAGAGTGCCCTTTCTATCCTCTCCCCTGCATGTCGAACCGAGCTAAGTGCGTGGAGAGAAAACAAAATGCAATATAACTTCCTACCTTAACTCTTCTGCTCTTCTTCTATGAGGGTATGTTGCAGCCTTGCTGATGGAGACCAGAGCAGTGTTGCCCGGCTACACTGCCCTCCCCGTAAACTCATGACTGCTCCCTTCCCACACGCACTTAGAGAATGACCTGATTCTCTTACGCATCAGTAAACCCCGACACTAATCCATAGCGCTTTCCTCAAGTGGGTAGGTTTCTTTTTGGTTTTAAGTCAGATTCTTCAGGTGGATCAGGCATGGAAACATTGCAAATCATGCATTGGGTTTTGACTTACCCCAACATATGAGCAGTGTCCAGGGATTCCACAAACAGGTCATCTTTGAACACGAACAACGACCACAGTGTTGGAGGAGGTCCTTGAAGGGGACGTGATCTCTGGCTGACCTGAGAGCTGGACCTGATAAGTTAGAGGCTCCCCACCCCTTCTCTGTCCTTGGAATGTTTGTTCCGCGCACCATTCCCAGAGCCTGAGCAGGTTCAAGGATGCAACCTTGAGAGTAAGATGTTGCTGAGTCCACCTGAGCCACTTATGTGACTGAGCCTCATAAGGTCTCCATGTAAAGTTAAGATTCTGAAAGTTGGGTGTGGAGATTTACTTGTCTTGCAGCCACTGGATGCAAGGCTTCTGTGTAAATTCCCTTGCTTATTATTAAAACTGTCACTTAGCAATCAGGAATGGTCTGCCTCTTTGATCTCTCCTTGCACTCCAGGTCTGGGTCCAGTTTGATTTCCCTCTGGGGAACTCCTGAGGTTGCCAACAAACACACAGCTTCCATGTTTCTACATTTGGGATAATCCGCTTTCCTGCACTCGGAAAATACAACCCATGTTTATATTAATTAAGGTAAAATGCAATTAGGAAAATAACTTGGTAAATGTCATTATAAAAATGTACTATCTAAAAGAAAATACTAACATATTTTTTTAAGTTTATTTATTTATTTTGAGAGAGAGAGAGAGAGAGAACACAAGTGGGGGAGGGACAGAGAGAGACTCCCAAGCAGGCTCTGCACTGTCACTGCAGAGCCTAATGCGGGGCTTGAACTCACAAACTGTAAGATCGTGACCTGAGCCCAAGTCGGATGCTTAACAAGCTGAGCCAACCAGGTGCCCCGCTAATGTATTTTTATGGGTGGCATTATTATTTACTCATCCATTAGTTTTCCTTATACAGAATAAGTATTTCAAAATTGCTGATGATATATAGGAACATAAATGTGCTCCACAAAATGAAGATATTTAAAACAAAACCAAAACCAAAACCAAAACAAAAACTACCTTTAAAAAATAAATCTACAGGGCACCTGGGTGGCTCAGTCAGTTGAGCATTCAATTTGGGCTCAGGTCATGATCTCAAGGTTTGTGAACTTGAGCCCCACATCAGGCTCACTGCTGTCAGCATAGAACCTGTTTCAGATTCTCTGTCTACCTCTCTCTGCTCCTCCCCTGCTTGCTCTCTGTCTCTCAAAAATAAACAAAGCATTTTTAAAATGTTTAAATAAATGAGTCTAGGGGCACCTGGGTGGCTCAGTCAGTTGAACGACCAACTCTTGATTTCATCTCAGGTCATGATCCCAGGGTCCTGAGATCGAGTCCCACATCAGGCTCCACACTAAGTGTGGAGCTTTCTTGAGATTCTCTCTCTCTCTCTCTCTCTCTCTCTCTCTCTCTCTCTCTCTCCCCCTCCCCCTTTCCCCCACTCCCTCTCTCTCTAAAAAAATAAAATAATAAATAAATAATAAATAAATAAATGTTTTCCCTTCAACTAACTATTACAAGCAGTATATTTATTCCAATTCTGCCGTCAGTGCCCTGAATGTGAGGGTGTGTTTCACTGTGTCTCACTTTCCTCTATCAAGAGACAGTTCCCATCAGGGTGGGTCCTAGAGAGAAGGCACGGAACAGAACCATAGCTCAACCAAATCTAGTGAGAGCCAAGACACGAACCTTCTGTACCTGAGAGGAACATTCCTTCAGCAACTGTGAGTCAGTGCAGCATTCAGAGCCATAGGATAAATCCAGTCCCACCACCTTATAGCCATTTCTCAACCTTTATTTTCCTGCTGTGGCTTAAACCTACATGTCATTCACTACATGGCAGTCATCGGTACCAAATGAGTTGGGTCCATTTTTAACAAGTTAACTTTGCTCCGAGAGGACAAGAATTACTGCCACTGAGTCTTGGGGATGACGGGCGCACTGGATGATGTGTAGCCCTGTACCTTGGGGTTAGGCAGGATAATTGCTCCTGGCGTCAGGCTGGACGGAGAGAGTTTTCACCTGGAGCTACTGAGAGCATCTCAGACAAAAGAAAAAAAAAAAATCAAGATTCTGGTCAAGAAGAAAAGTGAGGGTTGCAGCTAAGACTGTGGAGCTAATTGTTGTGCCTGAATTACAAGATGAGTAAGAAGAGACCCAAGATAAGGAGCCTAAGACTTAAGACAATAAAATGGTGAGAGAATATTTGAAGCATACTTTTTATATGGAGCCACAGAATCCCGAAGATATTCAAACGAATGTTCCTGAGGCTCTGAAGGCAATTCCAACATAGCAATTCCAAAAATGTTTTCATCAGTGACAAAGTGACATGGAGGTAAGTATATAAACATCCCTAGATGCCTACTTGGGAGAAAAAAGCACCTATTTGGGTGTGTGGATTCTGGCATATTTGTTAAACATCACACATATTACTTGAGAGTGACTCTTTAAATATGCAATATGTTCAGATGCAGGAAAAAAACCAACCTGGAACACTGGTGTGTTTTATTTCTTTATTGCTAGAGGTCCTATCTTTTTCTTTGTTGTTTTTTTCAAAACACAGCCTTCTTATTTGAAAATATTTGTGTGTATGAGAGGATAGGAGATTTTTGTACATTGTTCTTTGAAACTTTTTTCCCCTACATTACTGCATTCTCACACATCTTTTTCCATGGGGCAGAATGACTCTGTTTTTCTTTATAACTATCAGTTCACAAATCCACAGGGACTCTACATGGCACGGCTTATGATAACTTTCCAGTTCTGAAAGATTTGGGGGAAAACTATATTAACTTTATATCAGCAGATGAAGCAACCTAACTTTATTTGAAATCTTTATCAGTCTGACCCCATAAGGAGACCTACCGTGGTTTACCAGGTGGCAGTAGGTCTGGTGACATATCTGACGACGGTGAGTCAAGTTACAGTCTAGATTTCACCATTTCTCTTTTAGATTTGGACTAAGTCTCTTGGCCTTCTGAAATTTCAGTTTCTTTTTCCAGTGCTTCCCACCCACTTCACAAAGACGTGATGAATACTAACTTCAAAGGGCTTTGAGCACTCCTGAAGAAAGACATGCCCCCAAATCCAAGGCATTAGGTAATCTGAAAGGCTCCACTTCATGATTATCATATACATAATCAGGAGGATTTTACCAAGAGAGCAGTTACTTTATGCTAAATCCAGCTAGATTATAATAGTAATAATAAAATGCGCAGAAAAGGCAGAAACTACCGTATGTCCTAAAGGTGCACGCTAGATAGCACTTCAACTGGGGTGTGAATAAAAGTAAATCAATAAGCAAACCGTAGGAGGCACTTTACACTGTTGATGTGCCTGATTTTTGGTTATTGTCATCCCCATTTGATTGAGGACACAGGATTAGTGCAGAGAACAAAAATCTGACAAAATGCTCAACACTATTGGTCACCAGAGCAACGCAAATTAAACCCCAATGAATTAAGTACACACCCAGTTGAATGGATAAAAGTAAAAAGATCACTGTTACCAAAGACTGGTGGAGAGGTAAAGCAATCAGAACACAAATAAGTTGCTGGTGGGAATGTTTAATGGTACAACTGCTCTGGAAATGGGGGTGGGGTTTCTTATAAAATTAAATCTAACCTATACAATGACCCCACAATTCCACTTCTAAGTATTTACTCAATAAAAATGAAAATGTATGTCCACAAAAAGACTTGCTGTACAAGAAAGTTCATAGCAAATTTATTCATAAAAGTTTACACTGGAGGGGCGTCTGGGTGGCTCAGTCTGTTAAGCATTCGACTTCGCTCAGGTCACGATCTCACAGTTCATGGGTTTGAGCCCCGGGTCAGGATCTGTGCTGACAGCTCAGAGCCCAGAGACTGCTTCAGATTCTGTGTCTCCCTCTCTGTGTCCCTCCTGGGCCTGTACTCTGTCTCTCTCTCGCTCTCTCTCAAAAATGAATAAACATTAAAAAAATATTTTTTTAAGTTTACACTGGAAATAACCCAAATGTCCATCCACAGGTGAATAAATTGTGGTACAGTCATACAATTGAATACTATTGCTCAATAGAAAGGAGGAAACTCCTAATACAGCAACAATATGGATTTATCTCACAGACATTATCTTTTGTGAATGAAACCAGATAACAGAGCCTATCATCAGTTTGGCAATAACCATTCTGCTATTATATCCACAAAGATTGGTTCTCATTTCAATAGCATATTTATTGTCTCACCACACACACATGCATGTACACGCACACACACAATCTGTGGCATGCAAGAATATAAAGTCATTACATTAAGATTAAATACATAAAAATAATTTTAAAGTTTTGAGTGGTTTGTATATGTGGTACGTGTTTTATATGCATTGTATCATTTAATGGATATGTTACTATTATTATCCCCATTTTATAGACAAGGAAACTGAGGGTTAGCACAGGCAACTGCTATCACATGGCTGAAAATGAAGAGTTGGGACTCACACTTGTAGAGTCTATATGTGATGTCTCTCCCAATCAGATCAAATGGGGGCCCCCAAATGTGGGGGTAGGAGCCAGTAGCATGGCCTTGCAAAAAGAATTCACCTGAGGCAGAGCCAAGGCGATAGAAATGTATTGAATATACCACAAGGGAGCAGTAGGCAGGACAGCAGAGAGACTGTCTGCAAGGAGGCAGTGGGTGGGGACTGTCTTTAAAGAGAAAGGGTGAGGAGATGTGGAGATGTATGGAATGTTCCCTTTTTTGTTAACTGTGCCTGGTTGTAACTAACCTGATGGTTAGTGCCTATGAATATTCTGAAGTGGGTCGCCTGATGGACCAGTCTGTATTCAGCCAGGGGGTCACCATGGGCCTTTTGCCTTGATCAAGCTTCCATTGCTCAAGCCTGTTCTCTAAAATTAGCCTCTACAACACTCACATCCATCTCAGTCCAAAGACTGTAGGAAAAACAGTGCCCTCAGCTGGTCCTCAATGTTAAGTGCTACCCTTGTTTTTACAAAATACGAAACCTAATCTATCAGCACTTACTAACCTATGGTGATTTATCACATTGGGATAGAGAAGAAATGAATCACAGTGCATGGATTATTTACTACATTTCTACATTCATCAGAACCTAGTTGTCAAGAAGGAAGAGAAAGCCCTATCCAATCTGAAAACAAAGAACACAGGTCGCTTGCAGGGAAAGGTCTAGGCATAGACATGGCATAGGAGAGGGTATAGGAGAATTTACTGTGGCGGTCACATATATGAGCTGGATTCAGTTGGGTTTCAGATTTCACACACCTACTTTAGTTCTTCACTTTCTGCCTCCCCCAGAATCTCAGAGTTAAATCAGCTCGTCTTCATTTTCACACCGCACTGCCAAGTCAGATGATCTTTGCGCCCACATAACACACAAAGACTCAGACTTCAGTTCCTTTGGGAATTAAGGCAAGATGTAAGGAGAATTTAAATAGTCACAACTCCATTCCCCCTACAACATACTTATGCACACATACATGCATACATGTATATTTAGGAGGACTTAATATCAGTCATTCTCCCATGTACTCTGATGCTGACCAAGGGGCTTCATGTGTCCCTCTGTTGACCCTAAGTCCTCAAATCTGGTGGCCTAGGGGCAATCACTGGCATCCCCTATGGGTGAAGTTCTCCTTGCCCCCATGTTTGAGGTCTCAGGAATGGGTTACCACTTTGATCACCTCTGCCCTGTTCTTCTCTTCCTGGTCCCCCTTCTTTGGGGATGAAAGTCTTGCCTCTTAGCCTCACAAAGTAGCTCAAGTCTGCTGTACCATAGAGATACCCCTAGTTAGCCATACTTTCTGCCTACCTGGCCATAAATCCCACAAACCAGATTATCTCCCAGGGATCTCTATGTATGGTAAGACACTCTCTTTTTGAGAGCAGTGGTGTTCTCATAATGTTTAAAAATGGATTCTCCTGGTGGTGCCTGGGTGGCTCACTCAATGGAGCATGAAATTGTTGATTTCAGGGTTGTGGGTTCAACCCCAAAGTTGGGTGTAGAGATTACTTAAAAATAAAATCTGGGACACCTGAGTAGCTCAGTCGGTTAAGCATCCAACTCTTAATCTCGACTTAGGTCATGATCTCACAGTTCATGAGATTGAGTCGCACATAGGGCTCTGGGCTGACAGCATAGAGCCTGCTTGGGATCTCTCTCCCTCTGTCTCTGCCCCTCCCCTGCTTGTGCTCTCGGTCTCAAAATAAATAAACTTTAAAATAAATAAATAAATAAATAAATAAATAAATAAATAATCTTAAAAAATAGATTTTAAGAATTTAAAAATAAACATAGATTCTCCTGGAGAAAAAAAACACAACCTGATTTACAACGTTCATCAATTTCTGTGGTATAGATAATTCCACCACAACCAAACTCACACTACCAACATGACATCATTTATCATGAAGTTGGGAACAGATGAGCAGTGGTACTCATTATATAGTATTTCTGCTCTACAGACACAATGGAATAAAGAACCTCAAAAGCATCAGTGATAGTAAAATGTAACTGAACTGGGAAGTAAGATGTTTGAGAGTTTATTACCTTCATTTATAATATATTATATTTGTAAAGTCATGTAATTTAATTTTTTACAATGGCTCTGTTTAATGAAATTCCTCCAAATCGAACAGTTGACTCTCACGAGTAAGTGCAAGCTGGCTCCAACACACCACTGCTTGAGGACACGGCTCACCTTGTTATTTGTTACTTTAAGCTTTACTTTAAGGCACACGTAGGCATTCAATAAATCTATTACCATCAATGAATGAACAAATGAATAAATAAAGCACTTCTGACTAGGGCAATAAAAAGAAGTTGTATTAATAAACATTCCACATGAATAAATACTATAATTTAACATTTGTTCATTCCATCAATATTCAGTGAGTACCTACCAGGTGCAATGCACTGTTCTAGGAGCTGAGGTACAAGACTGAACTGGACAGACAGGTGCCTGCCCTCAAGAAGCATAAATCCAGGGGCACCTGGGGGCTCAGTCGGTTAAGCATCCAACTTCAGCTCAGGTTTGATCTTGCAGTTGTGAGTTCGAGCCCGCATCAGGCTCTGTGCTGACAGCTCAGAGCCTGGAGCCTGCTTCAGATTCTGTGTCTCCCTCTTCCTCTGCCCCTCCCCACTCCCACTCTGTCTCTCAAAAATAAATAAATGAAAAAAAATGTTTTTAATTATATTAAAAAAGGAAGCATAAATCCAGTGGGATAGTAATAAGTATTTTAGCAGGTTTCCCATTTCTCTTCCTACCACAATCCCTCCCCACCCCACAATCAGAAGCTCTACTTCACTCAGATGGCAGCTCTTTTGCATTTCAGTCTTTGTTGGTACCCTTCTTTCTCCCCCACAACACCCACCCCACCCTACCTGACTCCACCAGAATAAACTATGACCTCTTACCTCTTGTGTCTTTATTTTTCTCTTTCCAAACTTCCCAAGATGCATTTCCTTTATTACCACAACTCTCTTTAGGAAAGGAAACTTACAATTATTGAACATATTTTGTATATTAGGCATTTATATACCTATTTCACTTACTTCTCATTATAGCTCAGATGATGTAATATTATCCCCATTCTTAGATGAGAAAACTGAGTTGTTGTTTTTTTTAATCAGTAAAGGTAGGATTTGAGGCCAGACCTGATTATCTGCCAAGTTCATGTTCTTCATTTACAGATTTTGTCTTCACTCTCCTATAGCACTTCCCTTGATTCCTGCCCGTTAGATGTTCCTACCATCTTATGTTAGTTTATCTTTGAGATTATAAGCTTTAAAAATATAAAACAGTATTGTTGCTGTATCACCGAGACTAATGGGAGTTTAATAAATTTGTTGACAGATTTTATTTAAGTTTGTTTTATTTGTTGCTGTTATAAAAGTAATACCTGATCAGCGCACCTGGCTGGCTCAGTCAGTAGAGCATGTGACTCTTCATCCCCCAGTTGTGAGTTTGAGCCCCATGTGGGGTGTAGAGATTGCTTAAAAATAAAATCTTAAAAAAATAAAAAGTAATACATGATCAATGTTTTTTTTTTTAATTTTTTTTTAACGTTTATTTATTTTTGAGACAGAGAGAGACAGAGCATGAATGGGGGAGGGGGCAGAGAGAGAGGGAGACACAGAATCGGAAGCAGGCTCCAGGCTCTGAGCCATCAGCCCAGAGCCCCACGCGGGGCTCAAACTCAGGGACAGTGAGATCGTGACCTGAGCCGAAGTTGGACGCTTAACCGACTGAGCCACCCAGGCGCCCCTACATGATCAATGTTTTAAAACAAAACTTAGACAACTGTAGGGAAGAAAATAAATCATACATGATCCTGCTACCCCAGGACATCCAATCATTGCTATTTTGTTATTCCCATGTTTTCTATGTATAACCTTTGCAGATAAAATTGACATCATACTTTGTATAGCCTTTCATTTTTTTTACACTATTAAGAGTACAAACGGGGGCGCCTGGGTGGCTCAGTCAGTTAAGCGTCTGACTTCAGCTCAGGTCATGATCTCCCAGTTCACAAGTTTGAGCTCCGCATCAGGCTCTGGAGTGACAGCTCAGAGCCTGGAGCCTGCTTCGGATTCCGTGTCTCCCTCTTTCTCTGCTCTTCCCCTGCTCATGCTCTGTCTCTCTTTGTCTCTCAAAAATAAGTGAAAAGTTTAAAAAAAAAAAAAAAGAGTACCAAAATAATCACAGTACAAATATATGGATAATATATTTTCCTATATGCATGTAATTGAATACTCTACAGCTATGAAAATATATTATTGTTGCATGCAACATGGATAAAATACAAAATTATAAAATTGAATGACAAGGGGCGCCTGGGTGGTGCAGTGGGTTAAGCGTCCGACTTCAGCCAGGTCACGATCTCGCGGTCCAGGAGTTCGAGCCCCGCGTCGGGCTCTGGGCTGATGGCTCAGAGCCTGGAGCCTGTTTCCGATTCTGTGTCTCCCTCTCTCTCTGCCCCTCCCCCGTTCATGCTGTCTCTCTCTGTCCCAAAAATAAATAAAAAAAAACGTTGAAAAAAAAATTAAAAAAAAATTTAATGACAAAAACCATACATTGCTATATATATATATATATATATATATATATATATATATACTGTATTAATGCATTTCAAGTTTAGCAAAACTAAGCTATATTATTAGAAGTCAAGATAGTGGTTGCATTTGTGGAAGAGGTGTTGTGTAGTGAACTATTGGAGGCATGAAGAGAGCTTTTGGAATATATCCTTTCGTATTTCTCAAATTTGATTTTTTTTATAGCAGACATCATTTTTCCATACCATTTAATATTCTTCTACAGCGATGATCTCTTGTATTTATTTAATCATTTTCCTATTACTATTCCTTAAGATTTCTTTTTATAAATAACGCTTGATGAACATTCTCATAGAGGTATTTGTACCATCCTTATTTCTTTAAATACCTGTATATTAATTTTGCAACTTTTTGACTTTGTGTGTTACCAAATTGGCTTCCTACAAAATTGTGCCAACTTACTTTTCTACTAGCACTAGATGGAGTGCCTAACTACCCATACACTTGGCCAATTTGGTATTTATTATGTTCATTGTTAACCATTATCAGGCTGATAAATAGATAGAGGTAAGTCTTCTATTTGCTGTTTCTTGACTATTAGTGAGTTTAAACAACTTTTCATAAATTTAGCTATGTTTTGCAAAATACTTATATATGACTTTTGCCCACTTTTCTACTATTATGTATTTTTCTTACCTTACCTTTGGTAAGGTTTTTATATATTAAGTCTTTGAATTTTTCCCTTCTTGAGCTGTGAATGTTTTTTCTAACTGTATTTACTTTTAAAAAAATTTATTTTTAAGTAGTTATAGATTCACAAAATGTTGCAAAATATACTACAGAGATCCTGTGTGCCAAGGTTCCTGCACTGTTAACATCTTACATTAAATGTAGTATATTATCAAAACCAAGAAACTAAGGCACCTGAGTGGCTCAGTTGGATGAACGTCTGACTCTTAATTTTGTCTCAGGTCATGATCTCACGGTCCTGAGATCAAGCCCCAAGTTGGCCTCCACACTGGGCATGGAGCCTACTTAAGATTCTCTCTTCCTCTTCCTCTGCCCCTTCCCTGCTCATATGTATGCACTGCCCATACACACACTCTCTGTCTCTCTCTCTCAAAACAAAACAAAAAAACACCAAGAAACTAACATTGATAAAAAGTGATTACATAGATTAGAGACCTATATGAATTTCTTCATTTATTTTTAAATGTACTCATGGAGATCTTTAACATAAATTTTAATGCATTTATTCTTATCTTTTTAAAGCCTTTACAGTTCTGGTTTCTGGTTTCCAATAGAAGAAGCTTGGACATCGCCCTCCATCTTAACAACAAGTAAGAAGCTGAAAAGAATGAAAAATCAACAACTCTTCTTGGATCTGTAAGAGAGAGGACGACCCAAGGCAAACCACTGCCGTTAAGAGTGGAGAGACAAACAGGCAAATACAAAGACTTGTGGTATAGAACAGAAACTCCCAAACAGGAACCATCGTGGGAACAAGTGCCAGGGTAGGAAAATATGAACTATCACTGATGAATCCTAAAGGTTCAGTGCAGACAAATCTGACTACAAGTTAAAAATTCCAAAGGGACTCAGTCATAGGGGAGCCCTAACAATATTGTGAGATTTACCCCCAGGAGCACAACCAGATTCCCACAGTAAATATGGGAGAAAAAATCCCCTTGGGCTTCCATAGCGTAAGGGGGAAAGGAATTACATACTTTGAAATACCTCAGAGGATTCTCCTTTTAACAAAACCTACCCTCAGGAGAAATAGTTAACTGGATTCTAACCTAGTCAAGTATTAACAAAGCATAACTGACCTGAGGAAAGGAAATACCCAACTCCAGCCTGCCCTAGCCATCCTATCCCACCTAAGGAGGGAAAGCAAAACTTAGAAATACTTGTGAAGTTCACAGTACGGAGGCATAGTGTCACTAAAAGCCTGAGACCCAAAAGAAGTCCATTCCTAGGACTGTGGAAATCTTTCCCTGCCCCCACACTTCACCTCTACATCACTACAGGCCTGTTTATGATAGTTCATCTTACCCAATATATTAGGTCTGGCTCTCAAGAGACAATAAGAAGCCATATCAAAAAGCAAAAAAAAACACAATTTGAAGGGACATATTAAGCATCAGAAGCAGACATGACAGAGATGTTGGAATTATTAGATAGGAAATTTAAAATAATTATGATTAAGAATAAGTAAATGAATAAATTAATTAAATAAATAAAACAATGATGATTAGTATATGCTAAGGGTGCTAACAGATAAAATAGACAACAGGCAAGCAGAGGGATAGAATTCCAAGGGGAAAAACAAAACAAAATAAAACGCTAGAGATAAAAAAAAAAAAAACACAGAAATGTAACAGAAATGATGGATGTCTTTGAGGGTCTTCTTCTGGACACAGCTGAAGAAATAACCTCTATGTATCTGAGTACTATTGATATATATTGATATATCCTTTAATATTCATGACATTTTGAGGAATAAAATGCTGAAAAACATATTAAACCAATAAAAAACCAACAACTTGATTTTAATGTTCAATGTGTTGTGATGAAGAGACAAAAATCAAAGTATTTCTAAGCCACCTGTCACAACATGTAAAAATGGTAGAAGAAAAATTGGGCTACAATTAGAAATCTGAAATGTGCACTTTCCCAGAAAAGATAGTTACAAATGTGGATTTTTTATTGTAATAGGGAGGTAACACTTGGGCACTGTGGTATTCCATGCTTTCCTTTCTATATTGGAGTGAAAAAATGACAAATTTGAATTAGAGGGAAATATTAAATCTACTAACCATCTGCAAAAGGATTGGGATAAGGAAAAAAAAAAAAAAGGCTACCCTATCTCCCATCTGTATCATGGGGCGGTAACCTGGGCTGCATAAGACTTGGGAATACATACATTTGTTTGCACACTGTCCACCCACCTTCACCGTCATAGCCACCCCCTACACCCAAGCACTATTATTTCTTGGCAGCCAAGTGATATGGCCCCCTAGCCAACCACCCCTTCTCCCGCCTGCCCCACTACAATTTATTCTCAGTCCAGGAAAAGTAATCATTTTAAAACCTGATTTGGATCATGTCACTCCTCTGCTTGTTCTTGCAATGGCTTCCCATTGTCTTACCTACTCAGAATTAGGTAGAAAAGACCAGCACCCTTACCATGGCCTACAAGGCCCTCCGCCCACCTCTTCAATCTCCTCTCTCTCAAAACCCTTTTCTCATTTATCCTTTTGCTCCAGTCAACCCCTCCAGGTAGCCTTTGCTTGCTGTTCTTTCTGGAACACTTTTCCTGTGGATCTTCCCAGGCCACCTCCTTTTCATCATCCAGGTCTTTAGGTAATATACCTATAGTATCTTTGAAAACCAAAAAGCAAAGAGAACAAAGTCTGAGAAAAACAACAGACTATCCAAGGACTTGGAGACAACTGCACAAGGTGTAACATACTCATAATGAGAATACCTGAGGAGAAGAAAGACAGGAAGGAACAGAAGAAATATTTGAAACAATAATGACTGAAAATATCCTCAAATAATTATCAGACACCAAACCACATATCCAGGAAGCTCAGAAAATACCAGAACAGTACACCTAGGCATATCATTTTCAAACCAGAGAAAATCAAAGATAAAGAAAAAAATGCTGAAAGAAACCGGAAGGTGAAAAAATCTTACCTATAGAGGCACAAAGAATTACATCTTTCTTCATCTTGAGGTTACTAGTAGCCTTTCCATACCAGAAATTTGCTAATTCCCTATTGTTGGATTATTGCTGGGTTTCTTAGAAAAATATTAAATGGCCTTGAAAATTCTGGTGCCAACCATGTACATTTCCTTTTCTTCTTGTGGGAACATATCTAATATTGTCAAAGGTCACTGTGCTCTTACACTAAGAAATTTGCGTATTTGCACTGTGGTAAAATGAGTCACTTCAGCAAATCCTTTGACTAGAGCTTGTGCAGTTTATGAACTGTGTTCCTTTTAAAAAAATATGTCTTCATAAGAAGTCATATGAGTGACAAACTCATATGTTTACCTCCTAAATAGGGCAATAGGAAGGTGTAAAAGAATTTTATCATTTTACCCCAGGAAAGTTTTACCCCAGTTTTACCCCAGGAAAGGTAGCCTGGTCACATCTGCGGATGTAGAACTGTGTCATCTTTCTATCTCTGCTGTCTTGCAGGCCATGGAGGAACAATGCCAGCTCTGAATGTCTGGATCCTTTGGACTTTTAAGTCTCTCACCTTGAGGCAGATGGCTAAAGACAGTGCAGTTAAGTCTGGAGCATTATTTGGGCACTGAGTTGGATAGAGAATAAAGGGCACATGGAAACCTTTCATGAGCCTCTGTCTATTGAAAGATGGAAGTCTCTGTCTCATTACAATTAAAAGAATCAAGGCTCAGTGTGGTTCATGCAGTGGAGTGATATCCAAAACCAGCAGAACCTAAAACGTGAGCATTTAGGATTTTTTTTTTTAATATTTACTTATTTGTGTGTGTGTGAGAGAGAGAGAGACAGAGCATGAGTGGGGGAGGGGCAGAGAGTGAGAGGCAGACACAGAATCCGAACCAGGCTCCAGGCTCTACGCTGTCAGCACAGAGCCCGACACAGGGCTTGAACTTGTGAAGCACGAGATCATGATCTGAGCCGAAGTCGGACGCTTAACCGACTGAGCAACCCAGGTGCACCTAGGTTTTTTTTTTTAATCTTTTAATCATTATAAACAATATGACAATAAATATTAATATATGGTGTTTATATCTTTAACATTTGTTCAGTTATTTCCTTAGGATAAATCCCTAAAAGTGGAATTTCTAAGCCAAAGAAAATGCTCTTTTACAATCATTTGGCACACATTGCCAAAACACCCATTTGAAGGCTATACCAATTCATATTCCTACCAGTGGAACATAAGAATGCTCATTTCCTACATCTTTACCAACAGTGGGCATGGACGTTCTTTGTAACTTTTGAAGAATTAAATGTCTAATATGAAACAGATCATGTTGCTCCTCTACTTCCAAATCTCCAGTTTCCCCATTGTCCATAGGAGTCAATTTCAAACTTTTAGGTAGCAGGACCTCTTCACGGTCTTAAAAATTATTAAGGGCCCTGGGTGGCTCAGTTGGTTAAGCATCCAACTTCGGCTCAGGTCATGATCTCACAGTTCATGGGTTCGAGCCCCATATTGGGCTCTGTGCTGACAGCTCAGAGCCTGGAGCCTGCTTTGGATTCTGTGTCTCCCTCTCTCTCTCTGTCCCTTCCCTGATCATGTTTTGTCTCTCTCTATATCAAAAATAAACATTAAAATTTTTTTAAAAATAAAAAAAATAATAAAAAAATTATTAAGGGCCCCAGAGGATTTATTTACATGGGCTATATATATTAATATTTGCTATGTTATAAATTAATATATTATTATACTTAAAGTTAATATAAACTAAAATTCGAATTTTTTATTTAAGTCATTAAAAATAAACCCATTATGTGTTAACATAAATAATATGTTTATGAGATAACTATTTTTAAAAAATCCACTAGTGAGACATATGGTATTGCTTTACATTTTTACAGATCTTTTTAATTACTGGCTTGAAAGATATTCTATTATAGTAGAAGCAGAAGTCTCATATCTGTTTCGGCATTCAATTGGTTGCAATATTGCACATCATGTAGCCTTTGGAAAACTCTCCTGTACACTCATGAGAAAATGAAAATGATACAAGTAAACAATGTCTTAGTATTATTGTGAACGTATTTTTGGCTTCATGGACCCCCTGAAAGGTTCTTAGAGACCCTAGACAGTACTTAGAGAACCATAAAGTCCAAAGGATCAACTCTAACTCTTTAGCATGCCCCAAGTCCTTTCCTCACTCAACCCTAAACTTTCCTCAATTATTCTCTCTGTCACACTCATTCTTACCACGATACAGAATTCTGACTCTTTCCCAAACACATGAAGCATTTTCAGTTCTATACGCTTTCGTAAATACTGTTCTCTCTTCTAGGAATGCCTGTCCCTGGTAGTTATGTTGAGATTCGAGGGAACCCAATAAATTATAACCCTCCCCAAGCTCTTAATAAACTAAGAAATAAAAGAGAAAATCAAGCAGAGAGAGGACCAAGTATCACTTTTATTACCAATAGGGCTGATTGCAAAGAAAACAGCTAGCTTACTATATGGCAGCAATGAGCTTCTTGATATCTACCCCCAGAACTTTACAGATACACCTACCCAGATGCAGACAGGGCTGAGCAAAACTTCAAGCCTCCAACAGTCCCCCTGCTCCATTATTACATTTTGAGAAAGGAGAAAAGGCTCACTCCTAAGAGGAGAAAGGAGAAAGGTGTGAGCTACAAGCAACCTGCAGTTCCTTATCTCAGAGCCAACAAGTAGCTACATCACTCTGTCTTAACTGAAGGAAGATGACTGAGGGAGAAACTAGGGGGAGTGATGTGGCTTTCTTTCTGTGAAAGAAAATAGTGGGGAAGAAACTTGCCCCACTCCACTTCCGCACACACCCCCCACAAACAAGCTCTATCTACAAAACCCCTTCTCACACTCAAACGTTACCAACTGGGTGACACTTTACCTTCCTGACATATTTTCCTATCTGTACATAACATTTTGTGCACATAAATAAATTCAACAAGTGGTATTAAGACTATTACACGCAAGGCACAAAGAACACAAATACAAGTAAGGTACTATTTCTGCCTTCAAGAACGTTGGGGAAATGATACCCATGACAGCATCTCTCATGTAGCTCTCAGATTCTTATCCCCTGCATTTATTCTGTCAGTATATTCGGAAGTACCAAGTACCCAGGCACCCTTTCTCTATGAAATAATTCACACGTGTCATCGCACCATCTGAAATCTGTCTCCATCATTTGACCCTGACAAATCTGTACTCAACTTTCATGATGCCCCTGAAATCTTTCCAAACTACTCTCGCTTCTTATCAAGTTCTAGCCAGACCAGTGTCACCAGTAATTACCCCTCAAACCTAACAATCCATTTTTTTTATCCTTCCCATTTCCATGGTAATTCTATACTTGGGTGGATGCCTTCGTGTGTTTGTGTGTTTTGTATTTATAGCTATAATGGCAGAAATGTGCAGTAGCACAGCTCATTATATAAGGATTTGGAAAGAACATGGGTCAAATCCCAGATCCTAAGACCCAGCAATAAATATAATAAAAGCCTGATATAATATGTTTAACCTATAAGGAGGGCACCATTTCTGTCCCTGAGCAGCTCATTAAAGAGATTCCAGTACTTTGCTGTTTCTCCCCATCGCCATGACAGCCTGCAGACTCCTTGGGAGCATGATCATCGGCAGGATGGTTAGATTAAATGACTCTTGGGGGGTCTGTTTCACCCCCTGAAATCCTATAATTCTGGTGAGTTTCCTCTTCTTGGAAGTATGGCACAAAAATGTCATTTTACCAAAGTCCCCAGAACGCAGTCTGTCACAGTAGTTAAAAGTAGAGATGCTGAAACCATGAGTAACTGGCTTCAAATCCCAGCTATATGTGCGACTTTAAAACAAACCAGTTCTCTATGTTTCCATCAAATCATCTGTAAAATGATAATCATAATCATACCTGCCTCATAGGCATGCTGTGAGCATTAAATAGTTAATATATATAAAGCCCTCGGAACAGTGCCTACAACTCACTAAGTGTACAATTAACTATCAATTACTCGTAAGTATGAGCAGATATGTGTTCGGAGAATTCTACAATTCCATGAATTCCCAGTAACTTAAAATATACATTTAATGGGCACTCAGGAAATTCTGTAGACTGACCTTGGGGCTGAATTTTATAGTGTTAACCAAATTCTTTTAAATACCCTGTCTCACTAAAATTAAAAAAGAAAAAGTTCAAATTAGAAAGGCAGTTTGTCTTTTCTGAAAACTGATTCCCAGCATATAGACCAGGTATATATATATGCTCAATCTACCAATGAAATCCTATTATAAGACCATGTTTGCATAATTCTATTATATTTGAAAATATTCATATCCATTTTTAGAGCTTCAATCAAGCATTTACACAATATCTGTAATATCTCTTCTTTGCAAATCTTGCTGTAGGTGTGTCAAATGTTCTAATCATACCACCAGGTACAGACACTGACTGCAGTTTAAAAGATATAATCAAAGAACATATTAAATAGTTCCATAAAGCTTAAAAAGTGAAGCTAACTGTCAACCATGGAATGGCTTAAAAAGTGGGTAAATTTGGCACATGTGCTCTTAAGTCATTTTAAAAGCATTAAAACATATTTCAAAGATTTCAAACACACAATTATTTTTCTGCCACTCGAAACATGAAATAAACATCGCTTTAAAAAGATATGTGTTTTTTTACCTATCAAAACAAACAACTTAATGAATAAAAATTGTTTTCCCAAACCATTTTCATACATTTGCAACTCATCCAGTAAATCCCAGGTCTGAAATTACAGAATGGCAAAATGTATCACTGTCCGTCCAAATTAAAATGCAAGAAACTCAAGGTGTGGTTATTCTGTGAAAAACTACTCTAAAAATATGTATCATGCATTTACTTTGGAACTGCATTCACTAGCAAAACTGCACTTTTGCCTGCGTGGATGGCATTATTTTATGCTTATTTTGGGGATCGGTGTTATTTTAAATCATATCTTCCCTGTATTTATCCAAAGTGATAATTATCTTTTAAATTAACAAATAACTCTAGATCACCTACTCTTAATAAGGTATTTAGCTGGATAGCGTAAGGGGAGTTCAGCTGGTTACAATAAGCTTACCCTTCAGGGTCCCCACTTAGGGAGGTCAGAAAGGTAATGCAAATAAATAAATCAAGTACAAGACTATCTGCTCTGTCCCTGTCCCTTTACAAGTTCCAGGCCTAGCGTGTAATCATGATGAAGGCTTAGACCTCTGTCCTAGACAACTCCTGTTTGAGTTGTTTGCCGTTGCCTCCAACTTCTTATTCTGCAATCTCTTAGTTTAAAATCTGTTTCCCTATACCTACCCCAGGCTGGTGCATTTGGTAAAAGACATACTTAACGCCTCTTTGTTGACTTGGATTTTTCTCCACTCTTGAGTCCCAGACTTGCAAAGCTCCAGGTAAGAGATGTGCTGCTCGTTCTGCATTGTAGGACTGACACTACTTAGCCTAGACCTCTCCCCATCCCTTCCTTCCCCCTCTCCTTACAATCTGCCTGGCATAGAAGGGAACTCAGAAAAAAATACGAGACAATAATTTTATTATAAAAACGACATACAGAATGATAGAAACCAGGCATTACGGTAAGTCACCAGCTTGAGAAATGGCTGCTCATGTGGCATCTTTTTTGATGCTGCTTAGTGATGGCTTCAGTGATGCCCCATAGGAAGAACTAGAGCAGAAGTATGTTTATACTTATAAAAAAGATTAGGGGCGCCTGGGTGGCGCAGTCGGTTAAGCGTCCGACTTCAGCCAGGTCACGATCTCGCGGTCCGTGAGTTCGAGCCCCACGTCAGGCTCTGGGCTGATGGCTCAGAGCCTGGAGCCTGTTTCTGATTCTGTGTCTCCCTCTCTCTCTGCCCCTCCCCCGTTCATGCTCTGTCTCTCTCTGTCCCAAAAAGTAAATAAACATTGAAAAAAAAAATTTTTTTTAAAAAAAAGATTAGATTTTTATTACCAAAATAGGATATGTTTAAATGTGTGATTTTCTACCTTTTTTTAATAGTGTCATGATGATGGTAGAGAGAAGAACTGGATCTTTTTTAACAGTTTTCTACATGCCAGGCACTTTCCAAGTTCAGTTTCATCTATTATCTCCTTCCATATTCCAACTGGAAAGATGTTTTATCTGAGAGCGAATACTAAACAAATGCTAGCTGCCGCAGGCACTATAGCTTCAACCCCCCATTTGTTGGCACTGTCCGGTTTAAAATTATTATTGCTTTTGCTAATAATTTCAAAGTGACTCAGAATTTAATTCACCCCAATGAATAAAGAAGATATGAGATTTATATATATATATGATATGATACATATGTATATATAACGAAATATTACTCCGCAATCAAAGAACGAAATCTTGCCATTTGCAACAACATGGATGGAACTATATAGTGAAATATACCAAGTGAAATCAGTCAGAGAAACAAATATGCGATTTCACTCATATGTGGAACTTAAGAAACCCAACAAATGAACATAGGGCAAGGAAAGAACTAAGATGAAAACACAGAGGGAAGCAAACCACGGAGACTCTAAAATACAGAGAACAGGGAGGAGCCAAGATGGCAGAACAGCATGGAAGTTTTTTGTGTGTCTCGCGTCCATGAAATACAGCCAGACCAACACTAAACCATCCTGCACACCTAGAAAACTGATCTGAGGATGAACACAACAATCTGCACAACCTGAACCACAGAATTCAGCAGGTATGCGGCGCAGAGAGGTGAACTTGGGGAGCGAGAAGGCACGGGAAGGGAGGTGCTTTTGCGAGCAGAGAGAGGACGGAGACTGGGAGTGGGGGGGCAGAATACGGGGAAAGCACCCCTCCCCAAAAGCAGCTGGAGAGAAAGTGGAAAATTGGAAACAGCCATAGGGACTAAACTAAAACGGGAAAAAGGAGAAATTTTAAATTCCATTAAGACCGTAAACAAGGGGAGTGCAAAGTCTGCAACTCCGCAGCTCCATACCTGGCGGTGCTCTGGTAGGAAGGGCCAATCCCCAGGAACAGAGTGGGGTCCGGGAGGTTCTCAGGCCACACGCGGAAAAGCGGTTCCACTGCTGGAAGAATGTTTGGTAGACTGTTGAAGCCACCTGGTCCCAGCAGACCCCAGAGAACGGCCACGTTCACTGGTGCTGAAACAAGGGCGTTAAGGGTGAAGCCTGGTGCCAGATGTGTGTGGTGATTTTCCATAATCCCTGAAACGCTCTGCTACACTGTTTCGCAAACTTTTTCTCAGGCAGGCTGGCACCTGACCGCAGTCTCAGGGAACTGGCAGCAGCAGAATCCAGCAAGTGTTCCTGGGTGCAGCCGACATCCGGCCATTGTTCATCCATTGCTCGGTGAGAGCCTCCCGCAGAGGGGCGGAACGTGTCAAAGCCGCAGTCCTTTGAAAGGGGCCAGAGAAAACAGCCGCATGTGACACAGAACTCGGGAAAGAGGTACTGCCTGGGGCCAGGTCACAGTGAAAAAGCAGGGAGTGGATGAGAGCTGAAGACAGAGTACGGGTGCTCGATTGCTGATCTGGGAGAACAGACTGGGTCTGTTTTCACCGCTGGCATCATTTTCACCACTCCCGCGCATGCTCCCGCGCATGCTCCCGCGCAAGGTCCCGCGCAAGGTCCCGCGCAA
The DNA here is from genome assembly GCF_014898765.1 of Herpailurus yagouaroundi. NCBI lineage: Eukaryota > Metazoa > Chordata > Mammalia > Carnivora > Felidae > Herpailurus > Herpailurus yagouaroundi. The sequence goes on from NW_024412407.1 coordinate 32,151,991, forward strand.
GGTCCCGCGCATGCGCACCTACACGCACCTCAACACTCCAGCCCAGTAGACTAGCAGCACCATCTAGTGGAGAATGGAGCTGTTACACTGAGCCCCGCCCAAATGAGCCAACCTAGCTCTTCAAGAACACAAGTCTCACCACCTAATTAGTTTATGGACTATAAAGCACTACATAGTCTGACTTCTGGGGGAAAACGAAGTAATTTCAGTCCTATTTCAATCTGTTAGCAGGTGCATCTATTCAATTTTCTTTCCTTTTTTTTCTCTTCTATACTTCTTTTTCTTGAACACAGAGAGAGAAAAAATTCATTTTTATTTTTAATTTTTATTAAAAATATTTTTCTTTAATTTTTTTACTATATTTTTTAATGTTATGTAAATTTTTTCAAATTCTATTTTACTTCCATCATTGTATTTTAGTCTACTACAGTGTATTCACTTTTCAAATTTTCAAACAATTTCTTTTTTTCTCTTTTTTGTTTCTTTTCTTTTTCT
>NW_024412407.1:32152495-32282979 GCF_014898765.1 Herpailurus yagouaroundi
TCATTTTTATTTTTAATTTTTATTAAAAATATTTTTAATTTTTTCTACTATATTCTTTACTTTTGTGTAATTTTTTTCAAATTCTATTTTACTCCCATCATCTCATTTTAGTCTACTTCAGTGTATTCATTTTTTAAATTCTCAAACAATTTCCTCCCCTCCCCCCTTTTTTTCTCTAATCTGTCAAACCACTTTCAACACCCAGACCAAAACACACCTAGGATCTAGCATCATTTATTCGATTTGTGTGTGTGTGTGTGTTTAATTTTTTAACTTTAATATTTTTTCATTTTAGTATTTTTAATTTTAATTTTTCTACCTCATTAATTCCTTTTCTCCCTTCAAAATGACAAAACGAAGGAATTCACTCCAAAAAAAAGAGCATGAAGAAATGACAAGCAGGGATTTAACACAGGTACAAGCAAGATGTCTGAACCAGAATTTTGAATCACGATAATAAGAATACTAGCTGGAGTTGAAAATAGATTAGAATCCCTTTCTGCAGAGATAAAAGAAGTAAAAAATAGTAAGAATGAAATTTAAAATGCTATAACTGAGCTGCAATCACAGATGGATGCAGCGGCGCCAAGGATGGATGAGGCAGAACAGCAAATCAGCGATACAGAGGACAAACTTATAGAGAATAATGAAGCAGAAAAAAAACAGGGAGATTAAGGCAAAAGAGCACAATTTAAGAATTACAGAAATCAGTGACTCATTAAAAAGGAACAACATCAGAATCATAGGGGTCCCAGAAGAGGAAGAGAGAGAAACAGGGGTAGAAGGGTTATGTGAGCAAATCATAGCAGAAAACTTTCCTAACCTGGGGAAAGACACAGACATCAAAATCCAGGAAGCACGGAGGACCCCCATTAGATTCAACAAAAACCGACCATCAACAAGGCATATCATAGTCAAATTCACAAAATACTCAGGCAAGAAGAGAATCATGAAAGCAGCAAGGGAAAAAGAGTCCCTAACCTACAAGGGACAACAGATCAGGTTTGCAGCAGACCTAACCACAGAAACTTGGCAGGCCAGAAAGGAGTGGCAGGATATATTCAGTGTGCTGAATCAGAAAAATATGCAGCCAAGAATTCTTTATCCAGCAAGGCTGTCATTCAAAATATGAAGGAGAGATAAAAAGTTTCCCAAACAAAAATTAAAGGAGTTTGTGACCACTAAACCAGCCCTGCAAGAAATTTTAAGGGGGACTCAATGAGGGGAGAAAAAATGAATACATACACACACACACACACACACAGAAATAAATAAATAAATAAATAAATAAATAAATAAATAAATAAATAAATAAATACAAATAAATAAATAAATACCAGAAGCAACAAAATTTACAAAGGACCAGAGAACACCACCAGAAACTCCAACTCTACGAGCATCATAATGGCAATTAATTCATCTTTCAGTACTCACTCTAAACGTCAATGGACTCAATGCTCCAATCAAAAGACATAGGGTAACAGAATGGATGAGAAAACAAGATCCATCTATATGCTGTTTACAAGAGACCCACTTTAGACCTAAAGACACTTTCAGATTGAAAATAAGGGGATGGAGAACCATCTATCATGCTAATGGTCAACAAAAGAAAGCCAGAGTAGACATTCTTATATCAGACAATCTAGACTTTAAAATAAAGACTGTATCAAGAGATGCAGAAGGGCATTATATCATAATCAAGGGGTCTATTTACAAAGAAGACCTAACAACTGTAAACATTTATGCACCAAATATGGAAACACCCAAATATATAACTCAATGAATCACAAACATAAAGAAACTCATCGATTGTAATACCATAATAGTAGGAGACTTCAACACCCCACTCACAGCAATGGACAGATAATCTAATCAAAAAATCAACAAGGAAACAGTGGCTTTGAATGACACACTGGACCAGATGGACTTAACAGACATATTCAGAACATTTCATTCTAAAGCAGCAGAATATACATTCTTCTCCAGTGCACAAGGAACGTTCTCAAGAATAGACCATATACTGGGACACAAATCAGCCCTAATAAGTACAAAAAGATCGAGATCATACTGTGCATATTTTCAGACCACAACACTATGAAACTCGAAATCAACTACAAGAAAAAATTTGGAAAGGGAACAAATACTTGGAGACTGAAGAACATCCTACTAAAGAACAAATGGGCCAACCAAGAAGTTAAAGAGGAAATTAAATAGTGTATGGAAGTCAATGAAAATGATAACATCACAACCCAAAACTTCTGGGATGCAGCAAAGGAGGTCATAAGAGGAAAGTATATAGCAATCCAGGCCTTCCTAAAGAAGGAAGAAAGATCTCAGATACACAACCTAACATTATGCCTAAAGAAGCTGGAAAAAGAACAGCAAATAAAACCCCCAACCAGCAGAAGATAAAAAATAATAAAGATTAGAGCAGAAATTAATGCTATCGAAACCAAAAAACAAACAAACAAACAAAAACAAACAAACAAAACAAAACAGTAGAACAGATCGATGAAACCAGAAGCTGGTTCCTTGAAAGAATTAACAAAATTGATAAACCACTAGCCAGTCTGATCAAAAAGAAAAAGGAAAGGATACAAATAAATCAAGAATGAAAGTGGAGGGATCACAACCAACACAGCAGAAATAAAAACAATAATAAGAGAATATTATGAGCAATTATATGCCAATGAAATGGGTAATCTGGAAGAAATGGACAAATTCCTAGAAACATACACACTACCAAAACTGAAACAGGAAGAAATAAAAAATTTCAACAGACCCATAACCAGTAAGGAAATCGAATTAGTAATCAAAAATCTGCCAAAAAACAAGAGTCCCGGGCCAGATAGCTTTCCAGGAGAATTCTACCAAACATTTAAGGAAGAGTTAACACCTATTTTCTTGAAGCTGTTCCAAAAAAATAGAAATGGAAGGAAAACTTCCAAACTCATTCTATAAAGCCAGTATTACCTTGATTCCAAAACCAGACAGAGACCCCACTAAAAAGGAGGTCTATAGACCAACTTACCTGATGAACATGGATACAAAAATCCTAAACAAGATATTAGCCAACCGGATCCAACAATACATTAAAAAAATTATTCACCATGACCAAGTGGGATTTATACCTGTGATGCAGGGCTGATTCAATATCTGCAAAACAATTAACATAATTCATCACATCAACAAAAGAAAGGACAAGAACCATATGATCCTCTCAATAGATGCAGAGAAAATATTTGAGAAAGCAATACAGCATCCTTTCTTGATAAAAACCCTCAAGAAAGTAGGGATAGAAGGAGCTACCTCGAGATCATAAAAGCCGTATATGAACAACCCAATGCTAATATCATCCTCAAAGGGGAAAAACTGACAGCTTTCCCCCTAAGGTCAGGAACAAGACAGGGATGTCCACTCTTGCCAATGTTATTCAACATAGTATTAGAAGTCTTAGTCTCTGCAATCAGACAACACAAAGAAATAAAAGGCATCCAAATCGGCCAGGAGGGGGTCAAACTTTCACTCTTTACAGATGACATGATACTCTAAATGGAAAACCCAAAAGATTCCACCAAAAAACTGCTGGTATTGACTCATGAATTCAGCAAAGTTGCAGGATATAAAATCAACACACAGAAATCAGTTGCATTCCTACACACCAACAATGAAGCGACAGAAAGAGAAATCAAGGAATCGATCCCATTTACAGTTGCACAAAAAAACCATAAAATACCTAGGAATAAATCGAACCAAATAGGTGAAAAATCTATACATTGAAAACTATAAAAAGCTTAAGAAAAAATTGAAGAAGCCACAAAAAATGGAAAAAGATTCCATGCTCCTGGATAGGAAGAACAAATATTGTTAAAATGTCGATATTACCCAAAGCAATCTACATATCCAATGCAATCCCTATCAAAATAACACCAGCATTCTTCACAGAGCTAGAACAAACAATCCTAAAATTTGTATGGAAAAGACCCTGAACTGCCAAACAATCTTGAAATAGAAAACCAAAGCAGGAGACATCACAATCCCAGACTTCAAGCTATACTACAAAGCTGTAATCATCACGACAGTATGTTACCTGAACAAAAACAGACACTCAGATCAATGGAACAGAATATAGAAACCAGAAATGGACCCACAAACGTATGGCCAACTAATCTTTGAAAAAGCAGGAAAGAATACCCAATGGAATAAAGGCAGTCTCTTCAGCAAGTGGTGCTGGGAAAACTGGACAGCAACATGCAGAAGAATGAACCTGGACCACTTTCTTACACCATACACAAAAATAAACTCAAAATGGATGAAAAACCTCAATGTAAGACAAGAAGCCATCAAAATCCTCAAGGAGAAAGCAGACAAAAACCTCTTTGATATTGCCCACAGCAACTTCTTACTCAAAATGTCTCCATAGGCAAGGGAAACAAAAACAAAAATGAACTATTGGGACCTCATCAAAATAAAAAGCTTCTGCACAGCGAAGGAAACAATCAGCAAAACTAAAAGGCAACCAAAGGAATGGGAGAAGATATTTGCAAATGACATATCAGATAAAGGGTTAGTATCCAAAATCTATCAAGAACTTCTCAAACTCCACACCCCAAAAAACAAATAATCCAGTGAAGAAATGGGCAAAAGACATGAATAGACACTTCTCCAAAGAAGACATCCAGATGGCCAACCGACACATGAAAAAAAAAATGCTCAACATCCCTCATCATCAGGGAAATACAAATCAAAACCACAATGAGATACCACCTCACACCTATCAGAATGGCTAACATTAAGGACTCAGGCAACAACAGATTGGCGAGGACACGCAAAAAGAGGATCTCTTTTGCATTGCTGGTGGGAATGCAAGCTGGTGCAGCCACTCTGGAAAACGGTATGGAGGTTTCTCAAAAAACTAAAAATAGGGGCGCCTGGGTGGCTCAGTTAGTTGGGCGTCCGACTTCGGCTCGGGTCATGGTCTCACGGTCCATGGGTTCGAGCCCCACGTCGGGCTCTGTGCTGATATCTCGGAGCCCGGAGCCTGCTTCGGATTCTGTGTCTCCCTCTCTCTCTGCCCCTCCCCTGCTCACGCTCTGTCTTTCTGTGTCTTAAAAATAAATAAAACATTAAAAAAAAAACTTAAAAATAGAACTACCCTACGACCCAGCAATTGCACTACTAGGCATTTATCGTGCAAGGGATACAGGTATGCTGTTTCAAAGGGACACATGCACCCCCATGTGTATAGCAGCACTATCAACAATAGCCAAAGTATGGAAAGAGCCCAAATGTCCTTTGATGGATGAATGGATAAAGAAGATGTGGTATATATGTACGATGGAGTATTACTCGGCAATCAAAAAGAATGAAATCTTGCCAATTGCAACTACGTGGATGGAACTGGAGGGTATTATGCTAAGTGAAGTTAGTCAGAGAGGGACAAAAATCATATGACTTCACTCATATGAAGACTTTAAGAGATAAAACAGATGAACATAAGGGAAGGGAAACAAAAATAATATAAAAACAGGGAGGGGGACAAAACAGAAGAGACTCATAAATATGGAGAACAAACTGAGGGTTACTGGGGGAGGGGGTTGTGAGGGGGGGGTTGGGCTAAATGGGTAAGGGGCACTAAGGAATCTACTCCTGAAATCATTGTTGCACTATATGCTAATTTGGATGTAAATTTAAAGCAATAAAATTAAAAAAATAATAAAAAATAAAATACAGAGAACAAACTGAGGGTTGCTGGGGGGGGTGGTGAGTTAAGTGGGTGATGGTCATTAAGGAGGGCACTTGTTGATATGAGCAGTGAGTGTTATAAGTAATGAGTTGCTGGGTTCTACTCCTGAAACCAATACTACAATGTATGTTAACTACCTTGAATTTAAATAAATAAGTTAAAAAAAAAAAAGAATTTATATTTACCCCAAACACAGTTAAGAACTCTCCTTATTTAAATGTAACATTGTTTTAAATGTAACATTGTTACAAATTCCAACTCATGGCCTCAGTCAATGGCAGCAGATCGAAACAGGTGGCCCACTCAAGGGAGGCAGATCCAGAGCTTCTAAGGATTGATGGAGATAGGTGGTGCATGGACTCACAGCAGGCATTTCCCTGGACCCAGTAGGGCATCAAAGAAAAGCAGAGAAGATAAGGCTAAAAGAAAAATCATACAGCAACCCACAATTTGCAAGAAGCAGCCTATAGTTGAGACAGGGCCAGAGGACAGGACTGCATTGTGAATAGCCCTAAAGCCACTGATCTCTGGTAGCTAGGGAGAAAAATTCACTCAAACACACATTTTGTGACATAAGGAACTTATGTGTCTTAAAACATCAAGAATCCCTGCCAGCATAGAAAATGGACATGGCATCTCTCCCACACAAACATCTGGCAAGTACCTGGTCTAGAAAAAAACCCAAAACCCAAAAACCAAAAACAAATAAACAAAAAAAACTTATCTCATTCAAAAATAAACATCCATGCAAAGCTACACCATACAAAGCTAAACATCCATGTGCAAAGCTTGCACATCCATGCAAAGCTATCTCATTCAAAAATAAACATCCAAAGCTACACTAAAAAAAGAGATCAAACAAAGATAAAATGGAAGGCAAAGAACACACAACAGAAAAAAAATTTTCCATAGAACAAATAAAAAATTGGAGCCAAAAATATTGCCATAAACTCGAAAGAAAAAAGACCTAAACAAAGCTCCCATACCTATAAAGCAAGAGCCCATATTGGATATACAAGAGCTCAGGGAAGATACTGCAAGACAACAGAAAATGAAATATGATTTGGCAGAGTACAGGAATCAAACATTTCACTGGCAGCAGCCAGAGTTTGCTAAAAACATGGAAAGAAACAAGTATGGCAGGAATAGAAAAAGTGCAATTCAATGAAGTAGAAAAAAGAATTCAGAATTATAAAATATTAATAGCTAGACACGACAGTTAAAAAGTCCTTAACATATGCAATAAGTAAAAACCTAAAAGGTTAAAAATAATAAAATAGGAAAAAAGTTAAAGATATACTTCAAAGGAACTTTTCAGAAATGGAACTCATGCCTCTGTAGACTGAAAGGACTCACTAAACTCTGGGAAAAATTTACATAACACATTCAACCCTGAATCATGTTTTAATAAAGTTGCTGGAACTCAAAGAAAAAAGCTGTTGTGCATTAAGGCAACAAGTTCAAGTCGGATTATTATTTTCCACAGCAACGTTCAATGCTAGAAGGCATTGGGGCAATAGCATAATAGCAAAGTCCTCAGGAAATAAAGTATGCAATCCAAGAATTATACACAGCCAAAGACTCATTAAAGTATAATGAAAATGAACATTTTTTGAGCTTGCAAAAACTCAGGGAATATACCCTACGCCCTTCCTGAAGAAACTACTACAGGCCAAGTTTTGAAAAGCAAACAGAGAAGTGGAGTACTGATCCTAAGTACCGACCTCATTTAACTGTAGGACTGAAACTAAAATAATTGTAGAAATTATGGTCACAGAACAGAATTTCAATGTTATGAACTCTAATGGTGTAGAAATAATATAGTCAAGATTTGGAGGGGGAGAGGACAGATGGTGGGTAGTAATGTCAATATGCTGATTTTCTCATCTGGTAGAGCAGAGGATAGAAAGATTATTGAAGCTGATAAATCATGGAATAGAGCGGTAAGTACATTTCAAAGTCTAAAGAATATGATATGAAAAATTATATGATCAGCAAGAATCAGGTGAGTTTGGGAAGATAGGGGGAGGAAGTGGAAAACCTGATTTCCTCATTACCCATGATAGGAAGTCAATAGATAGCTGTCTAGAGATATAGAAGGGTCGCTGTCATATATTGCTAGTGAGAGTGACTATAGGAAGGTTTTCATAGGGCTTCTCTAGCTCTGTTGTGTGGGACCAAAAGACAAAGGGCAGCTTTTGCAGAATTCAACTCACAAGAAATGGAAAGACCGCTGAGGCACAATGAATCCTTTCCTAGCACAAAATATGAACTGTGTCTCCAGTACTACCTTGTTATATTGTAGTTGACAACTGTCATGATTAGTGACCATCCAACATCTTTTTTTCCCAAATGTTTTTATCTATTTTTGAGGGGGAGGGGACAAGGGCAGAGAGAGGTCGGTGTGGGCGGGGGGGGGGGGGGTGCAAAGGATCCAAAGCAGGCTCTGCACTGACAGCAGGAGCCCAATATAGGGCTCAAACTCACAAACTTTGAGATCATGACCTGAGCTGAAGTCAGATGCTTAACCGACTGAGACACCCAGGTGCCCGCCATCCAATATCTTTTGAATACCATGTGCCACTTTCTCCAAGAAGACCAAACTTGCTTTCCCAGCTAGAGTACAGGTATATGACTGAGGCTCCAACAATAGACACAACCACATAGGTTTTTGACGCCCAAGAAACTAATGTGAGGAATCCCTCTTGGGCCACTGTGATAAAATAGGGCTCCATCTTCCAGAGACAGCAAAGGCAGAAGGTTCCGGTAATCCAGTGCCCAGGGGTGGTAGCAGTGTCTTCACCGGAGCAGTTCTGAAGAGTGATTTGGGCATTATTCCTAGCTGGCGGCCTTCTAGGTAAAGGGGAGTCTGTTATTTGCAACTATGAACCTTGCCTGATAATGCAGAACACACACTTAAAAGCAAAAAACAAATTTAAAACATCCTTTAGTTTTAAGAAGACCAAGGACCTAATGTTTTCATTAGCTCCTAGTCCAGAGATCACTTACCCAGTAGCTTCAAATTAAGAAGCCAAGTATCTGTGAAATGTCCCTTCCCTAGAACATTTTATCTATTTTAAATATAAGTTAAAGAATGAGCTCTGTTAAAACAGGTCTTAGTTTTATGTGCAATTACACTGGAATCACCAAAGTCAAAGCATTCCAAATAGGTAAAATCAAATACAGCTGAATCTTCCTACCCTGGCTTGCTGAAATCCTTTGGAAGATTTTGTGGATAATGATTCTAAACTCATCTAAAATGTTTATCCTAGGCTCCAAAGCTTGCATTTAAGCCCAAAGTAGAGTCAAGTTCACTGCCTACTGTGAAAGGATTAAGGGATAATGTCATTTCCATTGCTCCCTCCTTGTTCTTGGCTACAAAAAGCAGAAAAATATACACATTTATCCTGAAGTTTCATGATTAAGAAGCACTGCAGCTGGTGGATATTACTAATGAAAACATGCATTTACTTTGGAATCTAGGTATTGAATACAAGGCTTTCTAGTCCAGTGGTTCTCAGAGTGTGGTTCCTGGGCAGTAACATTACTTGGGAACTTCCTGGAAATTCAAATTCTTAGGCCCCACAGCCAATGCATTGAATTGGTAATTCTGGGGGTGGGGCCCAGAATTCCATGTTTTATAAACCGTCTTGGTGATTTTCATGCATACTAAAGTCTGAGAACCACTTTCTTTGGAAGAACAACTAAACCACACCAATCAAAGGAGAATCTACTTCTGAGAAGGGAAGAGAAAGATGTGCCTCCTTAAGAACACATTTCAGAGTATTAGAGTTCTCCCTAGAACTCTCATGTAGCATAAACTTACTTCTCATGTAGCATAAACTCATTTCTTCTTCTGCAGAGGGGATATAGGACTTTCTGTTACTATGAGCAAATATACAACTTTTCCTGGGACCATTAGACATCAAGTACTCTTCTATTTTCTCCTTGGGCTAAATAATCCTAGTTCCTTTCACCTTTATTTATAACCACTTATCACTTAAAACTCTTCATCATCCTTCTCAAACTCCAGAAAAAAGTAAAACCTCATTTTACCATTCAGGTGGATTAAAACACATTTTCTGTCATTGAACCATAGAAAATAATGCCACAAAACCTAGGTTTCTATTCTACCTACATTTTAAAGTAGAAGATGTACTTCTAAAAAAGAAATCAAATTTTAGGTCCATCATTTCAAGATATTCTGATGCCTCCCCCTCACTCTATTCTTTCTAAAAAAAAAAAAAAAAAAAAAAAAAAGTTTTAGTTCATTGTAAGGTCACTAAGTATTTCACATATATTACATTAAACATTCTGATCCTCATTTGCCCTATTAAATAAGAATTGACCAGATGGATATTCCTCTGACTCCCTCTCTGAGCAGGTTTTAGTTAATTAAAAATGATTATTTTTACTACGTATTTTATATATTGGCCAGATGTTACCTGTGGTCATTTCTGGAAAGGATCATTTGGTGGTGGTTATAAAATATATATTTTCCTTTGGGAAGCAAGCCTCTTGAGCACGATCAGGAAAACAAATGTAGAAATTGATTTCACCTCATACCTTTTTCTTAGTGCCAAAATGGGCATAATGTTTCATTTCCTTTGAAAGTATGATCTATGCAAATTCTTTCTTCTATCTCCACTCTGGCCCTATTTATGTTGGGTCAAAAAATTATCAGGTTAGTAGAAGAAAAATTAATATTGGTTTCTGTCTGTACTGGAAGTGTAAGTTATTTTTTCCAAAGAAACTGATTTGGTTTCTATAGATTTGGTTTATGTAAGACATCTATATATGGCATAGCAAACTGTTCTGCTCCATCAGGACAGAGACTGTTAGATCTCTGTGTATAGAAGATGGGACTTTCAGATAGTATTTCCAACAGTTCTGGATTTTCTACAGGTCTCCTTAGAAGCTATTTTTCATGCAAACTCATTTGCCTAAATTTCCCGTTAGTGCTGAAATAATCTAGAATGAGGCAGAGATACTGTAATTATGAGATTGTTTTGTGATTGCACTAGTCATTTTCTCCCCATTTGTAGACAAACCAGAATCAAAACAAGCCCCTCTCTTTTTTGTCCTTAAAAAATAATAATAAACACAATAAAGCAACATTCAACTGTTTGTTTTTTTTTTCAACTTTCTTTTTTAGAAAAAATTTCAGTGCTTGAGGTCACCCAAAGTTCAGAAAGCCTACTGGATGAAATTTACCACACCATCATTTGGGCTAAATGTAGATGGCTGGTCTTCTCAAAAACACCATTTAGAAGATTATTAAGAGTCAAAAGTGAGTCTTTTTAAAGTCTGAATTTCACACACTGACAAAATATGTTAGGTGTGGCAGGGTGTATAAACAAGAAAGAAACTTTCAATTCCAATGCCCTGGCTATGTTTTATAAAATATTTCATGGCACAATATGGACCTAAGGGGGCACCTGGGGGCTCAGTCAGTTGAGTGTCTGACTCTTGATTTCAGCTCCTATCAAGATCCAAGGGTCATGGGATCCAGCCCGCCCTGGGCATGGACTTTCTTTCTCTCCCTCTCTCTCTCTCTCTTTCTCTTTCTTTCTCTCTCTCTCTCTCTCTCTCTCTCTCTCTCTCTCTCTCTCTCCCCCTCTGCTCCTCTCTACAACTTACAAGTTCTCTCTCTCAAAAAAAAAAAAAAAAGAATAAGAACTGAAATAAATAACAACAATATGGACTGAAGGTCTAGTCTCAGCTCTGACTTTCTACATGGTCTTACTTAATAAGTGACTCCCCCACATTGTTTCTTTTCTTACATAAAAAATGACAGAAATACATATTCTCTAAAGTCTCTTGAAGCCAATAGATTATATGATTCGTTGTTTAAAAAGTAACTTTAAGGCCTAATATGGTTTACTGAACAACTGGGACAATTAGGGTGGGGGGTGTTTTATTAACTTAGAGGCTTTAAACACAAGACCTGGCCCTCACTTCCTGATTGTTACAAAGCATCTGCTACCTATGTTCTGAAGTACACAAATCTGCTCGTAGTAAATCACAGTCACCTCGAAAATGACCTCTTCCTCTTATGTTTTCATAGCAATCAACATTTACTAGGGTCTTCGCATTAAAGTCATCTGTGTTACATTTGATTTCAAGAGCCAGGTAAGGGGCAGACATTCCTGATGAAGAGTCTGATAGTCCTTGGAATAAATTGTCCCCCAAAATATTAGATTATGAACCTTTAGATCAGGCCATGCTCATCAGCCTCTAATAGGTTTGAGGGACTCACAGTCTTAATTTCCTATGTGAATCTATAATTGTCCGCAGGGGTCAATTTCAGTGGACGCCTCATATAAATTACAATTGAAGATAATGATGCCTGTTCACTTGATCAACTAAAATGACCAGCTGGGTTTAATGGGAGGAAAACAGAAACCCCCGTGAAATTGGAATAGCTTCAAAGGTGATAGAATGTAATTATTTTTCTGCAAAGTTTCTTCTCTAAAGGTGACTGGCCATTGTGCTGTGGGCACCTGGGCTGGTATGTTATGAAGGTGGATATGGTATTCAGAGCAACCAACTGTATCCAAAGGCGTAAGTTAAGAGTTAGCTTTCTGCTAAGACAAGGGGGAAAGCGATTTCTTCTCCGTTCTTATTTTAGTCATTTCATTTACAGTTGGAGAGGTGCCGTGGGGACTTGCCTAATTGATTCCCGAGAGGCAAATTCTAATTTAGATTGCTCCAAAAGTGTTTTCTCTTTATAGCCATAAAACATTTTCTAGAATTTGTTGTAATTACCCTCAGGGTAATATAATTTTAGGTCTGAAAGAACCTTGATGTCACCTGCCCAACCCCTTTCTTTTATAGATGAAGAAGCTGAGGTCCAGAGATGTGAACTGACTGAACCAAGGTCATAGAGCTAGAAAGAGGAAGAGGCTGGCTAGAATTCAGCAATGGGATGAAACCAAGACGGATGCCCAGTGTGGGGTTTCCCACTTACGAGTAGCTGGAGACTCGTTCAGGGAGGATAAAAGATTCTCTCTATGAAAATCCCCATTTAAGAAGACTTAGGCACTATAATTCGGTAGAGGTGCCAGCAAGCAAAAATGGCAGAGATGGAAACCTGGAAGAGACAAAGAGCAAAGGACCGAGTAGACCACAAGGTAGATAACCATCCCCAGAGTGGACAGTGAGCTCTGTGTGTGCTGAGGGACAGCGATACATGGCGTGACTGCACAGACTCAGGAGCCAGACTGTCTGTCCGGGCTTGATTCCTGACTCTGCTCATTTTGAGCTCTGTGATCTCTGACAAGTTGCTTAAGCTCTCTGTGCCTCAGTCCCTCATCTGTATAAAAGGATGATAATATCAGTTCTGTTTTAGGGATTAAATAAGGATTAAATACATTGATCTATGTAAAGAGCTTAGCACATATTAAATGCTACGTTAGTGTTTGCTGCTTTTTCTCCAATCACGATGCCAGAAAATCTTAAAAGTTTCAGAATATATACATAAGTTGTACTCACTAATAATGTTACTAAGGTGCTTTATGATATAAATATACAAAGGCTCTACTAGAGACATTCACAAAGTCATTGATAAAACCTTTTTGTATGTTTAACGGATTACTTGTTCAGTATGTACTATTAGAATTTATAGTTCCTTTCCAAAACAATAAACTACAGAGATTTTTTAAAAAGGCAATAGCCATAATGTCATATAACAATGACAGACGTTTCGTTAGCAAAACAATTAATAAAACAGCATATCTGTTGTAAAAATTAAAGACAGATTTTCATGGCAGGAAATTAGTGTCAAGTCAGTGATTCCTGGAGTCATTAGAGTACGGCTGGCAGCTCTGGAATGCTCCATTTTCTTTCGCTAAAGCACATTTCTTGGGCAGTTTAGCATTTTTTTTTTCCCCTTAGAATTTAATGTCATCAAAGTTGTCATTAATATTTTACTTAGAATTTTTTAAGAGGAAATCTTCACAAAATTAACAATGCAGATCATTAAGTAATTAGAGCCATTTCAGATGTGCCTGAAAAGAATACCACGTATGGATTAGTTGTTTTTTCCTTTTATTTTTTGAATTAAATTCAGTGAAAGCTTGAAGGGAAAAAAAAAAAACCATCAGTTACCTATTCGTTCCCTCATATTTTAACTAAATAATTTTAGCAGTTATGTAGAAAAACACATTTTAAACATCGTTGTAAAGAACTTTTCTGGAATCGGTCTGATTTAGGACATAGGAAGATCGTGATAGGCTGCATATCTTCCAGTCACATGATGGTAAATCTGTGAGGAAAATCAGAATTCAGTTAATTAATAATGATTATATAGCATATATATCAGTTAATATTTACACTTTTAAATAATAATTAATAATTTAATTGATGTTTCATTATAAAGCCCTATATTATCATGCACTTCAGCAGACTCTGCAGTCAGCCTACTTCAGGTGGAGTTTTGCTTGGAAGAAAACAGAACTTTGGGTACGATGAGGTAAATCCGATGAATTCTTATCTCTAGTTCTCATACCCCAGTAGGGGTTATTCATTTCTTTCTCAAAAACACACTTGCCAATTTGTGCCAAGGACAACGGATTATTACTCACCTGCCTCTCGATGTCAGAAAGCAGAGTACTGGCACCTATTCGAAAGAGTTCTGGCGTCAGCCATTCGTCTCCTAGCTCTTCTTTTATGAGAGAGAGCCAGGCAAGGGAATCCTTTGCACTGCGGATGCCTCCTGCTGGTTTAAAGCCGATCTAAAAGGGAAGGTGGGAAAGAGAACAATGTTTGTTCCTGGAGTACTTTAAAAACTGGTACTGCATTAATACAAGGTCTCGATTCTCTTTCTCTCTTTCTCTCCTTCTCTTTTTTAAAGTCTATTTCACTTTACCCAGCAAAAGAGCTTAGATCACTGGCTCACGCCCATTCACAGTACAAAATGACTTCTCTAAGATTAATGGAAAGAATGTCACTGCTTCTGAGGAGACACTAATGAGCGTTAATAACCCTCATTAACATTGCACTTATTGGAAAGTCATAAACCTCAACCATCTAAACTATAGCTGTGAACTGGGGATAAACAAGAGAGGTGTTAATAAACAAGGAAAACAGATATCACAAAAGCCCATTCATTCTGCATTTCTACCAGTGAGCCTGGCTAGTCACCTTTCAGCCTTTCATCCTGAGGTGCAAAAGACACACACATGTATTCAAAATAAGAAGAGGGAATCAGTGAGGCCACACTAACCAAACTGGCAGCATTCAGGAAGGGGTGTTGACAGTTGTTTTCATCAATGTAACTGCAGGGACTTTCTTCTAAGTTGTAAGTAGAAAGAGTTATATAAAGCAGCCAGACCACTTAAATAAGTGCAGCAGAAAAAGACAGTGTAGCAACTCTTCACAGTTCAGTAGTCTTTGAAGGTGAACATAAAACAGCACAAGTCAGCCAGTATCTGATGTTTACAAATGATGTCCCCAAATCCATTAGAAATGGATAAATGTGTTCTATAAACAGTAAAACCTGCTTATCTGGATTTACTGGTCTCCAGAACTTGAATCCAGTAGTGTAGAGTATCTATAGATGGGAACAATCAAGAAAACACTCTATAGCCAAGTACTAAAGCTCAGGCATTTAAACACTAAGAGCTGTTGATTCGATAGGTAGCACCAACACGGGGTTAACTGCTAAAAGAATGCTAGAGAAGGGAGATGATAAATGCAAGGTCCCATAATTTACCCAAACTAGAAGCCTCAGAGTTAACCTAGACTCCGCCATTTTCCTCACCACACCAAACCCAATCAATCAATGGTCAAGTCCTATGAATCTTCTCTCCTTAACTTCCATATCTACCACACACACTTCCTCTCTGTTTTCACTTCTGCCGTATTAGTTTAGACCCTCATTCATTCTCATATGGAATATCGGTCGGTCTCCTTACTGGTTTCCCTGCCTCAGGCACACATGGCCACATGACTAAGCAGCAGCTATACACTGACCCTAACCGTATCTGTCTATTCCTCTGGAGCCCAACTGGCTCTGAAAGAGTGCAGGGACATGAGGCGAGAGGGGGAGATAAATAGGATGAGATTATTTCTTGAGAAGAAGCCCCCAAAATCAATTAGCTTATATTAGCATACATGTTAATCATAGGAGCATTTTTGTCAATTAGGCAGTGCTGCATATAGATTTTTCCATATAGTTCAGTTGTGTCAGCAAGTCTGTTTGGCAATGTTTCTAAAGAGAGGTTCTAGCATAAGTTTATCCTTTTTTTTTAAGGGAGAGAATATGGAAAACATAAATCTGCAATGAAATCAGTTATGAAATATTAAACCTCTGCTGCTCAGAGTGACACTAATCATGGTCTGGAAGACGGCCCATCACATTTTAAAACTCCCCTTAAATCAATGATGTAGAAAGTTTACAGTCTAACGGCTGCCCAGGCAACTTGTCAACAACCTGAAAGGATGCACCTGATTTGTAGACAGAGACACAGATCCTCACCGTGTGAAATCAAACGTGATTATAATGACTCTGATTTGACTTGTATCGGCCCACTGTTGATAAAACTGGGGTGAACTTTGGTTGTTAGCTGAGGAAAGGGTCAATACAAGTAAAAGGAAAGTACTGGAAGACAGTGAAGAGTCCCTTCTACTGTACACTGACCTAGGATATTGAGCACTTAAAACTTTTACTGAAATCCTTTGCTTGTTGTCTAAGAGATCTCCTGGGAAGGGACTTGTTCATTTTGTATCCCTGTTAACATAGGTTAACATGGCACATAGTTAACCACTCAATCAATGTTTGTTGAGAACACAACAGGATTGGGTCTCTAATGGTGAGTTTTAATCCTGACTCTGGAGTTTATGAGACACACAGATGCCTGAGGATTACTCCTGATCCAGAAGTGCTAGAGATGAGGGCCCAGGCATCGAACATCTTATTTTGTTGTACTTTGGCACAAAATAGGAACTACTGGTCTAAATGAATAGTAGTGGTCTCAGGTGGGAGGACCAAAGAGAGAGTTCTCTTTTTTAGAGCTAAACATTTTTTTTTTTTTTAATTTGGATCAATGCAGAAAGGCTACCAAGTACAGGTTACTCAAAGTGAGTCAACTATCATAAGTAAGGTCACAGTAGACAGCATTCCTATACTTTTTTAAGATATGAAGTTATTCTGAAGGAGAAAATTCTGGAAGAAGTTCATTTCCTCTGAAACCCAGAACATTCTGAAAAGGGGCTCCAGTTCCAAAATGAACTGAAGGTACAGTGACATATACAGTCATCACATCCAGTTGGCACAGGATTAAAGGTCTTTTTTGGGGGGGGTTTCCATTCAGCAGTAATCCAGAGATCAGCTTTTAAAGATGTCTTCTGAGGAAGGGACAGTCTCATTACAAAACAAAACAAAAGAAAACAAAACAACCTTTCTCTCCAGTGATATTAAAAAAAAAAAAAATCCTTTGAGATAATTTGCAGCTAAACAAGCAACTTGAAGCTAAAAGGAAAATCCAAACTCATTTTAAAAAAACACCTCATATGCATTTTTCTTTTTAACTTCCTATGTTTCAAAAAAATATGTATTATTTTTCGAAAAGCTGACAAAAGCTAGCACATACCCTCCTCAGCTTAACAGTCTTCCAAAGAGCACATCCAACTGCCATAAAACGCAAAAATGGATATTTAATTCAAGAGCTATATAACGTCTAGCTACCTTTTCCCTGCTGTTTCACAGCATTTCATTATTTTGTTTAATAAGTTCATCTCCTCGAGAATTTTCTCTTCACCTCATATTATTAAAAGTAATAAGTTTTTCTGGACCGGGGGTTTCCCAACAGAAAAACCAATTTATGTGTGTCCTTCAATAATGACAGGAAAAGATTATTTCCCATTATATTGCATACTTTTCATATCACCACCACAGCTTATCATTCAATAAATGTTACTCTGCAATTCTTTCCATTCCTCAAGGAAGTTTAATTTCTGCATTAACCTGTTTTCGCTGGCCAACGCCTTACCAGAAAGCCTCTGTGTTGCAGCAGAATTAGTTCGTTAAAGAACCCATTTAGGAATCTCTTGTCAGTGATAAAATTGTCTTCAGTTAATAAAAGGACATAAAGTGAGTTTACATCTTGATCACACATACTTACTCCCACACTCACACTCACTTTCTGCTAATCGCACATTTTTCTCCATGAATGTGTTCTTTTGTAATGAAAGGTAAATTAAACATTTATCTTAATAAAGGTAACTCATTCACACCTTCTGCATATAAAGACAGTTTTTGTGGCTGTAACTAGTATTATAAATAACATTATCTTTACTCCGAAGAAAGATTTGCTGGCAATAATATACCTTGTTTCCAGTTTTCCAGAAGAAATCTCTAATGGCCCGTAGCATTACTATAGCTACCGGGAAAGTGGCATTTACTGCTTCTTTTCCAGTAGAGGTCTTAATAAAATCTGATCCTAAAACAAAAGGAAAAAAAAAAAAACCTCCATGTTAATTAAAATTTTATTTTTTACACATCTTAGTCAGCGGAAGAAATGAGTTGTGTAAATTTTTTTCCTGAGGAACACAACTTTATTTTTCATTAGCTATCTGAAAAATTAAAAAGAAAATCCCTCTTTAAAATAATTCTATCCATACTTTCCACCCTTCCCCCCCTTACTAGAAGATGCATAGAATTATGTACCGAATGCATTCTGATTCCTAGGGCCCTTGCCTCCATCTTTCCATATCATCAATTAAAATCAAGTTGGTTTATTTAATGCATAACTAAGATGAATAAAAACAATTTTATGCCCTGTGCTTAATATCATTCATCACAACACTTTACTACAAAACTGCAGTGCCCACTCATTTTCCCCTCATTTTCTTATGCTCGACAGAAAGTACTCAGTACGGCTCTGACCACGCAAGAAGAATCACCACTAGCTTATTTGTACCGCGCTGTTCAGTAATGAAAGCTGTGTATCTTCCAACGAGATTAGGAATTTCACGAAAGACATCAACTATTTCATAACCTACAAATACTTTAAACAACTTTCTGTCTCTCAAATGCATCCTAAACCTATTGATGTAGTTTAACAGAATAGCACAGGAGACAAAGAAATGATAATAACAGTTAAGATTCGCTGTGTGTTATGCACTATTCTTTATTCTAGGTGCTTTACAAGTAATAACTCAGTCATTCCTCACCACACCTGCATAAGTTAAGTACTAATATGATCCCCATTTTAAAGGACAAAATTGAGATACAGAAAGGTTAAAATGGGGCTCCTGGGTGGCTTAGTTGGTTGAGCATCTGACTTCGGCTCAGGTCAAGATCTTAAGGTTCATGAATTCAAGCCCCATGTCGGGCTCTGTGTTGACAGCTCAGAACCTACAGCCTGCTTCAGATTCTGTGTCTCCCTCCCTCCCTGCCCCATCCCTTCTCGTGCTCTGTCTCTGTCTCTCAAAAAATAAAACGTTGAAAAACAATTTTTTTTAAAAAAAAGAAGAAGAAATGTTAAATAACCTGCTTGGGGTTACACAGTTAGTAAGGGGATGGGGTAGAATTCTAACCAAAAAAACACAGCTTAACCAATATTATAGTGTCTCCAAGAAACTTACCTAGGGTCACAAAGTCAGGTAGCCAAATAGGGATTCCATCTTTAATGTGATTATCTAACCTTGAAATACTCAACATGCCCACAGACCAGCAGCATGGGTACCATGGGGGTGCTTGCTAAAAATGCAGACTCTCAGATCCTCTACTAGATCAACTGAATCAGAATCTGAATATAAACAAGGTTCCTAGGGGATTCCTGTGCAAATTCATGGCTCTAGCCCACTGAGTCTGAGGGACCACAGGTAAGGCTAATGTCTGGGATTCTCCCAAGGTGCATCAAAGAAGTGGTCAATGGAAATGTTGGAAAGAAATGTTTAAAACTTTCCCCTTTAGTTTCAAATGGAAAGATACTTCCACAACTATTCTGTGGATGGAAAGGTTCAAATTGACACACCTTTGTAAACACACTGTGTGTGCGGCACAGTGGAAAATATAGCAACAAATAATTCAAGCCCTTGCCCTCAAAAGCATACATTCTAGGTGCAGGTGGAAATGAAACATAGATCCTGGGTAATTACTTGATAGGCTAGAAGTCAGAAGACCTGGTTTTACCTCCTGAACCATCTTGCCTATAAAATACGCCTGAAAATTCTTACTTGCTTCACAGTGTTCGTTATACAAGGAATTAAAAGAGACAATCTATATGAAAGCACTTTGAAAACTCTCAAGCATTATACAAATATAAATGAATCAAAGACTTAGGTAGGATTTCAATGTGTAAAAATGTGATAGAAATTTTGATTTATGAAAGCAGGTCATCAGAAGCCTTTTTTTTCCTGTGGGTCTACAGACCCACTGGAAGAAATGGAGATATATTTGTCATGCATGCATTTATCTAACGAATATTCACTAAGCGCTTACTATGTGCCAGACTCTGTTCTAGATGCGGAAGATAGACCACAAAACAAAACAATAAATTTCCTACCCTTGTAAGCAGATTTTCTAGAGGAGAAAGACAATAAACAAATGAATATATAACAAATGTCAGTGGAGGTAAGTGCTATGAAGAAAAAAGCAATGTAATGAGGCAGAGAGTGATGGAGTTGGGGAGAGGTAGCCATATTTAAATAGAGTTATCATAAAGGCATCGCTCAGGAGTGATATTCAAATACAGACTGAATGAAAGGTATCACTGAAAAGAACATCACAAGCAGGGAAACAGCAAGTGCAAAGAAAGGCCCTTAGGTAGGCATGAGCTGAGTTGATTAATAAATGAACAAATGAATAGGACTACAGAACCAACGTGTGGTCACTACCACACCAGAAAAAAGACAATCAAGGAGAAGAGATTAAAGACTCCAAAAAATAGATCTAAGAGGTGAGGGGAACATCCCCAAAGAATTCACAATGAGACCAAGACCAAGATGTGATTTCCTAAAGTGTGACATTGTCTTCTGATTCACTAGAAAGCTTTTGGGTACAACACTGGGTATCATGTAAATTCTTTCAAGCGTCTTAAAAGATTATTAAGATAAAAGTCCAAGGCCACATTTGGAGGCCTAAAAAAAGCTATGGTCACTTAAAAATCACACAATTTAAAGTTAACCAAAAAAGCCAAACTCCTTTGAAAGAGTCTGGAGGTAGGATAAGGGAGAAGACTCTCCTCCTAACATATTTGGGAGGAGCAGAGCAGAATACCTATCATGATAGCAACAAAAGTCCAGGAGTAGTAACAGTGGCCTACACATAGTGTCTGTCTCTCGTTCTTGGTTGTACGTTAAGCACATTTGAGGGCAGGTGCTATATCTTTCTATGCACTCTGTATCCCCAGAGAATGACACACAAGCAAGGCTCAATAAATGAATTTTGGATGGATGGATAGATGGAAGGAAGGAAGGAAGGAAGGAAGGAAGGAAGGAAGGAAGGAAGGAAGGAAGGATAGAGGGATGGAGGGATGGATGGAAGGATGGATGGATGGATGGATGGATGGATGGATCAAGTGGTAAATAGAAGGCCACAGCTACCAAGAAAAAGCAATCTACAATATTTCCTACCTTTAACTGACTAATGGGAAAGGAAAGACAGTTTTGAGTTTCATCCCAGTTCAGGTAACAAAACTGGACAGGTGACTCAGAAGAATACATTATTTTATTTATTTTTAAATGAATTTTAAATTTTAGAACAGATCTAAATCTACAGAAACATTGTAAAGCTAGTATAGAGAATCCCCATAAACCCTACACCCAGTTTCCCCTATTATTAAAAACTTTTATCCATATGGTACATTTGTTACAATTAATGAAGCAATATAGACATATTGCTATTAACCCAAATCCCTATTTTATTTAGATTTCCTTAGTTTTACTTAGAATCCAATTGCACCCAGGATAGTATGATGTGTACATCTGTCATATCTCCATGGTTTCCTCATGGCTGTGACAGTTTCTTGGACTTGCCTTGTTTTGATGACTGTTAACAGTTTTGAGGAGTACTGGTCAGGTATTTTGTAAAATGTCCCCCATTTGGGACTTGTCTGACATATCTCTCATTTTGATTAAACTGGGGTGATGGGTTTTTGGGGAGGAAGACCACAGAGGTAAAGTGCCATTCTCACAGTATCACATCAAGCGTACCTACCATTGACATGATTTACCACTGTTGATGTCGACTGCAAACACTTGGGAGGTAGGATTTGCCACTTTTGTCCGCTGCAAAGTCACTCTCTTTTCTCTACTTTCCATACTGTACCCCTTGGAAAGAAGCCCTTATGTGAATCCCACACTTGCATGGGAGACTTGTCTGCTCCCATGTACATATTTATGATCATTTCTAGCAGTACAGACTCGGAGATATTATACTTGGGTTTATAATCCAGTTCATTATTTTCTTGCTCAAATGGTTCTACCTTTGGCCACTGGGAGCTCTTTCAGTTGCTTCCTATATACCTTTGACACACCTCCACCATGGAGCATTTTTATTTTTTAAGCACTTACTCTGGTATTGCCAAATGCTCCAGGCTCATCTTTTATGTTTTCTGCCCCAGTCTGAGAATAAGCCCTAGTTACTTTTATTAGAGAATGGTATTAGACCCCAAATCTTGGTGCTAGGCATACTCACTGTTACTGCAGGGGCTTGTTTCTGGCTCTCTCAGCTGCCTAGCAAAGAAATATACATGTGTATACTAACCCACTTATATATACACATCTATTAATAATTCCATGTTTAACTATATTACACTAAATATGCATAATACTGAGGTCTCCAACTCAGACTCATCACCACATGGATCATTCTAGCCCCTTCCCCCTCTGGAAACTGCCATTTCAACAGTGAGGAACCTGGCACCTACCATCTGTCATTCATTTATTTAACCGCGCACATCCAGTATCCATGTGGAGCACTATCAGAATTGTTACCCACACCATGGGAAATAACTTTATCAACTACTCCACGGTGCTAATGTGCAGTTTCATTTGCCTTTAGCCTTACAGCCCACCCTCATTTATAGTGTTATGTGGGTCAGCACCTTTCTTCCCACCTCCTTTAGTAAGGCTGTTTCATACATGTGTAACATAGTCAGATTCTTTGCTCAGAGCCAGCATTCTATCCTGGAATCCTCTAATCTCCTAAATTATATATATATATATTTTTATCTGTATACATTAAGGGTCACATTTTGTGAAGCTTCTAGTGGTTCTGACAAACGTGCAGGGTCATGCATCAACCATTACAGTATCACACACAACACATTCACAACTCTGCTTCACATTTTCATCTTCCCCCACACGCACTGGCAACCACTGATCATAAACTATTGGAACAGTTTTGCCTTTTCCAGAATGTCATGTATTGGAATCATCCAGCCTTTCAGACTGGCTTTTTCACTTAGCAATATGCATTAATAAAATGTTTTAATGTTTACTTATTTTTGAGAGAGGGAGAGAGAGAGAGAGACAGAGACAGAGACAGAGAGAGTGAGGGAGGGGAAGAGAGAGAGGGAGACACAGAATCCAAAGCAGGTTCCAGGCTCTGAGCTGTCAGCACAGAGCCTGATGTGAGGCTTGAACCCACGAACTGTGTGATCATGACCTGAGCCACGTCAGACCCTCAACTGACTGAGCCACCCAGGTGCCCCAGCAATATGCATTTAAGATTCACTGGTGTCTTTTCATGGCTTGATAGTTCATTTCTTTTTATTGATAAATAATATTCCATTGTATTCATGTACCACAATTATATTAATCCACTCACTTATTAAAGGATATCTTGGTTGCTTCAGTTTTGGGCAATGATGAATAAAACTGCTACACACACTCATATGCAGGATTTTGTGTAGGCATAAATTTTCAAATAAGTTGGGCAAATACAGAGAGGGCAAATGCTAGATTACATGGTAAAACCACATTTTGCTTTGAAAGAAACCGCCAAATTATTTTTCAAAGTAGTTGTATCATTTTGCACTCCCAATAGCAGTGAATGAGAGTTCCTGATGCTCTATATCCTCACGAGCAATTAGTGTCATCAGTTTTTGAATTTTATCCAGTCTAATAGGTGCACATATAGATTACATACATATTTTTGTCGGATTATACCTAAGTATTCAATTTATGGATCGCTGTTATAAATGATAGGTTTTTTGAGTTTCAAATTCCAACTGTTCACATTGCTGGTGGATAGGAAAGCAATAGAGTTTTTATATTAACCTTGTACCATGAAGCCTTGGTAAACTCACTTAGTAGTTTCAAGAGTTTGTTAGCCTGGGGGGATTTTCTCCACAAATGATGCTGTCATCTGCAAACAAAGGCAGCTTTATATCGTTCTTCCTGTAAATTTTTTCTTGTGGTTGTCGTCACAAATTATAACAAACTTGGTATCTTAAAACAATAGAGATTTATTTTCTCGCAGTTCTGTATGGCAGAAGTGCAAAATCAAGTTGTCCGCAGGGCTGAACACCTTGTGGAGGCTCTAGGGCAAATCTGGTCCCGAACTCGCCCCGCTTCCTCTAGCTGCCAGCCAGCATTCCTTGGTTGCATCACTTTGACCTCTGCCTCCGTCTTCTCATGGCCTTCTTTTCTGGGTATAGACCTAATCATCCTCTACTTCTCTCTGATAATAACATTTGTGATGGTATTTAGGTCCCACTTGGATAATCCTGAATAATCACTTCATCTCCAGACTCTTAATCATGTCTGCAAAGGCTTTTTTGGTTTCCCCAAAAAAAGGTAATAGTCAGATTCTGGAGATGTGGTTATACCTCTAGGAGCCATTATTAGCCTACCACACCTCCCAATTTGTATTCATCTAATTTCCTTCTCTTATCTTCTTGCAGTAGGTAGGGCTTTCCAGTACAGTGTTGAATAGGAAGAGTGAGGGAGAACACTCTTGCCTTCTTCTTAGGGAGACCTTTGGGGATAGTGTCTAGTTGCTCATACATGTATTAGCTAAAGTTTGTTTGTAGATTTTCTTTACCAAGCTAAGAACATTCCCCACTATTCCTAGTTTGATGAGAGCTTTTATTATAAACAGATGTTAAAATCTGTCATATGCCTTATCTGTGATAATTGATATGACCATATGATGTTTCCTCTTTAGTGTATTGATACGGTCAATTACATTACACTGAACCAGGCTTGCATATCTGGAGTAAATCCCCCTGTGTCGTGGCATATAATTCTTTCTATACATTGTTGAGTTCATTTTACTAACATGTTGTTGAAAATTATTTTTTTGCATTATATTCAAGAGTGATACTGATTTATGGTTTTCCTTTCTTGCAATGTCTCTATCTGGTTTTGGTATTGGGGTAATGATGGTCTCACAAAGTGAGCATTCTCTCTTCTTCTATTTTCTGGAAGACATTGTAGAGAATTGATATTCTTTCTTCCTTAAATGTTTGGTAGAATTCATCAGTGAAACCATCTTTAGCCAGTGCTTTCCTTTTTGGAAGGGTTTAATTTTTCTTTAATAATTTATTATTAAATTATTAAATAATAAAATTATTTTATAATATTCTAGAATTAAAATAGTTTTATGACATAGCTTATAACATAGTTTATATAAATATATACTTACATATTTACTATTATATATAATATTTACAGAATAAATTAAAATTAAAATTACTTTTTTGATAGATACAGGCTTATTTGGGATTATTTCTCCTTGCAGGTATCAATCCAACTAAATCGATAATCACTTTATTTTTTAAATTTTTTTTTCAACGTTTTTTATTTATTTTTGGGACAGAGAGAGACAGAGCATGAACGGGGGAGGGGCAGAGGGAGAGGGAGACACAGAATCGGAAACAGGCTCCAGGCTCTGAGCCATCAGCCCAGAGCCCGACGAGGGGCTCGAACCCATTGACCGCGAGATCGTGACCTGGCTGAAGTCGGACGCTTAACCGACTGCGCCACCCAGGCGCCCCTCGATAATCACTTTAAATGTTAGTGGTCGAAATGCACCAGTTGAAATCAGAGATTGATATGAAACAAGACCCTTCTATATGTTGTTTATAAGAAATCCACTTGAAAAATAAAGAATCAGAGGACACCTGGGTAGCTCAGTAGGTTAAGCTCAGGTCATAATCTTGAAGTTTGTGAGTTCGAGCCCCTCGTCAGGCTCCATGCTGACAGTATGAAGCCTTCTTGGGATTCTCTCTCTCTCCCTCTCTCTGTCCCTGCCCTGTTTAAGTAGGCTCTCTCTCTCTCTCAAAAATAAATAAAAATTAAAAAAAAAAATGAAGATTCAGAAGGTTAAAAATAAAGGGATGGAAGAAGATATAACATTAATCAAAGTAAAGCAGAAGAACCTATATTAATTTCAGACAAAGCAGACTTAAGAAAAAGGAACATTATCAGGGATTAAAAAAAAGGGTTTTACAGAATGATAAAGGGGCCATTTCTCCAACGAAACATAACAATCCTAAACATGTATACACCTGACAATAGAGCATCAAAATACATGAGGCATAATCTGGAAAGAACTAAAGAGAGAAACAGACAAATCTACTATTATAGCTGGAGACTTCAAAACCCCTCTTTCAGTAATTGATAACTCAAACAAGTAGAATATGAGCAAAGATATATTTCACTTGAATAGCTTTATCAATCAGTTATCAATTATCATGATCAAACTGACATGTATAGGAAACTAAAAACAAAAAATAACAGTTGACTACATATTCTAAAATTCAGATAAAACATTCATCAAGATAGGGCTTTTTGTCTAACTTTTGTCTTTATTTTTACATCTCTTTTTCTGCCTTCTCTAGCTTTAATTGAACATTTTCTATAGTTCCATTTTATCTCCTCTCAGCATATCAATTATACTTTCTATTATACATTCTTTTAGTGTTGCCCTAGAGTTTTCAATATACATTTTTAACGAATTTAAGTCTATCTTCAATACTATACTGCTACTTCAATACCATACCGTTAGATACTGGGAGGTATCTTTTAACAAAGTATTCCTAATTCCTCCTTTCTTTTTTTTTTTTTTTTTTTAACGTTTATTTATTTTTGAGACAGAGAGAGACAGAGCATGAACGGGGGAGGGTCAGAGAGAGGGAGACACAGAATCGGAAGCAGGCTCCAGGCTCTGAGCTGTCAGCACAGAGCCCGACGCGGGGCTCAAACTCACGGACCGTGAGATCATGACCTGAGCCGAAGTCGGATGCTTAACCGACTGAGCCACCCAGGCGCCCCCTAATTCCTCCTTTCTATCCCATCCAAACAGGATTAAATGCCCAGTACATTCTTACTATTATTTTAAACAGTTATCTTTTAGATTAATTGAGAAAGAAAAGTAATTTTATTTTTCATATATTCTCTTCTGATGTTCCTTTTTTTACATATAGATCAGAATTTCTGACATATATCATTTTCTGTCTCCTTGAAGAACTTCTTTCAGCATTTCTTATAGGGCAGGTCTGCTTGGCAGTGAATTCCCTCAGTTATACATGTCTGAGCTCCTTCACTTCTGAAGGATAATTTCACTGGATATCGATTTCTTGCTTGGGTTTTTTTTCTTCGAACACTATGAGTGTTCATTCTATAAGTACTTTATTCTACTCACTTCTTGCTGACATGGTTTCCAATGAGAAGTCTACTGTAATTATTTCCTTTTTCCTCTATAGGTAAGGTGTTTTCTTTCTCTGGCCTTTTTCAAGATTTTCAATTTGTCTTTGGTTTCCTTTGGTTTGAATATGATATATTTAGGTATAGTTTTTTGGGTTTTTTCCCCCCATATTTATCCTTTTAGGTGTTATCTGAGCTTCCTGGATCTGTGGCTTGATATCTGTCATTAATTTTGGCAAATTCTTGGCCATTAATTCAAATATGTTGTCTGCTCCATTTTCTCTTTCTTCTTCTAGTATCCCAATTATATATGTATTACACGTTAGAAATTGTCCCTCAGTTTTTAATGTTTTTCTAAATCTTTTTTTTAAAGTTTATTTATTCATTTTTGAGAGAGAGAGAGAGAGAGAGAGAACACACAAGTGGTGGGGGGACAGAGAGAGAGGGAGAGAGAATCCCAAGTAGGCTCCCCACTGTCAGCACAAAGATGGATGCAGGGCTTGAACTCATGAAACATATCATGACCTGAGCCAAAACCAAGAGTCAAATGCTTAACTGACTGAACCACCCAGGACCCCACTGTTTTCTGTTCTCTTTGTTTGTTGTTGTTGTTTTCTTATCCTTTTATCTCTTTATGCTTCAGTTTAGGAGGTTTCTTTGGATCTATCTTCAATGGTCACTCATTATATCCAGTCTTCTCATGAGCTCATCAATGCAGTCTTCATTTCTGTTCCAGTGTTTCTGATTTCTAGCTTTTCCTTTTGAATGTTTCTTAGAGTTTCTATCTTCCTGCTTACATTAACTATCCTTTCATGTTGTCTATTTTCTCCATTAGAATTATTAACATATTAGTCAAAATTATCTTAAATATCTCTGATAATTTCAATATCTATATCATGTCTGAATCTGGTTCTGATGTTTGTTTTGTCTCTACAGACTGTGTTTTTTCTTGGGTTTTAGCATCTCTTGTAATTTTTTGTTGAAAGTCAGTATGACATTAGGAACAGGTCTTTTGTGTCAGATTTTATGCTAATCTAATCAGGAACCAAGCTGTATTTTATGTTTGCTGTAGTCACCAGTGCCAAAGTCTTCAAGTGCCATCATATCCTTGTTGTGGTCCATCCTGTTTACTTTGGGTTTCCTAAGTGTTCCTCCTCAGAGAGAGTCTCTGTCTTTTAGCTCTGTTATCTACAATCCACTAGTTACTGGAACCCTGTTGGTGTAGTGATAATGTATAGGGGAGAACAAGTATTTCATAATCCTATGGTTAAACTTTTAGTGGACCAATGTGCCTAGATTATACCCTTCACAAATGTGTATTAGCTTTTCTCTCCTACTTTGATGAGGCAGGAAGAGTGAAAGGGAAATGCCCTCCCAGGTGAGATAAAACTCAAGCAAATTCTTTTGTCCTGGAGAGCAGGTCTTTGTTAAGGAGAATGCTCTGTGTATATTTTGCAAAGATTATCTTCCCCTTACCCTGTGATAGCCAAGAGAAGAAACTTCTTGGCTCTTCACTGTGAGAACCTGGGGTTCCATGAGGTAAAACCCACAAATATGCCAGCACCCTATGCAGCTTCTAACAAGTGGTCAAAAAATGACCACTTAAAGAGGACCTGGGTGGCTCGGTCATTTGAGCATCTGACTTCGACCAGGTCATGATCTCATGGTTCTGGAGTTTGAGCCCCACATTGGGCTCTGTGCTGACAGCTCAGGGTCTGGCATCTGCTTCGGATTCTGTGTGTCCCTCTCTTTCTGCCCCTTCCCGACTCATCCTCTGTCTCTATCTCTCGAGAATAAATAAACATTAAAAAAAATTTTTTTTAATTACCACTTAAGTGTTCTTGCCAGTTTATGGCTCTTGCAGGTAAGTAAGCAGATCTTAGTTGACTCTCAGGAGTCGCTCTCTCCATATATCAGAGTGGGAGTTTGCCCTGAGGCCTAAGTTCTTTGCAAGGTCTGGGAAGAGCCACTGATTTTCAGTGTATTCATCTTTTTTTTTTCTCCTCCAAGAGCAGAAACGACAACTTCCAAGCTCTTTACATGTCAGGAAGTTCTTAAATATCAAGACAAGCCTTTATTGTCTAGATATCAGGTATGGATAAAGATACAAATTATATATAGTATTTAAGGTGTTTCAGGTACATGCCAAGTAACTTATGGTCAACGAAAATTGGAAAGGCCTGCAGAAATTCACTTTAGCTAAAATGATAAATGAAGGCTTCATGGAACAGATAGAATTTGGTATGAACCTTGAAGAAGACATAAAATGTAAAGACGAGAGGGCAGAAGAAAGAGTACCGCCATCAGAAGAAACACTGAAAGCACAGAAGGATGAGACACATCCTTAAACGATAATAAATGGATCCATCTAAGGAAACTCTGTGAGGGACAGGAAGCATGACAGATGGCAGTAGTGATATTTGGGGGTAGGGGGTGTCGATGTGTGTTTTAGCACGTGTAACTTTTAGAGTCTGGGGTGTGTTGGATCTCGTGACAACAACTGAGAGCCAGAGACCACACAAGAGATTAAAATTGCAGTTCGGGCATACAGCTATTTCTTTATATCCAGGACTATGACCTAGCTTTAATTACACAAAATACTTCAGAAAGTACATTAGTATTTTACTACTGTCAAAAGAACAATGGATTTTCCAGTGGGACTAAGTGGGCACACACTTTTGTTTTACTCCTTATTTTAATATTGCTTCCCTTGCCCCTCTGCTAAAACAAAAAATTACCATAGAGAAATAAATGCTACATTTCAAATTATCCACATCACAGAGCACCATAAACTCTCCTCAGGGCTCATGTAAATCCAACATTAACCAAGCTCACCTCTGCTCAGCTTTGGGGGAAAACCCTTATGAGAAAATATCTCACAATTAAAATAGCTATCCATATAAATGTTCCTCCATCAGTGCCCACAATTTCAAGGAAATGACTAAACTAGGAGATAAAAGGCCTGAAAAGTCAAAAGCAACACATTAAATAGACTAGAATTCAACTGTGGTTAGTTGAAATTAACATTAATAATAAATTCATAGTATTACATTCAATTGTATTTTTTTATTTTCTTAATCTGAAATCTCTAGCACAATACTTTTTTGTGTGGTCTAAAGCAACTCAAAGCTTTTCTAAGGCCTATAATTACAAGTCTCCATGGTACAGTTTCATTAAAAACTTTCATTAAACAACAGCTGCCCTTGTATATGGTCTTCTAATCAATTTGGTCAAACAGAATGACTTCTAATCAGCTGTTGATAAAAATAGAAGATGAAATTTTAATTCTAATAGATTAACCACAAACTCAAGACAGTCTTCAAAATCCATCTAGCTCTATTCTCCAGTGGATTTAATGACTATTCAGCAACTCATTACTAAATAGAACAAGATGAACATTTTCCAGTTCATTAAAGAAATGTACTATGTATTTTTGCATTGTCCTCATGATTCGTTACAGGGAGTCTTAATTACAAGATAATGGATAATGGTTATTAAATGCAGACTGCAGTAATGAAGCTCTATTCATTTGCGAACCTCAGAGACTGCAAAGAGAGGAAAATAAAATTACTAGCTTCAAAAGATTAACGGATCAAATTATTATTCAATTTTGAAAATCTCATTCAGACTTCATAGAAACAAGAAGAGATTAAAAACTAGTATTAAGACCACAGTAGTACATTAAAAAAAATAATATCTTAAGGCTATTACTGCATAATAAGCTTCAGATGTGATTATTAGAAAAACATATAGCTAACAATGGGAAAACATACATTTTTATTTCCTGAACAAATCTTATTTATGAGATAGGAAGTTACTAGTAGGATCTTAAAGACAGTCTTGGTGAACACAGAAGATACATGCTCCTGTGTTACAAAAGAACAGCACAATGGAAGGTATTATTAACATTTTATACTTCATTAATGAAAAATAGGATTTAAAATCAACTGCTGCTTGAGAAAGCTTGTCATTAAGTGGAATTCATGCCAACCCTATAATAAGAGCTTCTGGGCACATTATTCATTAGCACCATGTTTTCTATCGCTCTCTAAGAAACTACCTTAAAGTTAGCAAGAGAGTTTTGTATGGTAATTCTGGTAATTCTGACACTAATTTATACTTGCAATCTGCAATGGGACTTTTTTTTTAAACAAATATAATGTACAAAAATATGAAGCCCCAAATTAAAACATATTCTTTGATACTGTATTCTTTTGATCAACATAGGCTTGAAAATAATTTGGGGTGAGATATCAAGATCCAGTGTTATGGCTTAAGAACTGGCCAGAGTAAAGATGGAAGCACAAAGCCTCTGGGGAGGTATCAATATGATGCTAATACTCAGTCTGGAGACAATTAAACCCACAAAGACAGCCTTACAAGATCCAGGGATAATAGCTAACTTTATGAAAAAGGGGGTCGGGGGTGTTTCCTAAAAGAGAGAGGAAAAGCTGAAGAAGGAAAGAAAAATAAATAACACCTGCTTTCCCAGTTCTTTCCTTTGATCTAAATAGTGAGCTCTGAAAATACTCCTCAGTTGGTCTAGTCCGTCACGTGAGATACGCAACAGAACATCGTAATTAAGCAGTAAGGCATGTTCAAGCAGAATGGCAATCAGAAAGCAATCACAATCTCGGAGTTAGGAAATATCTCAAATACCCCAAGGGTAAGATTAGTTCATGATAACCACATTCCTCGCAGTTGCCTTCTCCTCAATAAAAATAAAAATGTGGCCATTTAAAATAATGCAGAACGGTATGATTCAAATGGAATACAAGGTGGGGACTCTGACTATATAATCCTTGGTAATTGACAGTAATGTCCCTGGGAGAATTTTCTAAACCATTATGTTAACCATACAAAGATATGTGTTAGGACTGCTTGACACAAACAAGAGTCCCTAAGTTATGTCTAATATGACAAGAAGTTTCCTTTCACTTCTAAAACTTAGGTTATTTGAAATGAGTTTCATAACCGTAATAATGCTGCAGATGACGTTCCAATCAATGCAAACAGCATCTCTTTTAGAGTGAATTCAAATTGTTTAATCTTTCAAACAACTCTAAATGGTTTTTGTTTATTGTTTTGTTTTTTTATTTTACAAATTTGGAAAAAGAAAAGGATTATTTAACTCAACTGTTTATGAGACCATATTGTCATCATTTTGGACTAAGAGTCAAACAGAGAGACAACAGAATGTTTTCTAAACCTAGCTCTATGCCTCCTCTAATTTTTACTATTGCATTAGTGCTCCTGAGGATATCTATAAATATCTACATGAGTTAACAGTTCAGAAAGGAGCTCCCCATGGGGTGCCTGGGGGGCTCAGTCAGTTGAGTGTCCGATTTCAGCTCAGGTCATGATCTTACATTTGAGGGATCAAGCCTGGTGTCAGGCTCACACAGAGCCCGCTTGAGATTCTCTTTCCCTCTCTGTCTCCCTCTCTGCCTGCCCCTCCCTTCTCAAAATAAATAAATAAACATTTTTAAAAAAGAAAAAAAAGAGCTCCCCAAAATCATGCTACACTTCTGAGTTCTTATCTCTCCTCTTCCCACTCCCCCTTTTGAGTAAGGGTATCAGGGAAGGAGAGCTGGGACAGGTGAGCCCCAGAAGGTCTGAAACTAAAACAAAGGTTCTTGGTAAAATTAAGATAGTGGGGATAGTTGCAAAACTCTGTGAACATACTAAAAATCCCTGAACTGTATACTTTCAAGGTGTCTATCTTATGGAAATTTTATCTCAGCTTAAAATAAAAAACAAAAGACAATGTGTTCATGAGAGAAAAGGGGGGAAGGCAAAAAACTAATAAAGCTAACTCTACATAAAATTATCAATTAGTTGACAAATCAAGTATATATAATCAACTGTACCCTTACCCTTTTCTTGAACACATTTTAACACTATTCCTAGTCCTCTCTGTAAGTGGTTCCTATTAGCTGCCAAGTAGGACATCCACAATCCAAGCCTCCTAACTGTCATCAACGATTACAATATAACTGTAAGCTGTTATTAGTCTAAATAAATATGGCATCCATTGATAATGCTTCAGTCCGTAGGTAAAGTTAACCAAAAAATACAGCATTTATATTCAAAAGCCTTAAACAATCTAAAGCATTACTTTTAAAGGAGAATACTTCAACAAACACATCATTACAATTCCTTAAAAATATTTTTGAAGAGTGGTATCAACACGGAGAGTATCATGCTGGCCAAAGAGAGAGAGAACTTTAATGAAAGGACCTTTCAGGACGAGTTCAATGATGCCTGGTGGGGGCAAGGTGGGGGATGCTGAGACTCTGCCCTTGCACGGTCTGGAGTTCCACTGTCTAATACAGTACTCACTCACCGATGTGGCTACTGAATACTGCAAAATGGTTAATCCAAACTGGAATGTGTTAGAAGAGTAAAGTGCACAAAGGGTTTCAAAGCTTTAGCATAAAAAAATGGAATGGAATGTAAAATATTTCTTAATTTTTATATTGCTTATACATTGAAATGAGATATTGTGGATTTACTGGGTTAAACACAATATATTATAATTACTTTCACCTATTTTTTTACTTTATTAATGTAGCTATTAAAATTTTTTAAATTATGCATCTCTATTAGACAGCACTGGTCTAGAGCCTCAATGAGACACCAAAGTCTGTAATCACTCTGAGTAGGCTACAATTTGATGTCCTTTTATACCAATATCCTTTACATGTTGGTTTACATTTATTTAGGGGGGAAAAAAGGCTTACTTCTGCATAGGGGTAGAACAAGAAGATTTCTGGTGACAGCACTTAACTATTCTCTCTCATCCAAGCAATTCAGCTCAGCCCCCAAATTTGAATCCTCCCTCAGCCAAACAAAAGCTCTGTAATTAACTAAACCCACCTTTATTAAAAAGTGTACACTATCCATTTGGAGAACATAAGAGCATGTCCCTGGAATGTCTTATACCCAATCCTGGTCACATAATGTAGAGGAATGCTAGTACATGCAATTTGCTCTGCCTGGAACATTTTCAGTGGTTTCAAGGCTTCTTGTGGATTAGCACCCAAGGAAACTGGCCAGGTGGCCGGCCCTTCATCCTGTCTGTGATTGACCTTGCTTTCAGTTTTCAAACACAGGACTAACTCTAAAACTACACTTACAGACTCATGACTATTTATGACTTGTGCTCACAGCTCTGTGTTCAAATCGACCCAGCCGTTCTCTTTCCCAACCCTTCAATATCCTATTTATCTACTGAGTGCCTACTATGTGCCAGTACA
This sequence comes from Herpailurus yagouaroundi, assembly GCF_014898765.1. NCBI lineage: Eukaryota > Metazoa > Chordata > Mammalia > Carnivora > Felidae > Herpailurus > Herpailurus yagouaroundi. Next base: position 32,187,104 of record NW_024412407.1, read on the forward strand.
GTTGTATATCTATAGACACAGCAGTGTGTACAAGCCAAGGCTTTCCTCTACAGGACTCTGTACCATCAGAGGTGACACTGACTTAGCTATATAAGTTACATTTGCTTTCTCTTAGTCTGGCTACTTAAATTAAAAAAGAAAAAATCTTTATCTGTCTCCATCACCTTACCCTCTGTTTTTCAGAGAGCTTGTGGCATTGCCAAGAAGACAAAAGTAAGATTCGTGAGATGAGGCTAGCACCCTATGATCAAACAAAAACACCAGAAATACCCACAGGCATTGTTATTGTATAGGTATAATGGTTTGGATAAAATAGTAAAGTGTTTTAGAGTCAATATAAAGTGAAAACATCGATCTGTAAACCAAGTTACTGATGACAAATGCCTCAAAATCACAATGCTTTCCTTTTTAGCCAGCCCCTGCAGCCGAACGTACTGATGTAGGGATTTACTATGTTAAGCAAATGTCCTCTGTTGATGTGGTCGTTTTAAAGTCATCTTATCTTAAAATGACACAAGCATATCTAACATACTCTTTTTTCCTTCGCATTTGCGGGGAGGGAAGGGACTGCAATACAGGCTAAAATGTGATTTGGTATCACTATACTTTGGCAAAGAAGAGTAAAATGAAGAAGCATTTTAACAAAATAACAAGCTAGATATGCTTCAAACAACTGAATTTCATTTTGATTGTGCTTTCTATTGTCACTAGCAAGTTTGGAATATATAGTATATATTAACATTAAAAGTCAGGTATGCTTGTGTGGAATCTATTAACTTGAGAGAAAATTACTCAAATTGAAGACATAGCTGCTTAAAATGGATTTAGAAATACATTTTACTGAACAAAGCAAGCTAGAAAATTAGTCTACTTTATCAGGATTAGAAAGTGCTATGAATTTTAAACACAAAGCTTTTAAAAACAATGCAGAGCATATTTGAGATTATCATACCTCAATGTCATCATAAATCTTTTTTTTTTTTTCCAACAGTTGATGATAAGTATGTAGAGTTACTTTTTACAGTGACCTGTCTTTCATAAAAGAAGTTGTGTTAATTTTTCTGTGGGGAGTTTTATCTCTTGGTGATTGTTTCTCTGTACCTGGAGACTCGTATCTCATGCATCCCATTAGCAGATCTACAGATGGACACACCTTGAAAAGGCTCTGAACAGAAAGTATTTACTGTGTGGAGCTCTCAGGCTGGCCATCTGGGTTACTGCACTTACCACTTACCGACCACTTACAAAGACAATGCTGCCTTCTCTCCTACTGTTCACAGTTTTCACGTTAAAATTCTGTCTCTATTTTTCAACCAGTCCTGCCTTCATTTTTATCTTTATTCCCCCTTTTCATTCAGCCACCACCAGAGGCCTTGATTCCTCAACAAAAGAGGTATGTTCTGGCAAAAGAAAAAGTGTTAGAGCCCCCGCAAATCTCACCAATGGGTAAGGGTCTATAATCAGAGAGGGTCACCACAAACTTTTGCCAGGTCGTGTGCATCACTGGGATATTAGAATCATTCACAATTCCTGAAAACACTTGAGGCAAGGAGAAAGGAAGGAAAAAGAGGTTTGTCAACGAGGCAGGAAGAACAGTCCTGAGCTAGACTCTGCAAAAGCCATGAACTAATGCAACATGCTTGCAAGCTGGATCCATTTTGAATATTAACTAGAACTCATCTAGGATCTCCCCGGATGTCACACATTTTTTTTTTTAAAGCACTGCCTTGCCAATGAATATATATGCCTGTATTTCCCTCATAGCAGAAAGGTTGTGAGTTCCTTTTCCAAAACTAAATAGAAATAGAAATAACATATAACCATACAGTAATGATGTATATTTCAGACAAATAGCTTACACTACACACTTAATACGGAGGTTTTATCTGTCTCTCGCAGAACTTCCTATTACAAAACTAATAGGTTTGATTAAAAGGCTATTCATTTTTAGGAGATTTCCCCCCCATCAGAAAACAGAATATAAATAGTTTCTTAACATGTATAAGTTAGGTCTTTACCTACCTTCCTTTTAAGCCTACATTTAAAAATTTTGATACATATTTAATGTTTTTAATATTACCTATATAATTGCTTTAAGTGTGGCATTTATTTCCTCCCTCTAAAGTACATGTTACATCATAGATATAATTTCTCCCTGGTATTTCAGGAAGCTATTAAATGTCAAAATCCAAAGTGAATACATAGGTAACTCAAAAATGTAAAACCTCATAAAGACAAAAATTCAGCTGTTAAGTTTATTACCAAAAATAGGAAATGGGATTCACAATGATAACCTATAAGGTAAAATGGCATTTAAAAAACTGGGCTAGAGACAGTTCACAGTGTCAACTTATGTTGGAGATCCATTTACTTGTGTTTCTGTCAGAAATATCACAAATTTACTCTTGATAAAGAAGATTTTCTGGGTTGACCTGGCCTAGTTTTTTTTTTATATCCTACACGTGGAAACTAAAGAGCACAAAAATTTAAAATTTTTTAAGCATGAGGAGCTAAAAAGTGTTGTAATACGGAATGGGCAGATAAGACAGTCTTAATCATGGCGTTTTTCATCTCAAAACCTCCAACTGGTTAAAGAATAAAACTTTAGGATCCATTCGCCAGGATCTGCATCTAATCTAATATTCCACTGTTCTCTTCTGCTGTTCACTCTAAAGTATCACAGACTCTAGCTAACTCTTATGACGATGATGGTGCTGACGACAGTAATTACCAGTGGTAGTGGTAACAGAATAGGCCCCCCTTTCTGAGAACTCACCAGGTGCTTGGTTCCAGAGAACACTTTATACATCTACACTCATTCCATCTTCATGATAACTTAAAGATCAGTACTATTTTATTTTTTTATTTTAGAGGGAGAGAGAGAGAGACAGAGAGAGAGACCAGGGGGAGGGACAGAGGGGGGGAGAGAGAGAGAGAGAGACAGAGACAGAGACAGAGACAGAGACAGACAGGGAGAATCTTAAACAGCATGAAGCCTCATGCAGGGCTCGATCTCATAACCCTGATATCATGACCTGAGCCCAAATCAAGAGTTGGACATTCAAGTAACTGAGTCACCAGATACCCCTAAAGACAGGTTCTCTTATCATCTCCAATTACAAATGAAAAAAACAGAGGGTGCAGACATTGAGGAACTCATCTATGACAATTTGTAAGTGTCATGAATGGAATCTGACACAACTTTTTCTAAGCCCAGGCCATACTCCTGCCCTCCTAACCAAGACTAGTTACTGTTTTGCAAAAACACCCTCTACCGTATCAACTTTGTACTCTCTATTCTTTCTCTCCCTCTCAAAATCTTATCTGGCCCAGTTCCCTTCAATATGAAGTGGCACTGGGGCACCTGGGTGGCTCAGTCAGTTGAGTGTCCGACTTTGGCTCAGGTTATGATCTCACAGTTTGTGGGTTTGAGCCCCGCATCAGGCTCTGGCTGACCATTTGCTCAGAGCCTGGAGCCTGCTTCAGATTCTGTGTCTCTTTCTTTCTCTGCCCCTCCCCTGCTCATGCTTTGTCTCACTCTGTTTCTCAAAAATAAATAAATGTAAAAATTAAAAAAAATTATAATATGAGTGGCATTAACACTGCTTTCTTTCTGTTTTTTGAATATAACATGATGACTGGAGCTATGGCAGCCATTTTTCAACCATGAGGGAAATGCCAAGAGAATAACAGGTATCAATCCTGACACTGATGATGAACTAACCAGACTTCTCATTATGTAAGAAAAATAATGCCTTATTTATTTAAGTCACTGTTGTCAAGTTCAGTGCTTTGCCGCCATCCAGAATCCTAACTGATGCAGCCTCTGGACTATTTACTTTTGCTCTGTTGACCTAGAAATCCAATGGTACACTACATCTGTTAATTTCCCAGAGGCATCACTCTCCACAACCATGACACAAAGTATCACATCCCCCCATACACTCTGCTTTGCAGGGCTGAGACTCTTTGTACTGCTTTGCAGTACTATATACTGCCAGCTATGCTCATCCAAACCTCTAACTTCCCACTCCATCTACACTGGTTAATCAGACAGAAGTCAGAATCCCGTGGAATAAAATGTGGAAGGAAAAATAGCAAGTAAAAGAGGGGATTCAAGAGGGGCACGTGGGTGTCTCGGTCAGTTAAGCATCTGACTTTGGCTCAGATCATGATCTCGCAGTTTGTGAGTTTGAGCCCCATGTCAGCCTCTGGGCTGACAGCTCAGAGCCTGGAGCCTGCTTCGGATTCTGTGTCTCCCTCTCTCTCTGCCCTTCCCCTGCTCGCACTCTGTCTCTCTCTCTCTCTCTCCCTCGTTCTTTGCCCCTCTCCCCCTTTTGCACTCTCTCTCTTAAAAATAAATACACATTAAACAATTTTTTTTAATTAAAAACAAAGGGGGGGATTCAAGAAAGCTGTTAGGAATTACTAGGAAAAGCCGAAAGCGAAAAGCCACAGAACAGCAGAGATTTCTTAGAGAAGCAACCATCCAAGAGACTAGTCCATGAAGCATCTATACACCAATCCGTGTGAACAAGTTATTGAAGAAACAAGAAGGAACTGTTTTATCAACAGAAAATATAAGAAGCTCTACCAGTAGTAGAAAATGGAGGAAGAAACTAAGGCACAAGTCTTTCTTTCTTTTTTTTTTTTTTAAAGCTAATCGAAGATACAAGGCCAGAACAAGTTGAGATATTTCTACACATGTCTGCCCCTCACTCCTCGGCCCAGCCCCTCACTTTGAGGGCCATGACTATCTCATTCATCTTCGTGATATTGACCACGTGAGCTAGCACAGTGGTCATAGTATGAACTTAATAATTACACAATCCAAATGAATTCCGTATTAGTCAAGCTTTAGTGAAACATAATGTCCACACTGAACACAAATGAACTCTTCAATGATTCCACAGCTGCCTACTTGTATAAACAAGCGGGTTTTTACTTAATTAATTCCTTTAATCAACACTTACACAGCACATACCATGTGCTGGCCATTGCCCTAAGAGCTTTAAAAATAACCTGACAAATCTTTAAAAATAAAGCAGTTATCTGATGCTTCAGGATCCAAATGAGGCTATCTTGCTGAGAAAGTCTGAGAGTAACAAAGGGAGAAAACCATATTCTTAAGGCTCAAGTACTCAAGAAGGAATCTTGAGAAATCCTTGATGGCAGCAAGCGCTTATGCTTCCTGACTCTGGGGCTCTTTCCTCAACCTATTCTGTCCCAACTCAAGTATTTGTGGCTGGCTGCTGTGTGCTCAGCAATAACTAATAAGCTTCCCTGACTGGAAATGGCTCCATTTTGAGAGAGGCGGACATATGTGCTAAGTAGCATGTACAAAGCGCTAGAGAGGGGAAGGAGAGTTAGGAAATACCATCAAGGGGCTATGACAGAATGGAGTCCCCAGGAGGGTATGATGGAAAGATGTGAGTGGCTGAGGAGAAACCTCAGAGGAACAGTGTATGGAGAGAGCAATTTAGTTCCAAGACATTCTAAACTAGGGCTCCTCACTAATTGGTAAAATTTGGGTTTTGATTACCCGATTTTAGTCCTAGTTTCAGTCAGTTCAACTGAGCAAATTTATATTAAATTTCTTCTACTCTCCTTTTCTAAGTTATTTAGTCAAAATATTAACACAAAATATTTTGATTGGCAACACTGCTCTCAGCCCAGGGAGAAAATTTTCTCTTTTCTTGGAAGAGTTTCTGATTTTGGTTGGACAAATGACCTGACTTCACTGGGAGGGAGGGGAGGACAGGGTGAGGAAGGGTTTGTAACCTATGGTTTCAATTCAATGAATTTTCTTTAATCAAATATTTTCACAAAGTCCACATCTAGTTCTCTTCACCTGTCAACTAGTTTTGTGCAAGTAATGTTACACAGTTACTAAATGTATTACTTCTTTCACATAGATTTAAATTTTAACAGGCTTAAACTAAGGACTAAGCATCTAATCATGGAATTTCATACATTAGCACCAGGAACAGGAAGGGGGCAATGTTACCAGAGACTGCAAGGGAGGTGTTCTGTACTTGGACCCTTACAATGGCATGCCTATGCTTCTACAGCTACGTGTTAACTGTAATACTGTCTGCTTAAAAATTTATATTTCTACAGACCATAATCTTCTATGTCTACAGGACTTGACAGAACCTAGTGAGTATTCTTTGGTTCAAAATTAATAATGATACATGAGAAAAACTTTGCCATATTTTCAAATGTTTGATGTGATGGACTTAAACAAAAATACACAATTTTCCTTTTTGTAAACTTACAGGGTCTTTTCTAAATACATGTGTGCTATGAATGTCTTGCTGGGATATCTATTACACGGTATCCCCAAAGCTGTGTGGCCATGAGACCCTTTTGTAAGAAAGGTTTTCATTGGCATACTGTGCCAAGGAACACAATTTGAAATCACTGTTTTAGCTGAAAAACTGTCCCCAAATACACAACCTTTCTTTATTCATCTGGTTAGGGGCAACCTGGTCTTTAGAATAACCTTTCAATTCTGGCTGTACTTTTCCAGTATTCCAAATCATCCAAGGCCATGTATTGTTGAGTTCATTACACTGGCTAGCTAATGAAAATGTGTTATGAAGCAGACTGCATGAAAAGGAAGAACACAATCTTTTAACTTCCAAAACTCTTTTTTTTTTTGCAAAATTTTATTTGAACTTTATAGGACATGAAATCAAATCCTCATTGCTGTTTCTTCTTTAGTCTAGTTATTCACAGACCAAGTCTTAAAATAGGTTCATTTCAAATTGTCAGATTATCAAAAGGTTTCTAACTCCTTGCACTAAGATGCACACATACAGAGATGATCTTTATAAATCTTGATTTTGAAAGCTCCCACGGTATCTCCATCTTAATTTATAGTAGGATTTCCCTTAGTTCTTAAAAAACATTTTTCATTAACATAATCCCGGTTAATTTTTGAAAAAAAGAATGTAACAAAGAACTGAAGTCCCACTAAGTCATTTGTTGCCGTTATACAGAGAATACATCTGCAAATGCCCTCATTCTTAAGAGGGGACACACAATTGCAACAACATGGATGAAACTAGAGAGTACAATGCAAGGTAAAATCAGTCAGAGAAAGACAAATATCACAATTTCACTCATATGTGGAATTTAAGAAACAACACAGATGAACATAGGGGAAGGGAAGGAGAAGTAAAATAAAAACAGAGAGGGAGGCAAACCATAAGAGACTCTTAATTAAATACAGAGAACAAACTGAGGGTTGCTGGAGGGATGTTGGGTGAGGGGATGGGCTAAATGGGCAAAGGGCATTAAGGAAGGCATTTGTTGTGATGAGCACTGTGTGTTATATGTAAGTGATAAATCACTAAATTCTACCCCTGAAATCTTTATTACACTATGTCACTAACTTGGATTTATATAAATAAAAAAAAAGGGCATTGTATGAAGAGGGCATACAAGTTAACAAATTACAGCGATTACTAATAAAAATTTAGGAAGGCGGCCAGTTCTCTTCTTATGTCAGAGAATACAGCCTCCCCTTTCCTCATTTTTCCCTTCATTTTTTTCCCCAATTGATTAACAAAAATTTAGAATTGTGGCATTTAAAAGCTATTTTTTGTTAAAGATTCCATGAGGCATGAGACTTCTAGATTTACACATTAAAGAAAAGAAACACGATTTCGTGAGGGAACAAGGTTGTCAACAGTTAAAGCTCTTTTAGTTTAGTGTTGCCTTACGTAAGGTCTCTGGGGGAATTATGTGTGCTTTTAATTTTTTCTCTGTATTTATATTTTGAATACTTGGTTTTAGATTCAGATTTAAATGATCTACATATATGAAACTGCTAGTTGACTACAGCAATAAACCAGTTATATTTTTCTACCTTCAATTATTAAATTGAACGGTTTAATACCCAAGTCTCCAACCTAGAAGTGGACTGCATTCCAGAAGTTTATAAATTCATGGCTGCCTGGAAATCAAAATGTACTTCTCCAGATAAACAATATTTCACCTGATAGTAAGTCCCAGGTCAGCACCCCAAAGCATGTTTTACCTTTACTGAACCTGAGTTCTACTAACCTTCCTAAGCATTATGCATAGCAATTCCCCTAAAAAAAGAGGGGAAGGGCCAGCCTACATCTGACCGTCCATCTCTACAACCCAACACCTCTATCATCTGCCAGGTTAGGGATGAATCACTCTGACCTTCAAATTACCAATGGGGTAATTTGGACAAGCAATCTCTAGATGATGAGGCAGAGAAGGGTGGTATCCAGGTTTGTGGGGGAGTGGGTGGTGAGGGCAGCTCTGAGGAGCAGGGGCATTTCCAAGTTCTCTGGCAAGGTTCTTGCTAGTCCCTGGTCATGAAGAAGAGCCACATTTATGTCAAGGTTATTAACACTAGGTACCACCTAGTATTTCTTTCTTTTCTCTAAAATTTTTTAATGTTTTTATTTATTTTTGAGAAAGAGAGACAGAGCATGAGAGGGCGAGGGGCAGAGAGAGAGGGAGACACAGAATCCGAAGCAGGCTCCAGGCTCTGAGCTGTCAGCACAGAGCCTGACGTGGGGCTCAAACTCACAAACTGCGAGATCATGACCTGAGCCGAAGTCAGACGCTTAACCAACTGAGCCACCCAGGTGCTCCCCTAGTATTTCCTTCTACATCTATAATTTCTCTAGCAAACAGTTTAGAGTTTATAACCTTGTTGTTTAATGTGCCCCGTAATTACCTAACTTTATTTAATTGGAGCTATTTGAGGCACTAAGGAAAGGGATGTTTAGTTCAAAAAGCCCACACTGGGATCTCCTTTCTAAGCTCCCAGAACACCCAAACTCTCAAGAACTTTGCTGCCAAATGCTTCCCTCTCCAATATCCCAGCTGTGGTTGTCTCTGGGGAGGAGGCAGGGTGGTCACTTTCAGTGTTCTCTCAACTCATTATATCGCCCTCTTAGGAAATTCTTCCTCCAATACCATTTACTCTTTTCTTGGCCTTCCTAGTTGCATTCCCCACTTACTACTCTACTAACACAGGGACTACCATGCGATAGACAAAAACTCAGGCAGATCCTCTGGAAATTGATGAGGTCCAGGGATCCCATACATGTCTAGATTACTCAGCCATGGCACACCTTTAATAGCAACAAATACATCACCCAAGACCAACACCTCAAGACTATGGCTTTACAAGCACCTGTCTCCCTCTCTTTGTTTCTTAGCATGAATCTCTTTCCCATCTCTACGGGAGTCCCTCTTGTCTCGGAGCCAATTGTCTTGAATTAAAACCCTGAACTTTTCCAGTCTACCCCTGAAGGAACAACTAAAGAAAACAGTTAGTGGAAAGGGATGGGTATAAGTGAAAATTATATTCAATTATAGGAAGTACCTAATCACCTCTTGGGAATCTGGTTAAAAAGCAAGGTGGGAAGAAATATAGCATCAGCCAGGCCTGGGTGTGTGCTTATGGATAGGAGATGAAAATGAGAAACGTACTTCAAAAATAATTTCAGCAGAAGAATATATTTAATAACTACTCAATTTAGAGAATACCATCTATAATGAAAATGGCTCAGCTGTTTCAAGGATTTTTTATTTTAAATTTTTGAAAGGCATTATAGTAATGAATATTATAACATGCAAACACCGAGAAAGGTCGAAGAAAATCTGCTTTTTAATTGCCTCAATGATCTAATCGACAATCCTAGGCAGAAACCTCAACGTCTGTGAATGCAACTATAGGTAACACTACAAACTCTGAGGTAATTTATATGCTTTTGCTTTTTATTAAAAAATAAACAGGAAAATTTTAATTATTCACTAGAATGTTAATATCAAACCAGTGTGATAGCAGCTAACATTCTACAAACAGCCTTTTGCAGGCTTTGTGTGACATGGGTGATCTAAATTCTTTCCAATTTCATTGACTATTCAGCGCCTCTTCTGCTGTCCCTGCCCAATTTAGCAGCTTTGTAGCATCGGAAACTGACTTTCGACGCCCCAGTTGATGATAAATTTTTTACAAAATGCATCCTATCACATTCATTCTTAGGCCACTAGCAAAGCAAAGCATCACCCCGATAATTCAAGTAAAAGCATGGATTTCCTTTTCCTCTTCTCCATTTTGCTTTATATGCGTTGTCTTGTTCATGTGTTCTAAATAGAAAAATAGACTCTCTCTCTCTCTCTCTTTCACCACCATAATAACCTTAATCAGATTTCCTTAAGAACACTATTTTTTTTTCCTTGTTACAAGAACAAAAAAGTAGACGAAAAGTGGTGAGAGAGACTCTAGCACATTCTGCAGTAAGCCAGCAATGGAATGAACAGGTGGAGGTCTTCTAAGGGGCAGCAGAGACTTGGTTCCTGGGCTGGAAGGGAGCCTTGCTCGTCTTGAACTCCCTACCCCGGGGAAATGGCACCATTACGAGTTATTGCAGTGAGGGTGCAGAACGACACCATTAGGAGTTGTTTTGTTCTATCCCTCCCCTGCTCAGCACAGAAGCACTCGCAAAACACTACTCATTCTGCCCCGAGTGTCTCCCCCCAGCCGTCTACCCCTCTTCATGCTCACTGCACTATCTCAATTCAGTGCCACGTGATGATCGACTAGACGGTTGTAACAGCTTCCTAACAGGTTCCCTGTCTCCCGCCTAAACACAGGGCCCAAAGGCCATGTTCCTAAAATGAAACTCTGAGTACTGCTCCACTACTACAAAGTGTCTGGAGTAAGAGTGTCTTACTGATCTTTATCCCTGGTACCTGACACATAGGGGACTTCAATAAAGCCTACCGAATGAATAATTGGATGGATAAATTACTCAACCATTCATTTCTCAGGCTAGAAACTTTCCAAGGGTAAAACTTACCCTACTTGCAAACAGAAAACCCCAACTCTTTAGCATGACATTAAGCCCTGAGCAACTCACCAACTGTATCCTCTCCTATCCTGCCACTTCTCCATTAACTCTCCATCCCAACCATACTAGCTTTCTCACCATGACATGCTTTGCACATGTCTGTGTACAAAAAAGCATGTGCTGTCTGCCTGAAGTGCCTTTCCTCTACATCTATCTGCCCCTGGCAACACCTACACAATGTCACTTGCTTTGCAAACCCTTCTACGACTCTCCAGAGGTTAGCTCAGCTTGTGCAGTGCTTGGCCGAAGTGTTCCTATGGCTCCCAACCTGTTCCCAATGAGCCAATCATAAACCCTACCTTTCACTCCCTCATCAGACTAAAAGATACTGTCAGTGTTTTGAAGGGATGGGGTTATATCTAATTTTTCTCTTCCCTTTCTCTATTATCATTCTCCCACGTGCAGAACAGCATCTGATAAACATTACTGTGCTCACCAAATACTCATCTCCAGGATAAGCCAATTCAAGAGAAAGAAATGTCCCCAGGCATCAAGATGGCAGAAAACCTTAGCCCTTCTCTTCTTGACTAGCCTCCGTCCCTCTCCCCTGCTTGCTCAGTTCTCCCTGCAGACCTCACCATCCCTCGGCCCCGGTCTCCTTCCACTCTCTGGCATAGCTTAGAATTGGGGGAGTCCCCATTCAAATCCTACACCTAATACATTAAAGGTGGAAGGAGGAGAAGCCATGCGACTACTATCGAGGTGGTGAAAGGAATAAAAATGTTCTTGGAGTCTTAATTAAAAATATAAATTCAGGGGCGCCTGAGTGTTTCAGTCAGTTAAGCATCCAACTCTTGATCTAAGCTCAAGTCATGATCTCACGGTTCAGGACCCGCACTGGGCTCTGCGCTGGCAGTGCAGAGCCTGCTTGGGATTCTCTCTCCCTCTCTCTCTCTCTCAAAATAAATAAATAAACTTTAAAAAAATATATAAATTCATGTCCTTCCACAGCCACTGTTTCATGTTTTAGTTAGGACCTATAGAACTATTGATACAGGGCTGACCATTTATAATCTTGTTTCTATGGGAGTGCAGGCTTAGGGTTCCAAACAAGCAATCTGCAAAGTAGCCAGCCGCTAGGACAATAGATTTAATTGTGGGCTCTCTATGCTCAAGGATATTCCCACTCTAGAATTTGAATTTCTCTCACTAAATAATTTCTAAACTACCAGGGCGAGTAGAAAGAACTCGTCTTAACATCGGGAAACCCCGATTTCAGATAGAGGTTCTCATTCCTGCCTAGACAGTAGGAACACTCAAGAAAGTTTTAGAAAGTACTAATTCTTTTGGCTCCATTCAATACCAACTAAAATCAGGATTTCTGGTGGTAGGATCTTTTAAATGGTTTATTTAAAAAGCCCTTCAGGAAATCCTAACATACAGACTGGGTTGAGAACCTCCTTCAGGACTATTTTGCCTTTAGGATATTTGTCCCTGGATAAATTCCTTGTGAATTTGACCTTTCTGGATCTCGGGTTTCTCACCTGTAAAATGAAAGCTTTGAAGTTAATGAAGCTTCTTTATACTTTATAATCCTTTCCAGTTTTCAAAGCACTTACAACTCTTATGAGTTAACTTTTAAATGTTTAGTTGTTCTATTCCTCTCAGCTTATCTGACAATGTACAAATCAAGGAAAAACAGAGATGAATTTGTAAAGACCTTTCTGTGACTTAGACAAAAGGAGTTGCAAGCAAAATTCCAGTTTTATAAGTGCGTTTCCCACATACTTAACCGGGGAGGACACAACTTATATATACAATTACTGAATTTTATGGATTGTTTCGAGCCATTATGTTAAATTTTTTAAAACAGAAGGGAGAAAAGTTCCATGCTATAATATTTCACTGCCTCAGATACATAGCTACATCATTCTAAACAATGACTTTTTTTTGTATATGCTTCCATTAAAGTCATGACTGCCGAATAAGCTGATGATTTCAAGAACGCCCCCTCACTCCTTAAGTCTTTTTACTGAATAGCTTGCTGAGCAATTTAACACACAGGGTCCCTAATTTCTTCATTCTAGTGATGGCAATATAACCTTTGTCTTGCTTCAACTGATTTTTCTCTCAGCCAGCACATCTTCCCAAGTTTAAAAAGAATATTTTTTCCATTTATTTGGCTTATAAAGTAAACCTAGAAACCTGCAAATACTTTTTAAAAAGCAAATAGAGAAATATTCACCCATGCAGAAGAAAACAGAACACAGGAGAATCGCTTGCTCCATTTTATAATATTATGGTACATTGTGTAGTCTTGTGTCAGTATTTATTATCAGTCATTTAGTTTATGATAGAGAATAACTTTTGATTACTGATGCTTGTAGTATTACTCACTCTGTCTTGGACTGTTTGAAGATCTGTATTTTTATTACAAAGTCCAATAAAAATAAAGTGAAAAACCCATAGGTCCCAAAACTGATTCCTGGCTTGTGCTGTATGTCACTCCTTTCCAATCTAAAAAGTATTTCCTTCTACTGTTAGTCTCTGTCTCTTGCTCATAAGCAAATTTATCTCCTAATGCCTCATTCTTTATTTTAGCCATTAATCTCCCATTGAGAACCTTACCAAATGCTTTTTGCAGATAAAAATATTTAATATCTACTAGATTTCCCCTATCCACAAAACCATCCAACATTGCTTAGAGGGAAAAATCAATCTTTTGTACCTGAATTTAAGTTTGCTGGTTTGACTCAAAAGTATTTTTTTTCTAACTTCTTCAGGTCTTTACAGGAAATAACAGAATCAGAATCACAGCACAAGAACCCTATTTCTCTTTGTGATGGGTCGAATCTTGTCCCCTAAAAGAGTATGATGAAATTCCAACCTCTGGTACTTTAGAAAGTGACCTATTTGGAAATAGGGTCATTGCAGACATAATTCGTTAAGTAAAGATCAGGTCTTGTTGAGCAAGGTGGGGCCTTTAAATGAGTGGTGTCCTTATAAAAAAGGAAGAGACACAGACAGAAATACACATGGCCATGTGATGATGGAGGCGGAGAATGGAGCGATGCATCTCAAGGATTGCCAGCAAACACCAGAAGCTACAAGAGGCAAGCAAGGATTCTACCCAGCAGATTACAAAGGGAGCATGGCCCTGCAGATACCCTGATTTCAGACTTCTACCCTCCAGAATCATGATAACAAATTTCTGTTTTTTAAGCCACCCAGTTTGAAGTGGAAACCCAGGAAACCAATACACTCCTCTTTTATTTTTGCTGTCTATACTGGATTGTAATCCTGTATATACTGTCTATACTGTCTATAGTATATATAGACCTGTCTATACTGGATTGTAATCTACACTGAAATTTCTCACACACATGTAACAGTTGTGTGTGTGTGTGTGTGTGTGTGTGTGTGTACACACAATATGTTTTTCTCTTCTGCACAGGATCATACTGAACTCTGAAACAGCAAGCATCTCTAATCATCACTAAGCATCACATATGTTAACAGTAGTTTCATCACAATACCATCCAGCCTCTGTGCTTTGAACATCTCCTACCTCCTGATGTGGCCCATCCAGTTTCTGGAAAATCTGGGCCTTACAAAACTCTGCCTTACACCAGGTCAAAATCCATCCTTCCATAACTTCTAAAAGCTGGCCCCAATCCTCCTATCTTGGGATAATCGAGAACAATTATCCTTTTCCATCCTTTTTGGATGGACATATATAAGTATTTGAATACAACATCACAACCCAGCAATTGCATCTTCCTAAATAAGATGCCCACTTTCCTTTCAATCACACTTCATGGGATGTTTTCAATGCCCCTCATCCTATGCTAGGACATTCCCCCACCTATGCTCCAATACCACTGCCATTATCCCATACCCTTTAATGTCACACCCTCTGCTCCCTCATTCCCAGACTATCCCCAGCTTTGGCATCTCTCCTCCTTCTTCATCGGGTGGATAAGAGAAAGGTCCGCTTTCTCAGCCACTCCCTAGCTGTCCTCTCGACACCCAGGTAGGGGAATCTGAAAATAACCAAGAACTTTAGTGCAGAACTCAAGTAGAAGTCATTAAATCACGATTCTATTAATGTTCCCAGGGCATCATCATGGGACCATCAGCAGAGCAGGTAAACATAAAAAAACTGCAAACTGCCTGAGGTGAGGGTGTTCTTGGCACCCTTCCTTTCCACTCCAACAAGGATTTACTGTGGGCCTATGGGGCATGGGTTCCTGGGCTTTCTTTCATTTCTCTCTTTTATGTTTATTTCATGTCCACCACTCCCTATAATTTTTCGCCAAATACTGTGTCTCTCTGTTGTCCTTACTTCCTCTCTGTTGTCCTTTGCTTGTCAATAAAAAAGTGTAGCTCAGCATGTAAATCTCATTCAGGGACTCTAGACATACCTCCTGCCCCCAAAGATTAAACATAGCTTATATATAGTATCTTACGTACAGAACAATTGCAGGGTTGAGAACGGGACTGTGCAGTAACACCTGGAATCTAGAGTCAAGAGTCCAGAATTCTGCCACTTCCTCAATGTGTGGCCTTGGTCTAGCCACTTAACTCCTGGGCTTTAGGTTTTCAGTCACTGAAAGATGATAAGGTACCTTCCCTAGTTCCCTCTTAAGACAATTGTGAAAAGAATCTCTAAACTAGTGAGGTGCCTGGGTGGCTCAGTCAGTTGAGCATTCAACTTTGGCTCAGGTCATGATCTCACAGTTCATGAGTTCAAGCCCTGCATCAGGCTCACTGCTGTCAGCACAAAGCCTGCTTTGGATCCTGTCCCCCCTCTCTCTCTGTCCCTCCCATGCTTGTTCTCTCTCTCTCTCAAAAATAAATACACTTAAAAAAAAAAAAAAGAATCTGTAAACTAGCAACTTCACATGATTTATTAATCTTTAAATCATTTGCTCCTTCAACAAAATGTGTATCAAGTACCTACCTGGTGCAATATGCTGAGAGACCCATTCAAGGATTCCAATTGCCCAGCATTTAAGAGTTTGCTAATAGATCAGTCACTACCTGACACAGTTATTAAGGAATAAATAACAAAGGTGAATGTGGTAGGGAGTAGACAAATGAGCAACAGAATCTCAGAGACATGAGCCAAATAGCTACAGGCCTCTATGTCATGTACCAGAATTTCACCAAGACACGAAAAAAAAGCCCCTTAATGTTTGTTTTAATGCAAAATATAGATTTATTTAAACACTGAGTTTTTATACATGTTGCTTACAAACATCTATTGATGCCCCCATGCCTGACAGCTGAACCTATTAACAAGCACTTCTGAGGCACTTACTATGCACTAGCTTCTGTGCCCGGGAATTTCCCTGGGCAAGCTAGGTCTGGAGAAGGCAGTTATAGGATTTTGGAATAAGGTGCACTACATTTTTAAAAATCTCACACAGTAAAATTTTACACAGACTACTATACAGCACATAAAAAACTAAGCTTACAGGCTTTTTCTTTTTTTCCCTAGAAGCCCAGCCATGAAGAGGCAAAGAAATACTTCATGGTTAAATGTATTCTTCATTTCTTTAAAACAATACATGTATACCATAATGGACCATCAGAAGTTCCTGAGCTTCTGGGAGGCCAGAAAACATGGCAGTTTCTCCCTCCTGCTGAGCTCTCTACTTTGCACTCAACAAAGTGCAAAGGGGATGCATGAATACTGAAGGTGGGTGGGTGGGTAGATTCGAGGGGGTAACCTTTCTGAAAGCTTTGCTCTAGGGGAGCTGAATTTAAATTTGCTCCCTGGGGGCACCTGGGTGGCTCCGTCAGTTAAGCGGCTGACAGTGTGGAGCCTACTTGGGATTCTTCTTCTCACTTTTTCTCTGCCCCTCCCCCACTCTCTGCCTCCCTCTCTCTCCCTACCCCCCCCCCCCGCCCCCATCTGACTTTGGCTCAGGTCATGATCTCTGGGCTCCTGGGTTCCAGCCCCACACTGGGCTCTGTGCTGACAGCTCAGAGCCTGGACCCTGATTTGGATTCTGTTTCTTCCTCTCTCTCTGCCCCTCCCCTGCTCAAGCTCTGTCTCTCTCTCAAAAAAAAAAAAAGAAAACATTAAAAAATTTATTAAAAAATAATAAAAAATGAAATGAAATGAAATGAAATTTTAAAAATATATGCTCCCTGAATGAGATGGCAAGTTAATTGGTTTTAACCCTATAAGTGGTTTAATATTCAGGGCTTCTTTAAGGAACTGTAAATCAATTTATATTTTAAATCCAAATACACATTTATATTCTTATGCCTTCCCCAGTGACTAACTTTCAATTGTAGCATACCTTTCATAAATTAAATGTTTTTCCTGTGAAAGGCAAGATCTTATTTAAAAAAAAAAAAAACCCAAACAAGAAAACCAGGCTGGATCACCACAGGAGTCTAGATGTGCCATCTGGATCGATACTCCTCGAGTATACAGAGATTTGCAGCCCAAGATGAAGGACTCAGTGTGACTTGTGACAGTCTTTAGAAAGCTCAATCCACACTGCCCTTTACTCTATTTGATTCCTATGTAAATTTTTAAAAACGGTTTTTAAAAAGTTTTATATGTTACTTTGCTACTAATCACAGCATTTTTTTTAGGGCTTTGGTTTCCTTCAGTCATAACAAGTTTCCCACTGTCTATTTTCTCCCCTTCATTTTATTTTTTTAATGGCTTCCCTTCTATTTTCTTTTATTTCTCTGCTTCACCTTATTGTTTCTGATTTACTCTGATCTTATTGGGTTGAATTTCAAATATCCCCTCCCTTGGTTCCTACTTTTTTCGTTTTTGATTTCCTATACATTACAAAATTCCAGCCAAGTTCAAAACTCATTTTGCATTCCTTCACGGTCTGCTTTTTCTCGAGCCCCATATTTTTGTGTTAGTACTCTTCCCACAGATCTTCATCAGCAATTCAAACCTGATGACATTATGATTGCATCTTTAGTGCTTTTCTACTCCAACCTTATTTATCATGCCTGCATTATTTCCAAAGATAAGGTCTAGAATAACTTCAGAGCGGGGCTTGTTAGCTGTTGCATGTGTGTGAACAGTCCACCGCTACTGAAAGATAAAGCCACTTTTCTACACTCTGGCATTATTCTTAATGTGTATGTTTTCAGGGCTGAAATCCCTTAGCAGTAGATTGACCTGCTTTAGACTTCTCTTTTCTATAAGCATGTTTCCCTTTCTATCTTACTTCCTATCACTTTGTTCTTGGATTGTTTGATGAAAAACTATGGCTCTCGTTTCTCTTTTCTGATTATATTCCCTTCAAATTGTTTACTCCTACCTCTCCTCCTCCTTTATTTGTATCTCTCTCACCACATTTCCAGTAATGTCAAGGGAAGATCCATTTTCTTTGACCAAAAAGCCAAGGCAGGAAGTTTTTTTTAGTCCTTTCTTGGCCCTCGAGCTGCCTTAGAATCCTCACAAACCTTTTATAGGTCATACCACTGCTTAGATCATCTGAACAATACTCAAATACATAATCTCTTTGTCAAAGGTATAAATTATCTATCTTTTTGTTCAATTAGAACAAGATTTTGAGCTCAAAATAACATCTCCAAACTCTACAAGGTCGTGGCACGTATAGAAAGAGGAGCCTAAATCTTCGATTTCTATTTTGCATGTTCTTCCTTTTCCTTCTTTTTTTTTTTTAATGTTTATTTATTTATCTTTGAGAGAGAGAGAGAGACAGAGCATGAGTAGGGGAGGGGCAGAGACACAGAGACACACACACACAGAGTCCAAAGCAGGCTCCAGGCTCTGAGCGGTCAGCACAGAGCCCAATGTAGGGCTCGAACCCAGGAGCTGTGAGATCATGACCTGAGCCGAAGTCAGGCAGACGCTTAACTAACCGAGCCACCCAGGCGCCCCTACTTTTCTTCACCTCTATCTTTCTTTCTCATCCATTCATTCGTGTATTTCAAAAATTTTTTTAGGCTCTCCTAGATGCCTGGAATGGTAGTAATCACAGAGGAATATAAATAAGTATGATACAGCCGCTGGCTCAGGGGGGTTCATAGTTTTGCAAAAAACTCAACAGGTGAAACAAGTGATGATGATACTGTATGACAAATGCTACTAGTATTTACAACTGTCCTAGGAGCACAATGGTATGAACAACTAAGTAATTCTGCCCCTAGAGGATCATGGAGAGATTTGACAAAGTATGGAAATTTTATTTAAATCTTTAAAAACACCTAAGGGAAGGAGAGAAAGCTGTAACAGAGGAAATGATGTAACAAAGACAGAAGTATCTGGAATGTTTCCAAATACCAATAATGACCATACAGCATCAGCACAAAAAATCCTTTTTAACTGATGTTTTCATTTTCCCATGGAAAAGTACCTACCTCATAGAATTGGTGTGAAGGTTAAATGTAAATATACATAAAGCCCTTAAAATAGTACCTGTTACACAGTAAATGTTCAAGAAATGTTATCATCTATTATTGTTGTTGCATTGTAGATTATATTACATATATTTCATCTCTTTGAAAGGTTTTCTTTCTTTTTCCCCTGGTTCCTGGTTTGGTTCTGGATCATTGTGGCTGCTGAGGAATCGATCCCTAGTTAAATGACATTTTATTACGAATCACATCTGAGAGCTAAGGTGGCTGCTATAGTTTCCAGAGTAAAAGAATTAGGAAATATGACAAATAGCCATAGCTGAGAAATGTAGCATAAAAAAATTAACTGGACCACATCTAATGGTGATTCTCAACTAATCAGATTCTTTTCACACCTTTCTTTTTTAAGACAGAGCCAAAATTGACAAAACAAGTTCCTATCTAACAGTCACTGAACAATCCTACAAACATATTAATAAGCTTTAAGATCAGTACAGAATGGAATCCAGCTCAATACATTATATCTCCTACAGCTATGCCAAATGGTTCTGAAAAAGTGGTAGTCTGAAGAATGCCTTGTGGATAGTCTAGGGGAAAAAAATGCCATTATATTTCCTTCCTGACTGAGGTAGTATGGCATAGGAAGGTACGCTGGTATTTTTTAATAACCTGCAAAGTACTTAGTTTATACTTTATAATGCAGCCATACACACTGCTTAATTTGAATTAATAATCAGATTAATTTATTCACTTAAGGTTATAAACTGTGCAAAAAAAGAACAGGAGTCCGGGTCTTCTAACTCCCATGACCCATGGTGCCTTCCTCTAAAACATTTAAAAGACTCCTAAGCAAAATTAAACTAAAAGTAGGCTACTAAGCATTTAGTTGACCAAAAATGTGAACACTTTGGTTAACTAACTTTTTATTTACAATGATATGTGATACCAGACTTACACAGTTACATATCTGTAGCCTAGTCTCCAGAGAATTCTGCAATAATCTAAATGGCTATCCATATTACAAGATAATTATTATGAATGTAAATGATAAAATACCTTTCCTTTTGAGATTTCCATGCTAAATTAATGAGAAAACAAAAGCCATAAGAGTTACAAACACGACAGAATAGATGTTACCAGATTTACCTTCCTGCTATAAATGAACATATAGTGGAATAAAATATAAAAGGCAACTATTTTCAGGCACTGGAAAACTGGCAGCTCAAGATATAAACCCTGAGATAATCCAGACATACAAATTAGCTGCTAAAGACTTGTAATCAACTATTAAAAAAATGTTCACAAGGACTTATAGGAAAACATGATCCCAATGAGTCAAAAAATGTTGAACATCAGCAGAGAAATGAAAATCCTAAAAAAGAATTAAATGGGATTTCTAAAACTAAAAATGCACAATAGCATAAATTTCACTGGATGGGCTTAAAAGCAAATTTGAGATAGAAAATAAAGGTCAATGAACTTGAAGTTCCATGTAAATTAGCCAATCAAAAGTACAGAGGGAGGAAAAAAGATTAAAATTAAAATTAAAATTAAAATTAACAGGACCTCAATAACCTGTGGGATAAAATCTAACACTCATGTACTCAGAGTCCTAGAAAGGAAAGAGACAAAATGGGTAGAAAATATGTTTTGGGAAAATAATTATAAAATGTCCCAAAACGGGTGGAAAACATCAACCTACAAATCCAAGAAGCTCAGCAAACTAAAAACATGATAAATACAAAGAAGACCACATTTAGGCACATCATGATCAAATCAGTGAAAAACAGATAAAAAAAAAATATTGATTGACCGTAGCCAGAGTAAGATGAAACATTACTTACAGGAAAACAAGAAAAAATGGAATTCCAAGAAACGGAACGACATGTTTAAAGCACTGAAATAAAAGTAAAACTGTAACCTAGAACTCTATATTCAGCAAATGATCCTTGAAACTTGAGTGTGAAATGAAGACATTTTCAGCTGAACAAAACCTAAGAGAATTAGTCACTGGCCGACTTACAGGAAGGAATAAAGACAGAAATGATATATGTGTGAGAAAATATAAAAGACTGGTTTTGCTTAGTTTTCTTTTGATTTAATTAAAAGCAAAGGACTGTTAAAACAAAAATTGCATCATTTTAAGGAGGCATTTATAAATAGGTGGATGAAGAAGAACACCAAAATAATTCAAAGGACTAATGAGGGTGTAAATGGGACTGTTATTAAGGTTCTTACATGAAGTATAAAGTAGAATATCAATTTTAAGTAAACTGTCATTAAGGGATGCATATGGTAAGTGCTAGAGCAACTACTTGAAAGTACAAAAAGGCTGTAGATAAAAAGCCAATAGAAAAAAATAAGATGAAATGCCATCAAATATTTCATGAACCCAAAAGGTAGCAGGAAAAAAAAAATGGATCAGAACAAATAGGAAACTAATTGCAAGATGACAGACTTAAATCCTATCATGTCAAAAATTATGTGAAGTGAAAATGAGTAAAACACTCCAATTAAAAAGCACAGATTCTCAAAAATGGATTAAAAAAAAAAAGACTGCCTATAAAAGAGTTTTAAATATATAAATATATATGACAGGACTAGTAGCAGAGATTAAGAGGGACATATCTTAATGAATGCACTAATTCAACACCTAAACATAACAATCTTAAAAGTGTATATGCTTAATAACAAAGCTTCAAAATACATTTAGAAAATACTGACAAAACTAAAGAGATAAGTAGAAAAATCCACAATCATATTTAGAGACTTTAACACCCTTATCTTGGTAATAAATAGAACAAGTAGACCAAAACAAAATAAAACAAAATCAGACCTGAAAAATACAATCAACCAACTTGACCAACTTGATATTTAGAGAACACTACCACTAATACCTGCAATATTATATATAATATATAATGTCAAGTATATGACATTATTTGCAAGTGTACTTGAAGCATACGCTTAAATACACCATAAAATGGCCTATAAATTTCTTTAATGTCAAAAGACAAAAGATTCTTTCAGATTCTCTCAGAGCATAGCATAATTTTAAGTTATAAGTCAATAACAGTAAGATATCTAGAAAAGCATAGAATACTTGGAGGTTAAACATTCTGTTGATTTCTCTCTTTATGTCCGTTAATATTTGATTAATGTATTTAGGTGCTTCAGTGTAAACATTTATTCTAGATAACACTCCAATAACATTCTAAATAACAAGAGAAATCACAAGGGAAATTAGAATTATTTTTAACTGAATGACAATGAAAAAAAAACAAAGCAAAAAGTTGGCTCTTTGAAAGATTAATAAAATTGGCAGACCCCCAGCAAGACTCTTTTCTATCAAAGAAAGAAAGAAAGAAAGAAAGAAAGAAAGAAAGAAAGGGAAAAGAACAACAGGGAAGAAAACAAAATTGACAACACCAGCAGTAAAAAATGAGGTATAACTACAGACCCTATAGACATAGGGATATTATACACTTGATGTCAATAAATTTGGCAACTCACTTTATTTATACAATGGAATACCCCTAAGGAAACTCCTTACACACAGAACAACATGGATAGATCTCACAGCTATTATCTTGGGGATGGAGGGATAAAAAGCACAAAAGAGTGTATACTGTAGAACTATATGATGTTCTTAAACTGGCAAAGCCAATCTATGATGATAAAATCAGAGCACTGATAGCAGCTGGGACAGAAGGTAAAAAGGCTGGAATCTGAAAGCAAAGGGGCACAAAGAATATTTCTGAGATGATGGAAAATACAGATTATAAAAAGTCATCATATCATACACTTAAGAACTCAACGTGCATAAATTTACCTCAACGAAGTTGATTTTTAAGGAAAAAATAAATAAAAAATACCAAAGAAGTAGAGCTGTAACTTATATAAATGTAAATTTAGTCCAAATTTTTTAACAATTCTTCAAAACATACTTTCTATCATATACCTTCTTAAGACAATAGAAACCATAAACTATGGGCCAGGAAGTATGCTGGATGCTTTCACTTGCTATTACCTTGCAAAGGTCCTAAATGGTACCTTGAGAGACAGCAGTGTTACAGCTGATAAAGCAGTAACCCTGGAGCCAGAAGACCTGGGTTCAAATAATGACTATATGTTATCTATTAGACAGATATATGACCTAAAATATATATAATATGTGACCTAAAACAAGTTACTTTTTAAGTTTCTTCATTACCACAGGGTTGATGTGAAGATGAGGGAATATTATTTTAAAGTATCTGGTAAAGCACAACACAAATACAAGTCTTATCACCAACAGTAAGTGCTCAACAGACACCGATTAAAAGAAGAAATGAAAGAGATAAATAACAATATGGGCAGGGATATAAGCAGACAGGAAAAGACAGGTAAGAGCATGTTCCTACTCACACTTTTTTCTGTGGATGGGTAGGGTGGAGAGTAGAAGAGGGGCTTTCAGACATGTTCCCATAGTGAGCAGCACTGAGTAGGGTAGGGTTGGAATGAATGAATGAATACACTTTTGTTGTGACCTGGATCACAGCATTCTAGGCTAGCAATCCATTGTCTTGGCAGGGAGCATGAGTCACTGGTCTACCTAGGACTCCAAGGGGCTTCATCCAGGATCATAAGGGTTGCAGTGACTCATCTCTTATTGTGGACCTCTGAAATGCCAGTATAACAGATAAAGTGTTCCAATCCTCCTTATCCTTAGATTTTCATTTTGCTCTAAATGAGACAACCAGAGCAGACATCATACAAAAAGACTGGCAATGAGCAGAGCAACAGCTTCACGAATACCTAGCTGGCTGATTTTCAGTAGAGTTCCAAGGAACAATGCTAGGTCTGACAGTACTCAAAAAGTACCCGAGTATAAAAATCTAGAGGGTGACTACAAAAGAGGCCCAGATTGAAAACCTGAGAAGTCACGTATCTTCACCCAAACATGGAGCCACTGGTAAGGCACTTAGAAATTCAATACTGTACTCAATTAGGATATGTCATCTGACTGAGGTTTCAACGGAATGCTATGGGGGCAAACAGAGGAGGTAATGAACCAAGTGGTAGGGGAGGAAGCACTATTAGGGGAAACACTCTTGAAAAAACGTGACACCTCTGCTGAATCCAAAGACGTTAAGGAATTACTTGGGCAAAAGGCATTCCGGGCAGGAGGCACAGCACGTATAAAGACGTGAAAGGTCTGGATGGTGCCATCTGCAGGGCACAAGGAATTGCATACAGCTGGAGAATATGTTATGAAGGGAAAATGAGGAGACTATAGAGGCACAGGCAGGGTCTTAAGAAGGACCTTTTCTTAAAAGCAGCCTGAAAGAATTTATATTTTACCTTGAAGATGAAGGGAAGCCACTGAAGGATTTTTTTTTTTTTTTCAAGTGAGCAGGCCAGGTGCCCCTGGTGGTGACCCTGGCCCTCAGAAAGTGATGTGAGAGTGGAGGGGGGCAGTGTAGAATACAGTGTCTAGTGAAGGTCTGGTGTGTGTGTTGTTTCTCATTTGTATAAGTGAACTACATTTCCTTCACATCTTGCTGAAGAGAAGGCTGCTCCCTCCATCACCTCTTCTCCTCATATACCCTACACCTTCACATTGTCTTATGTTGTAAAAGAATCATTTGGTGGCAAGATTACATTAAACCCACTGGATTCTCAGGTGCCCTGCTGGCAAACATTAGCTCAAGTCTACAGGTGCACAAGTATCTTTCTTTGTCTCCGATAGGGTTCGGAGACAGCATAAGCCACGGAAGGATTTTAAGCAGGCAATACCAAAATCGAATTAACATTTTTAAGAGATCATTCTGGCAACAGTGTGGAACACAGATTGGAAGGGGACAAATGCGGAGACAAGGGCAAGTATTTAGGAGACTGGAGTGATCCATGTGGGGAATGGCAATGGCTGAAGACAGCAGAACGCAGGATGGAGTGAAGACGTATTAGACATGGTGAAGAGGCAGAGTTCTCAAGACTTGTCCACTGGTTTACGTAAAGATGAGGAAAAGAAGGAATCAAGCTGGACTCCCAGGATTCAAGCTTGGATGTATGAATGGACAGGCCTGCTGTTCATGGAGATGAAGAATAAGTTCAACCTGCGCTCGGAAGTATAAAAAGCAATGATACTGCACTACCATTTAAAAAGAAAAATTAACGCAAACAAAAGCACATGCTGCCTTAGACAGTATAGATATACATCTCTGGGAAAAATCAAACACTTAAATTCACAGAGAGGAATAAGTCAGAGTTAAAGAAATTCCTGTCTAACATATGTTGATGAATGAATAATCAAAGAATAACAAGAAGGCAATTCACTAACAAGAGAGCCATCTACTGCCTTCCAAGGATAGTGCAGCGATGAAATGCCACAAAAAAATGTGGAAGAAAGCCAAGTTTGTGACCACTTCACACTGTACATGTATTCACAAAATATCTGATCCCTCCCACAAAAATTTCCAAGCAGTTAGCACTTTTTAGCTAACAGCCAAATCTTTTCACTTACTTATTTCTCCTAAAAACATCAATTCAACATATATCATCCTTTGAATATATAACACTTACCTGCCATCATTGCTATCATACTGGCTTTATAGACATTAGTAAGAGATCCAAGTTCTCCTGTTGCTAAGATGGTTTTGAGATGAGCCTCCCCACAGGCCTTGCGAAACTGACGAATCTCATCATACAGGGCTGGGGAAGGAAATAATTGAGGCAGTTACAAAGCAGGCAAGTGATAACATAACTTGGCAGCCATTTGGAGCTGGTAGAACCCATCTCAGATTTAGGAAACATAAAACATTTGTCACTTACTAAAAATCACCCCAATTTAATATCGCCTAGAGCATTCTGTTGCCATTCACATCCTGTTACAAGAAATGCTTAGTTTGCTACCATGAAACTTTCTAAGCCCCTGCCCGAGGTCCAGAACCATGCCGCTTTTTAAATTATCATTATAATGACATGCAAATTACAAATAATTTCTACCTCTCCCATATGTTGGTTACTTACAAGAAAAAAAGACATTTATCCACCATACATATGGGGGTGTACCGCTCTGCAAACTGAGGAAACCTCAGGTCCTTATTAATTCTTCCATTCACACATAATAAGTTCTCCTGTTAGAATATAAAGCAGGCCTTTCCTGAGAGCTCTGCTAATGACAATGAAGACATAACAGCTTTCCCCACTCGCTGCCAGGACATGTATCTATATATCTGACTAAAAAGCACTGAGCCTAGCCAGGTATGCTGGACGTATGTGCACAGAGCCAGTTGTAGAGGGGCTCCCAGGTGCAGCCTTGAATCTATTAACCCCTGACCCCAGTACCACATCTGGCTTTTGAGGGCTCCACTTGATACCCTGAAAGCAGATTTTTGAAAAACATACATGTAAAAAAAAAAAAACTATCCTCATAGCAAAAAGAAAATCAAGGGGGAGAACATTTCATATTCAAAAAGAATTGACAGAATTTTAGTAAACAAAATCAGTATAATGAGTATTAAATTTTTGAAAAATTATTTAACATCATCTTCTGGCATGACACCAGTGGGTTTTGGCTCTTATCCTGTATCACGTTGGCTGCATTCATTCCTTGAACTTGGGCTATTACTACACGATCAGGACTACCAGCGCTTTTTTTGTTCCTCTGCGTGTGTGTGTTTCATAGGAAGTAGTTCTACGAGCGCACGGACTACACTGAGCAGGAAAGAAAAATTCGTACTAAGGTTAGGGTTAGGGGAAGTGGTTTTTAATGTGGAGATGAGACTTCCGTAATTCATTGGTTTACTAAAGTACATGTAAAAGACTAAAAATTGGTCACAAGTCACCAAACTCAGTCAAAATCGTGAAAGTTGTAACACAATGAAGAAAACTTGCCTTCCCGATCCTAGAAAATCTGAACTGAACTTGAAGCTCCAAGTGAAAAGTGAACACAAATAAAAGCAAAAATTCCATTACAGGATGCTTGGTAAATGTTAGACTTTGACCCCGTCAAAAGATGGCACCCACAGAAGGTTTTTCAAGAAAGGGCTAAATACTTTCACAAATCCCTAATAATCAGTGGTTTTGAGCATTAGAGACGATCTGAGATGCCACACCGCCTACCTCACCCTGCCCATCCTACCCAAATTGTGAGAAATCATCTCACCCACACATCCCATATGACAACATGTGTGAGAATGGCATAGACAACGACTACGTGGCAATAACAATTTATATTCTTTTAACTCGGGGAATGAATCTTGGATGAAATGACATTTCCTGAGTTACTGAATCTGAAAACAGGAAGTTGTTCTCTAAGAACTACTGACAAGGAAATCTCTTGATCTAAAAATTCAAGAATGCTACCCCAGAGTTAACTTGCGATTTAATTAATGACTTTTCTTCCACAGTGCAGCGTTGCCATCAAAAGCAGGCTGGAGAGTCAGACAAATGTGGATTTAAAACCCAACTGCATCTCTTCTTGCGTGATGTTGGGCAAGTAATTCTCAGCCTCGGTTCCATCCTTGAAGTGTCAATAATAATACTTACATTATAGGGTTATTATGAGGATTAAAAGGGAAGATATATACAAAGTACTCTGCACATTGTCTGGCTGATTGTAAGCACTCAAAAAGTGTAACCATTATTCTTAAGCTCAGAAACCTAGTGAAATGAGTTTTAATTAAGTGTTGTGTGATAAAAGCCAAATCTTATTCATGGCCTGACCCAACTCCTTGTACTGCACCAAAATCTTGTTATATGGATTAATGCTTAAAATCAGTGAGGCATCAGATAAGGCTTGAAATGTTTTATTACAAAATTTGTTAAAGTAAAGTTTGATCTGTACAACAAAATTCTTAAAACGTTGATCCCAATCATATTTAAGAACAAAACTATCAGCCTTTTTCTAGAGTATTACCTTTTGATATCCAGTCCATTTCTTTACCTACAGTTAAAATTAATCAGAAAAAAAAAAAAAAAAAAACCCATGTACTTTACGACTCAATTATCAGCCACCTGGAAGTTATTATGCCCTGTAATCCATGATCCAAACAGAATGAACCCAAAATAGTCATCAGCACATAACTGGATTTAAACAAATAAGTAACCAGTGCCTTCTCATTCTTTAACCACCAACTCCTCACTCCTCAAATCATTTAACTGACCTATCTCACCACATAACAGGGTCAAGTTTTTCTGAGAAAGTATCTTAATCTTTAGAGTTCAACTGAACTCTACTGAAGTTGCTTGTCATTTTTTTCTTCTGTTACTATTCTGCCCAGAGTAGTAATTCAACCAAAAAGCACACTGGACCTGTCCTTTGGAAAACGTGGCCTGGACTCCGAACAAGCAAATGCTTCTATCTGGGCCTCTGAATCTTACCGAGTTACGCAAAGATGACAGAGCATTCAAGATGTTCATTAGTATTACTACTGCGACATCCTCAATGGCAGCAGATCCAAGAGTCCCGTGGCCCCGTGGCCCCATGGCCCCGTGCCAGCAGCATGGTACCTGTGCTGGCCAGTGACGGCAGCATCAGAAGTGGCCCCGTAACCACACTTCCCACGGCACATCCAGCTGTATTCTCTGCTCCCCAGTCTTTCATGGACCTGCCTGTTTTCCAAGCCTGGTTCCCCAGGCTTCTTACTGACTCAGTGAGCTATTCCATGTCCTCCTAACAGATGCCTTTTCAGTTTAACCTAATCTGAACTGGTTTCATTAGTTTCCAACTCATAATTCTAGTATAACAAGTATTTACTGAGAAATCTGGTATGGTGTGGGACAATAGCATTGGTGCCACACTGCCTGGGGTTCATATTCTAGCTTCAACACGAATTTGTTGTGTGATTTGGGCGATTAACTCTTAAACTCTCAGTTTCCTCTTCCATAAAATGAGGATAATTGAGGTATGCACACCTCATGGAGTTAGTTCAAGTATCAAATAGACTAATATGTATAAAGTGTTAAGGATGGTGTCTGGGACAGGTATTAATGCTCAAAAACTGTCAGCTACTTGTTTCCCTGTTGCTGGCATTGGTGGTGGTGCTGTTGCTGTCGTTGCTGAGTGCTTATCAGGTTCAGACATACAGCAACTTATAAAGCAGAGGGCACCATGATCTATGTTTCTTAAAGAACATAAACACAACCTCTTTGGGGCATAGAAAGCAGGCTGGTGGGGAAATTTTTATTACTTCACGAACATTTTTTTTTAACTTGGAGCCCACGCTCCCAGACTCCTGGGATAAGAGTTCTATTACTTGCTGGTTACGTAAATTTACAGGAATCATTCAATTTTCCTAAGCTTGATCACTTAGGGAGCCTCAGGTTGCTCCCATATTTTTGTGAAGATGAGGTAAAACAGTATATATGTTTAGAATGGAATAAGGCAATTAGTAGGCGTTTAATCATCCAATACTAGATTTCCATATCTTTTCTTATGTACTTCCAGAAATGCAAAAGTAACTTTGAAAAACAAAACAAAGTAAGCACTGTCTTAGTAGTTATAGAATTTACAAATTTAACATATAAGGAAAACAGACCACTTCACTCCAACACAAACGACAGAAGCCACAAATAAGCATTATTAGTGTCCAGGTGTTCTAAGCACCTTGGCATCACAGTGGCAGATGACATATGCAAATCAGAGTAACATGATGGAGGGGCCTCTGGGTGGCTCAGTTGGTTAAGTGTCCAACTTCGGCTCAGGTCATGATCTCGCAGCTCATGGGTTCGAACCCCGTGTCGGGCTCTGTGCTGACAGCCCAGAGCCTGGAGCCTGCTTTGGATTCTGTGTCTCCCCCTCTCTCTGCCTCTCCCCAACTTGTGCTCCATCTCTGTCTCTCTCAAAAATAAATAAACATTTAAAAAATTTTTTCTTTATAGTAACGTGATGGCTGAAGTGTAACTGTCAATCCCAAATCATAATGTCGTTCAACATACTCAACGGTCACTTACCTTTCAGTATAAATGAGCAAAACAATGGAGAAACTAATGGGTGGATTTTCCTCCACATTAGCAGGAAAGGACAGCAGGATGTGGATTTATATGATTGCTAGTGGAATACACATGTGAAGGAAGAAATCACAGTGGAATTAACAAGTTCAATAGATCCTCTTTCCAAAAAAAACTCTTCAGGAGGAGTAGCTACTCAAAAGAATGAGAAACCCCATAAGTTTTCAAAGCATCTTCCTGCAAAAATGCTCAGTGTTTTCTACACATCATTTAAACATCCCTGTGGGGTAGCTGGTAGTTAGCTTCACATTTCATATACGAAAAGTGAAATGTAGAGAGATGAATGAGTTGCCTAAAATTTCCTCACACTTTGCTGCCTTTATCCCCCCACATGCATACACACAGGCAGCTACATGCATGCTGTCCTTACAATACGTTCTCAAGGACATGAACTGAAGAACTTAGCACAATATAGTAATCAAAACCTAGAACCTAAAGGGATGTCAACTCTCATTTAGTTCAAATTACTAACATTATAGATGAACATTATAAACCCAGAAGCTGATTTTCATTTTTCTAGGGAAAACAAAGTTGAGGAAACTGAAAAGTTCTAGGATAATTCAGAAACATAAAACAGTTAATTCTGTATGATTTAATATGCTAAAAAGACCTATAACTTGCTCTATAAGCCTTCTGGTTAAGATCAGAACAGCACATTCTGACATTATGTCGTAGAGAAGTTCATGTGTCTGAATCCGGACTTTTCTGCACTTGCTTGCCCACTGATTAGCCGTGTCACTTGGGAAAGTTACGAAACCTCTCCAAGCATCATGTTTCTACTCAAGATTGGATAGAAGATCTTTACTTTGAGAGCTCAAACACATCTTAAGTCCTAGAAATAAATGTAAAAAAAAATATTTAAATAATCATGAAGATAATATTTTTCTCTTGGTTCCACCTTTAATAATAAGCAAATATAAAAATGAAGACAAACTTTAATTTGCTCTAAAATGTTACACTGTTGTAATTACAACAGCTTCTTGCTATTGGTTTAGAAAGATGATTTGGATCTCTACTTTGTGGGAGCTCTCGGCCAGAGAGAGATGGGGAGCAGAGTAGTCTCATTTGGTCACTACCATGAAGGGTGGGGGAAACTTGAGACTGGCACATCACTGGGGCCTTGAGAAACTCCAGGTTAACATGCTGCCAGATCAGGGCTGGGGGGTGGACATCCTCATCAGTGAGGACTGGGAATTCTGGAGGACTTGGTGAGCTCAACCACCCTGGGTGCACAGTACTAGACGAGGGAGACCGCCTATGTGGTCAAGAGACTGTTCCACACATGGAAATTGATCAACTAAATAAATATACTGAGGATAATGGGAACAAGATTTCTCATGACAAGAAAGAGGGACACAAATATAGAAAGGGGAGTGGGCAAGAATAGCCATTTGATGTTGGCTTGTGAGGAAATCATCAGTGTGAACTCATAGTTTCTGATACAGATAGATTATAGATAGATGGACAGACAAATAGATATAAATGCACGTTTATTTATACGTGCGCATTGTGTATATGTGAAAATTCATGCATTTCCTACATCTGTCCACTGAGAAGACCTAGAAACAACAGCCTTACAGCAGTGAGCACACCTAGCACCCAGATCTTGGTTTCTAAAAATCAATCTTCACTAAAAGAAAGTAGACCTCCTTGGAAAAATGGCCGATTCCAGGGCTAGCGCAGAAAAAAAGTTAAAGATAAGCCTGAAATATCCATGATAAGAATTCAAGGAACTTCTTGAACATATCAAAGAATAATATGAACATGTCAAAAGGACAGAAGAACAATCTAACACAGCGCCTACTGGCCAAATCTGGGATAATCTGAATATCAATAATAAATAATGACAGTAATGGATTATAACCAATTGAGTCCAATAGGACTCCATGAGCTCTTATAAACAGAAAGGAAAAAAAAAAAAAGTAGGAGAGGAGAAGGTAATGCTAACTAGTAAGTATAGAAGAAATGATGGAATTAGAAAACCACCATTTGACAAATATCAGAGTAATAACTGAAGAATTATGAATGAATGCTAAAACTACCGAATAAAGTTAGATGAGGAACAGGATATTAATACAATCTCAAAATATCTCCATTCATTTCCGTATTAATTACTTGTTAAAACACAAAATACTGGGGCACCTGGGTGGCTTGGTCAGTTAAGTGTCCAACTCTTGGTTTGAGCTCATAGTCCATGAGATCAAGCCCTGCATCAGCCTCTGCGCTGACAGCATGGAGCCTGCTTGGGATCCTCTCTCTCCCTTGCTCTCTGCCCGTCCCTGTGCTTGCATGCACTCTCTTCTCTCTCTCTCTCTCTCTCTCTCTCTCTCTCTCTCAAATACATAAACTTTAACAAAAAACACAAAATACTTATTAATTTTATAATGGAGAAATTTGCCAGAAAGCATCTTAGCCAATTAAAACTTAACATCCTCAATAATGGGACAAATGCACATCTTAGGACTCCCGACATAATGCACTGAGAAGAACTGAGCAAAACTTCTGTGGTATTTCTCCCCAAAATATATAACTTGAATCTAATCATGAGAAAAACATCAAACAAACCCAACTGAAGCACATTTTGCAAAATAACAGGCACTTATTCTTCACACTCAAGGAAAGATTGAGGACTGTTCCAGAGTGAAGAAGACTAGAGAGACATGTAACCATTGATCCCAAAACTAATAAAGACCACTTTTGAGACAATCTGCAAAATTTGAACAAAGTCTATGGATTTAATGGTAGTATGCTATCAGTGTTAATATCCTGATTTTGATGGTATACTGTGGCTTGGTACACGTGTTCTTGTTTTTAGAAAATATACACTGAAATATTCATGACTAATGGACCAACAGGTCTGCAACTTAATCTCAAAAAATTGAAATAATTACACATATATAATTTTATAAACACACACATGTACACACACAAAGATAATGAGAAGACAAAAGGTAAATGGGGCAAAATTTAATAACTGTGGAATCTCAGTGAAGAGTAAATAGTTCTGTGTACGATTTTTGCAACTTTTCTGTAAGTTTAAAATTACTCAAAAATAAAAGTTAAAAAGATATATGTCATATACTATTGTGATTTATTTAGCATCTAGATATTTTTTCTTATGGAAGGGCTTTCAAGATTATCAACCATTCTATTTTTTAAACAAAAAATATTTGATTATATATGGTACATATTGCCTGCTTTTTCCCCTTGAAATATCATAGACAGCTTTCCATATTAATAAATATAGGTTTGTAGCACAGTTTTTAATGGCTACACAATCTTCCCCTGCATGGTCATAAATAATTTATACGATCATTTTTCTGTTATTGGATACTTAAGGTTTCAGATTTTTTGCTATTAGGAACAATACTTCAGTAAACGTCCTTATGGTTACATCTTTGCATACATCATGACCTTATTCCCTAGAGCTTTCATTAATTTTTTTTTTCTGCTCACCTACTCACATGTAATCCATGTTCACTGTTAAAAAATTCACACAGTAAGGAAACTAAAACTTCTCCATTTAAAAAAAGAAAGGAAGAATAATTCTTGCATGTAACAGAAAAATAATAATCTGGAAGACTATTATAAAAGATGACTGACAAATGAAAATGGAATTCAAACACCACGACTGCAAATTAGTCAGAATAATGCAAAATATAACAAAACACATACACCAGAGAAGTGGCTGGCATAGTGATGTCACATTAAAAACCTGATAATAAATGTTTTGACTTGTAATGAGGTTTTCAGGAGTAGCAAAAGTGGGTGTACTAGAAACCCAGGATATATTACATTGTAGATGTGTAATCAATATAGTAGCAAAACCAGCGGAGGAGTTGTCTCCTGTCTGTCCCCCCACATCCCTCCCACCACTGCCACACTGAGGAGGAGAAATGGAGGTCGTAACCTGACCTTCTGCTCATCATTCCCAGCTGAAAAACAAGTGAGGCTGTGTTGATGGAGTGTGTTCACTGACAGGAGTCAGAGAACTTAGCCACACTGGGAAAGGCCTGTGTGATGAGAATGTAGATCCAAGGAGCAGAGGGGGTCACACTGCATCTGTTTCAAGCAGCATCCAAAAACGGTTGACAACTGGCTCTCCCTTCTGCCTCCCTGTGTCAGCAGGAACTTGCGTCTACAGTATTTTACTTTTCTCTATTCAAAAGTATCTTGTTTCTCTCCAGCTTCCACCCATAAGGGAAGTATATTCTTAATCTTGGGGCACCTGGAAATCCATAAAGTTTTCTGGGAAAGCACTGCTATAGACAAAGAAAATTGTGTTAGTAAAGCTTTTGTGAATAGAAATTATGGTTTAAGTAAAAACCCAAGTGTTTAAAGCCTATGCTTCCTATCTAAAAGTCATAAAGTAGTTTCCTTTTATATTTCATGCTACTCAAAGGCACTTAAAAAATAATTGTTAACGAATTATATCTAAGCAATTATTTTTTGAGTACCAGAAAAGATGTTCAACACTGCACATGAATGGCCTGAAAATATCTCTTAAGATAATTATATGTATAGTAAAACACTTAATATAAAGTCTACAGCAACCTTTTAAATTAAAAAAGTCACAAAATGTTCAAGAACAGTTTTTATCCACCAAGGCAACTAATTAATCTTGTAAGACTAAAACAGAGATGAGCTAAAACGCCAGGTAGTAAAATAGCCTATAAGAGATAAAACACACACATTTTGGTCAATACTATTTGAAGTTTCAAAGAATCATAGCCTAAAAACAAAAACCATAAAAGCATACAGCTGCTATAAGTTTCTCCAGCATTTTTCTGTTATAAACAACCCCCAAAACAGAGAAAACACAGACTATAGATTATGTGATTCCTCCTCAAACAGCGTCTATAGATTTAGAGATGGCTTTTCTCATAAGATATTCTGATTAACAACTCTACAAGACAAAGAACAATTCCAATTTCTTTTAAGAGATGTTCTTTCTACCATCCTTCTTGTGTAAAAATCAGCAAATAAGAAAAATAAATTGCTGCCAAGATTCAAGATTTTCAGGATCCACTTCATAAGACACAGTGATAGACACTGTGGCATTGGCCCCAATATTTCATTCTCTCCCCCCAAAACTCTTGATGGCCTGAGACATGTACTCCACAAACCAGGTTTAGGAGAACAAATCAGGACTGACGAACTGAAGAAGATACAAGGGGGATCTAGATACAGGACACAAACAACATTTCCAAGTACGACACTGAACGCACTATGCTGAAAAATGTTACAGAAGAAGCCACCTTTGGGGCGATGTCTGACAGTGCTCTAGTATGGAAGAGAAAGTCAGCTGTAGGTCTTGAGCTCAGAGAACTGGAAGATTCTTGAACAAGGCAGAATCTGATACCATTTCAATGTCACTGGTAATATATTAAGGTAAATACATGCAGCAGAGAGAGGTCATAAAAAAAGTAAAAAATGAACACCTCTATATTTACAGAGCATGGAATGCATTTAATTTTCAAAACCTGTTCAGTAAGATTTATGAGATGATGAACCCCTTCTGGTGAATGCTTTCTTCAAAGAACTGTTTAAGAAATGCAACTTCGATGTCGACTTTAATATCATCATGAAAAAATACCGTATTATAGGTCCTTATCTAGGGAATAATACTCCCAGACAATGAAAACGCCAAATATAAAATCACAGGCCATTATAACTCTAAAGGACTGTAGAAATCATTAAGTTTTATCCCCTCATTGGTAGCTTATTTAAATGGAGGCAGAGAGAAGTGAAGTGTTTGCCCAAGGACTAGGTATAAATTAGCGAAATTACAAAGACTAAAATCCAAGTCTTTTAGAGTTCTACTTCATTTACTCAATACGTGTACTATTATGGTTACTTCCCTTGACAACATACTATGAGCATCAAAAGGAGGAGAGGGAAAGAGAAGAAACTGCAGCTGGCATGGAGGGACTGATTCATCTGGGCCAGGCAATGGATGGTCAATTTACATTCATTATCTAATTTAATCCCCATTACAACCCTGTGAAATAGATGCCATTATTCCTACTTTCCAGAGAAGGAACAGAAGACACAGAAAAGCAATGTGGCCAAAAGCTACTAATGGTAGTGCCAGGATTCCAACCACAGTCTATCCAATGCAAAGACTCTGCTCTCAACCCTTCCTGGTCTCCCAGAGTTATCCTCCCTTCTTGTTCCATGGTATATTTGTTCTGGGTAAGCTCTGGGTCTGACCACCTCCAGTGAAGACTGGCTTATATGCTGGCTGGCTGGCTGGGTGCCCCTGCCTGTCTCCTAGTCCAGCACAGCATTCCAGGGAGAGGAAAGCCATCCTTTTCCTGAGAGCATAAGAGGTAGATGTACTTTTTGGCTAAACTTGACAGAGAAAGAAACTCTTTATCCATTAAGCCTTCTATTATAGCCAACTGCAGATCCAGACTAAATAGAAACACACAGGGAATACTATTTGTATTAACTAACCAATATAAAAATTCAACAATGCTTCAATCATCCTGCACCTAAACTATGTGGAACCAAGAACAAGAAGTATTTTTTTTTTTAAATAGATGTGGGGCGCCTGGGTGGTTCAGTCAGTTAAGTGTCTAACTCTTGATTTCAGCTCAGGTCATGATCTCACAGTTCGTGAGTTCAAACCCTGCATCGGGCTCTGCACTCACAGCACAGAATCACAGGGATTTTGTCTCCTTTTCTCTCTGCCCCTCCCCCTGCTTCTCTTTCTCTCAAAATAAAGAAAAATAAACTTAAAAAAAAAAATAAATGTTTCAAGTTAGTGATTCTCTACAACTATGGGATGGTAGGGGAGAGGGTGGAACCAAAATCACCTGGGGCAATTTTCACAGTAAAGAAGCCTATCCCCTCAGTCCAACACCCAACCCCAATAGTACATATACTCAGGAGGGATAGTCTAGGTTCCAGGAAGAGAGGAGTTTGGGCAAGTAATCTGAAAGCATTTTGTCAGGTAATTCTAAGAACCAGCATAACATACTATATATACCCTATATCCAAGTAAAACTACTGTCCTGAGGGATAAGTGAGATGGTGTAAGTTTCTGTGCCCGGACAGGAAGGACTAAAGGAAGTACAGGCAGGGAAAGACAGTGTACTATAAAGAGCAAAACAGGATCTGACAGTAAAAAGCTTACCAGAAAAGGGTCAGGCGAAACAACAAGAACAAAGCTTTTTAAATAGAAGATATATGAAGTCAAAAGGCACAGGGGTCTGAAGTGTTAGCTATGGGGAGGATCACCTCCAGGGTTTTCAGCAGCCAGAGAGCATCAACTGTACTCCAGAACAATCCAATCACTAACACCATAGTTTGGAAACTAACCTGTATTTAAGAGAAAGTGTTCAAATCAAATACTTTTTAATGGATTTCTTTCTAAAATGGCTAGATTCTCTGATCTGATCAAGATTCAACCGTTCTACTTACATAAAAATGACGCATGAAAAGCAGCATGGTTTAGTGGGGAAATTGAGCATAAGTTCTGGAGTCAAGCAGATGTAGGTTCCGGTACTTGGGAGGTTTTGTGGTCTTCAGTATAGGGAATGTGGCTGAAATCGGAGAGGTCAGGAGGTTTTCAAGGGAGAGTGTGCAAAGTGAAAGAAGTTTGAGAGCTTGCTGGGACCCAACCTGAAGACCGCCAACACTTCAGGGATGACGGAGGAGAGAGAGGACCTTGCATACAAGACACAGGGACACAGGAGTCATCAGAAACTTGAAGGAAAAAAGAATTTAGGATTACCAAAGCCAGGCAAAAAGAGTGTTTCCAGAAGGACTGTGCACTGTGTCAAATGCTGAACAGTAGAGCTAAACAAACAACTGCAGAATATTCCCTGGGCATAGGAAAATAAGAGGACATTGGCATCTTGATTAGTACAGATTCAAGGGAAACAAGTAAATATAACTCTTTTAAGAATTGTAGCCATGAAGGGAAGAACAGAAAGGTAGACTTAGCTAGAGATGAGGGGGAAGGTTGACATGTGAGCATTTTTTTAATGGATAAGAAAAGCTTACATTATGTTTAGGTGTTGATGGGAATAAATCGTAGAGACAGATGAAAGATACAGGAGAAAAAAATGGCCAACAAATGGAGTAAGGCCTCTGAAAATGTGGGAGGAGATGAGAGCCACTGCACAGAGGAGGGACTGGACTTAGGAGGAAGGAAAAGGAGGAACAAAGGAAAGCAGAGCTGATGCAAGGACCTCGAGGGAGACCCTGTCTACTGGTTTCTATTTTCTCTAGAAAGTAGCAGGTGGGTCTTCTGCTGAGAGTGAAGGAGCCTCAAGATGGGCAGAAGAATTAGAAGCTTGAGGAGAAAGAAACTTTAAATTGTCACCAAGGAGAATTAAAGAAGAGGAATACGGGCCCCCCTCCAGTCTCTTTAAGTTCATGCCCGAAACTGTGGACCCTGTGACCATGAGCAGTGATTAGGATACAGTCTGAATGGCCAGGTTTAAAAATGGGACTCTTTCTTTTGTGCTTTAACCAGGGTCCTACACACCTCAGCGCACAGAGAGGAGAGGAATCTAGACTTGAACGTTTGAACGTATAATAGCCTCACAGACATTTCCATCAGCAAATTCCAAGAAATCAATTCTAGGGGCGCCTGGGTGGCTCAGTCGGTTAACGTCCAACTTCGACTCAGGCCACGATCTCGCGGTCCGTGAGTTCGAGCCCCACGTCGGGCTCTGTGCTGATGGCTCAGAGCCTGGAGCCTGTTTCCGATTCTGTGTCTCCCTCTCTCTCTGCCCCTCCCCCGTTCATGCTCTGTCTCTCTCTGTGTCTCAAAAATAAATAAACGTTAAAAAAATTAAAAAAAAAAAGAAATCAATTCTAGGCTCATATTTTAGTAAACAGCTAATATCAAAGCATGACACTGAAAAATACAGTACATAATCAAATTGAGGCAAATTAAGACAAAATACCACAGTGAAAAAAAGGCCTCAGTCATTGCAGGTTTCTATTTAGAATTAAATTTCCAGTATTAAATGTTCCTTTTCAATTTGTTTTGGGTCAAGAGGTTATTAACACCATAAAAAAGTTAATAGAAAAGTATGGTCTAGGACAAAGATGTGTTATTATATTTTACATGAATGCCTGTTATTAGGAAATTATCAGTTCCTAAAAACAACCATTCCTAGTTCATTAAAGGACAATTACATCAAAACTCATCTCCTATTATATTTTATTTCCCAATTAGTATTCTAGAGACAAGAGCACATGTTATAATAGAAACCATACTTCTATGTCTACAACTGTTAAATAAAAGATATAGGACATATAGTTTTTTTATCTAACTAAATCATATAGTTTATTTCCAAATTTGTTTTAAATATTATGTTTATTCATTTTTCTCCTCTTACTCTGGCCCAAAATCTTAATTGAAATCTATGACTAGAAGGAAACAAGAATTAATATATAGGGACAAGAGACATCTATTTAAAAGCCTGGGTGGCTTGGTTGGTTAAGCATCCAACTCTTGATTTCGGTTCAGGTCATGATCTCACCTCTCCACAGTTCATAAGATCATGCCCTGCACTGGGCTCCATGCTAACGGCACAGAGCCTGCTTGGGATTCTCTCTCTCCATTTTTCTGCCGCTCTCCTGTTCACATGCATGTGCACTTTCTCTCAAAAAAAAAAAAAAAAGAACTTAAAAAAATGTTTGCAATTGGTCAAAGCTCACATGAACCATAGGAAAAGGAACAAAAATCAAAAGCACAAAAAGATATTTGTGAACTGTCAAGAATTTAAACCTGGCAAGGATTAAAAATGTTGATGAAGTATAGTTGGGAGTACAAGGCAATAGGAATGGCTTTAACATTTGTTCTAGATCATTCAGAACTGTGGTATCAGTGACTGCATCACAGTGATACTCTCAGTGCTGCTAAGATCTCTGAGATGACCTGCCCCACAGCTAATGGCACTGTGCCTTTTGACTTCATGTATCTTTTTATTTAAAAATTTGTGTTACTGTTGTTTCACCTGGCCCTTTGCTGTTAAGCTTTTTACTGTCAGACCCCGTTTAGCTCCATACGGCTAAACTGTCCTTCTCTGCCACAACTTCCCTCAGTCCTTTCCATCTGGGCACAGAAATGTACACCATCTAACTTATTGGGAATGTTAATATTCTAAGCTAAAAGACTACATTTTCCCGGCTTCACTTGCAGCCAAGATGGCCACTGACTCAGTTTGAGCCATGGAGGTGTAGGCAAAAATGTTGTATGAGATTTTTAGGATAGGACAGCCCTTCTTTCCTATTATCTAGGAAATGAGTGGAAAGCCAGGAGCTTCAGAAGCCATCTTAGAGAATGGCATGCCCTTAAGCATGAGAGCAGAAGCCACACACTTTGGAAGTAAAAGAAAAAAGTAGCATAGGTCACCCCTGAAATACCTACCTCTAGACTTTGTATAAGAAAATAAATCCTGAAGTATTTAAACTACTGACTGAATCTTTGCCTACTCCATAACCAAAAGCAATTCTTAATGAATAAACAATGGAATTAGGATTTATGGATGTTAGGGGCACCTGGGTGGCTCAGTTGGTTAAGCGTCCGACTTTGGCTCAGGTTGTGATCTCACAGTTTGCAGATTTTGGACCCGCATCAGGCTCTGTGCTAACAGCTCAGAGCCTGGGGCCTGCTTCAGATTCTGTGTCTCTCTCTCTCTCTCTGCCCCTCCCCTGCTCATGCTCTCTCTCTCTTTCTCACACACACACACAAATACATAAACATTTAAAAAAAAAAAAAAAGGATTTATAGATGTTAAGTTAGATGGACTGACGGAGAGAAAGAAGAGTACCTGGGTGGCCCAGTCAGTTAAGCGTTCAACTTGGCTCAGGTCATGATCTCACGGTTCATGAGTTCGAGCCCCATGTCAGGCTCTGTGCTGACAGCTCAGAGCCTAGAGCCTGTTTTAGATTCCGTGTCTCCTTCTCTCTCTTCCCCTCCCCTGTTTGCATCTTGTCTCCCTCCCAAAAATAAATACACATCAAAAAAAAAATTTTTTTTAAAGACTCACAGAAAGATATCCATGAGATACTGGCAAGTCCAATAAGTAGGTTAAGAAAAAATACATTAAATATAATCCTACTGTTTACTTAAACTTTGAAAAAGGGTGTCAGTTGCAGGACGCCTGGGTAGCTTTGTTGATTAAGGATCTGACTCTTGACTACAGTTCAGGTCGTGATCTCATGGTTCATGAGTTGGAGCCCCGTGTTGGGCTCAGTACTGACAGTGCAGAGCCCGCTTGGGATTCTCTCTCTCTTCTTCTCTTTCTGCCCTTCCCCTGCTTGTGCGCTATCCCTGTCTCTCTCAAGATAGATAAACTTAAAAAAAAAAAAAGCTTTAAAAAAATTTTTAGTTGAACTACTTTTATGATTCTTTTGAAATAGAAAATTGTACTTATTTTAGCTATCAACCATCTCTAGTATACAAAATATATTTAAGGCACAGGTCAAACCTATTTTTTAATATTTAATTATAAAAAGTTTGTTATTGAAATGGGTAATGTTTTTCTTAATTGGTGCGATAGTAAATTATGAATCTCAAAGGTAAATATAATAACCCCCAGGAACTATGTGTAAGAATAGCAGGAATAAAGCAGACTTCGCAGACTTACTACTAATCCCACCTCCACAAAATCCACAAAGATTAACATAAAAAAGGGAAGTTTCCTCCACATATTAAACTCTGCATAAATGACTTGCCTAGAGTGATTTATGTATTGAGTAATAAAATACTGGAGGACAGAATAAAAGTTAACAGTCTACTGCATAGAAATAACCACTCACCTAAGCACTTGAAGGGATCTAAAAAGTTCACATAGGTGGGCAACTGTCTAGGATTTGTGAGGGGAACAAGGATGAGCAATACCAGCCGTGTTTTCTCTGAAATTCGCCTTGTGATCTAGTGACTTGTAATCTAGAACAGTGACTTCCAAAACATGTTGCCTCTTTTCCAATCGTCTCCATTTCATTCACTAGGACAGAACTAGGCCTCCCTCTTAGGTAAAGACTTGCACATACCTTCCCACTGGCCTGTCAGCACCAAGGTCCTGTTAATTACCACATCAATTTCCGTAGCTCCATCTTCCACAGCCAATCTGATCTCTTCCAATCGTGTTTTTAAATGAGTCTGTCCAGCTGGAAAGCCAGTGGCCACTAGTAAAGAGAGGGAAAAAGAAGTAAGGAAGGGAGGGAGGGAGGAAGGAAGGAAGCAAAGAGAGAGGGAAGGGAGGAAAAAAGGAAGGAAGGGAGGAAGGAAAGAAGACAAATTTTAGTTGGTTTCTCAACAAGGAGTTTGATACAAAAACACAAAAAACAACAACAAACAGCATTTAGACTAAAGCATTAATGACACTAAAGAGCTTCATGCTTATGTTGCAAAGTGAAGTGTGAAGAAATAGAAGGTCATCTCATATGGTGTTATTGGTGTTAGGATAAATATTAGTATTGCATCGTCTGGAAAACCTGAAAGTAAGTTGCTGCAGTGATGCTCATGAGGGGGCTCTAAGTAAATAGATACTAAGAAAATATGTTATCGTCACACCGAGTCATAAAACAGTAGCTATAGCTCTATCTTTTTTTTTTTTTCAACGTTTATTTATTTTTGGGACAGAGAGAGACAGAGCATGAACGGGGGAGAGGCAGAGAGAGAGGGAGACACAGAATCGGAAACAGGCTCCAGGCTCTGAGCCGTCAGCCAGAGCCTGACGCGGGGCTCGAACTCACGGACCGCGAGATCGTGACCTGGCTGAAGTCGGACGCTTAACCGACTGCGCCACCCAGGCGCCCCAGCTATAGCTCTATCTTGATGGACCCTGGTTAATTATGGATCCTACTCCTAATCAAGTTGGCTATCATTGTATTCTTGATTTACTCACTCACACTTACAGCTGTGGTAACCAAAT
Organism: Herpailurus yagouaroundi; assembly: GCF_014898765.1. NCBI lineage: Eukaryota > Metazoa > Chordata > Mammalia > Carnivora > Felidae > Herpailurus > Herpailurus yagouaroundi. The sequence continues at coordinate 32,230,227 of NW_024412407.1, forward strand.
TGCAGTATAGGTTTTTCCCACTGCCTATCTTAAAATGAATAGCCAAGCAGATGAGAATAGAGGGAAGAGACAGCAGGAGGGAAAAGTACCTAATTTGTCCACAAAATTGGGACAGGGGTGAGGTGGGAAGAACAGGACCAAGTACAAAAAAAAAACAAAAAACAAAAACGAAAAGAAAATACAGCCACACTTCTGAAAACCTATTATATTTTTTACACGTGCATCATTAATTCCATTTCTATGACTAAAGATAACCTTTTGTATTTCCTTGATGTTATTAAATTCCTTGGGTCTGCTATCTTACAGGAGAGCACGTTTCCCTGTTGTATAAAAGAAAAGCTGAATTGACAGAAGCTGATGAAAAATTAAGGCAGCTGCCAAATACTGTGGGAATCCTCACAAATGGCTTGTATATCAATACTGTATACTATGTTTCTTTTGATGTATCCCTAATAAAATAAATTAATCATCTTTTTAGACTCCTTTTTCAAGGCCCCAGGATATTCCTCTTAACATCTTCTAAAAGTACAATCTAACTTTATATCTGTCCATCCATATACTCACACACAGCTACACAGAAGCTTTTAAGACTCTTCTTTCCTTCATGCCAAGTCCTACTGAGTCTCTCTTAAGCCAATAACTCCTGAACATACCCTCTCTACTTTATCTCCCAGGCTTTGGAGTGGCTCTCCTCACCTCCCACAGGGACTGTGATAAGTCCCCCTAACATCTTGTCACCCCTCCTTAATGTGTCCAGTACCATCTCCTGACCCACTACAGCATAAAGCTGATCATGACATAACCTCTTCTCAAAACCTTGCAGTATCTTCCCCATCACCAGAATGAGCCCAAAGGCCACTGCCGAGCCTAGTTTCCCTATGGGATCCGGCCCTGATCTACCTCTCCAGCTTCAACTCCCAGAGCCCCTTGCCCCCTTGCCCCAATTTAGACCCAACAACTGCAAGCCACGTACAGTTCCCTGAACACACTCCTGTGCCTTCACACACGCTAGTTCCTCTGTCTAAAATCATTCGCTAACTCACCAACATGCCTCCTTACCCTTTAAGACCCTATGCAGCTATTAGCTCCTCTATGAAGAATCCCCTTACTCTCTGTCACCAACCTCTGCAAAATAAATCACTCCTTGCTCAGAATTACAAGTGTAGCTTCTGCATATCTCTATTAGCATATTTTGCATACATATAATACTATATATCCTGCATGATGATGTTTTAAACTTGATTATTCCTCCTAAACAACTAAGTTTCCTTAAGGACAGGGAAACGCTTCTGTATTCTTGGGAATTCACATGGTCAGCGACTTAGCAGGCAATCAGATACTGAGACAATGAGTAAAAACAAATAATTAAATAGATAAAACTAATTAAAATAATATAAAATTATATATAAAGCCTCCAGGTGTTTTGAGGTGAAGAACCGGAAACAGGTTGAGAGACAACAGCAAAGCCAAAACAATTTTACCCGAAGCCACTGGGATGGTGGAGCCGGCTGCCTTCAGTGCTTTCACAGCATCACACACTCGTGCGGGATAAACACAAACAGCGGCTGTAGTAAGGCCTATGAAGAAAGAAATCGTAACAGCCTACTTTAGCGGAAGTTCAATTTGTACAATATGCTTTTAATTATTATTTATACCACCACACTGGCAGAAATCAAAATGGCAGGAAAAATAACTCCCCCATGACGCTGCACTGAATGAAAAAGTTTTAGGGGCGCCTGGGTGGCTCAGTTGGTTAAGCATCTGACTTCGGCTCAGGTCATGATCTCACGGTTCGTGGGTTCGAGCCCCGCGTCGTGCTCTGTGCTGACAGCTCACAGCCTGGAGCCTGCTTGGATTCTGTGTCCCCCTCTCTCTCTGCCCCTCCCCTGATCTCTCTCTCTCTCTCTCAAGAATAAATAAACATTAAAAAAAAATTTAATAAAGAAAAAGCTTTGACTCTCCACATTCCCTTCCAGGTCTTGACAATATGGGTCATTTTCTAACTGTTAAAGTCATGGAATAAAACAATCATGATGCTACTCTTTGAGGATAATATAATACCACTTTTTAAAAATTCCTAAATGGTAAACATAATGGTCTTGACTCAGTGACATTATTTTATTTCATGTAGATAACAAAATCCAGATTTCTACATCAAACAGACAGTGGATGGAAAAAAAAATGGACGTGAACCTTACAAGGTAATATAGCAAAATGACATTTAATTGATCCTATTCCCTCTGTTGCAAGAAATAATAAAATCTGAATCTGGAGCCCTTATTTGGAAGAATAAGCTCTTAAATCTAAAAAAATCAAATAAAATTCAAATAGCCAATATAAAACAAAACAAGAGCGTAAGACTCATATGAAGTTGTTACTTTTTTCAGCCCCTCCCTCAAGGCTGTTACTTTTAATAACTTTGTATAACAACACCTACAAACAGGTGGTGTTTTTATTGTCAACTCAAAAGAAACATCATAAATATTTTTCAAAAGCTGTGGCATTATAGGTCTACAAATTATCTACAAATTACTTGGGATAAAACACCAGCATTGGACCAAAGCAGCATCTCTAGCTGCATTCATTACAGACAGGCACTCGGGGATCATGAAGCAACTCTCCATGAAAAGCTCCTAAAACCAGCCCAGTGAGTGATACGCACATCATCCCGGAAATGCTGTTAGCCTTCCAGATCTCGGTTTCCTCATTTAGATACAGAGGATCAACTCTCAAAGAAAGGTCTCCTCCTTTCCTAAAATGTTAACATTCTAAACTTATGGCAACTTTAGAAAGTCCTTTCTTTCATGTATACCAAGAGAGTGAATATAACTTTTTTCAAAAGATCTAACCTAATATACGAGCATGCAATATTCCCCATTTGCATTTTATTCTCAAAAGTATTTCATTTACTCACAGAAAATACTTTATGTATGAGATGTGATTATTAAGTAATGAGACTGGCTTTTGCACATGTGGCTAGGGAATGAGAATCAGTATTTTAGAGTCACTAGATGGAAAATTTCCCACACTGAAGAAGTAGAAAGAAAAATAAAGAAACTCTCTACCAGCAACTTTAATCCATGATGGGAAGAACTGACCTAAAAAAGAGATTCAGATTCTCCCCCTGCTGTTTTTTAGAGAAGAATCTCAATTATTTGCTATGTACACAAATCTACCAGTGGATCTTACTGCTATTATCATTTAAGCAGCTGAATCTTGTCTTAAGTCCTCTTAGATTTAGTAATTAGTACTTACTGTAAAGGGGTAAACACAGACAGATTATACACAACAACATTACCTTTATCATGCACATTTAAAGCTTTCAAGAGATCTTCCCGGATTGGATACTTGGCTTTATAACAAAGCCTTTGAACGTTGGAAGATGTGTCATCACCTGAGAGTGTAGTAAGATCTATAAAGGTAACAGCTTTGAGGAGCCAAGCAGCCTGGTTTAAGAAAAGTAAAAACAAGATTAAAAAAAAAAAAAATCGTCAACAACCCAGTTAGTTAGCAGGAAATCATTAGACAAACATTTGTGCTAAAATCTGACATCTACACTGTTCTCAGGCATGTCATTCTCTATATGATATAGACATTGCTCAAAAGGGACCAAAAAGATGAACACTGCAGAGAACAAAATAAAAGAGGGGTACAGAGTAGTCTTAAAACTATTTTCCTTCCGTAGCTATCTCAAAGTGAAATCCCTAATAGAGCAAGCCTCCCCACATCACACCTCCCCATCTTATCCACCAGGAGCCCTGATGGCTACCATGATATGAGAGAACTTGGGAATAAGAGGATCTCTAACTGATATTTTTACCTCCACACTTGAGATCTAGGATGAGACATTAAAAAAGAAGTCTCCAATTTCTTTGCTGTTTTTTTTTTCACTGTATCCCAACCCCATTTTTAAAACAATATTCATAGTTTGTAATTCATTCTAATGAATTTCCTTTTATCTTTCAATTAGAATATTTCCAAGGATAGGTCAAATGAGAAATGTCACCCTAAAGGATTCAATGGCAATATTTTGCCTCACTTGAGAAATGAATTCTGAATTCCTTCTAGTCCTGTGATCCACAGCACATCTTTGGTCAGTATCCACTGAAGGATATGCTGACCACAAGCACCCCATGAAACATCACTTTTTGAATTTTGGAAAATGATTTATGAAAATTAATAGTAAGGTAAACACGGTGGTCAAAGAAGGTCAACTTTTATGCCTAAGGGCCTCAACAGCAGGCACACCAGGTTTAGACGTTATGGTTTAAAAATTAAAATAGAAGACAACCAAAGAAGGTATGTCTAAGGAACTGAATAAATGTGTTGAGGAAATACGCCATTTAATTCACTCATGAATAAAGATGCCTCAAATTCATTTGCGGCCTTGCCACTCAAGAGTGGTAAGATGTTTAACTTGTTCGGATAAATGTGTTATCTTTCTCCAACCCATCATCATCATATATGAATTATTAAAATAAGTCATGGACAGCTGCAATCTTTTAGGTTTAGATGCATCTTGAGCAAAATTCAATATTGTGGCCTTGAGGGAAGAGACCAGGCATTGTAAACTACAGGAATAGAATGCTCAAGAAGAAACCTTACTTGCCACTCCTTTTTCACCATTCTGCGAGCCTGGATTTGCTCTGCACGCCTCAGAACTGCTGGCTGATTCACCTGTATTTTGGAGATCCAGCTAAGGTCTAAAGGGGAAAGAAGAACACTTCTTTATCAAATATATTCACCTATTTTCACACAGTCCTTGGAAGGATATATCATTTTGCATCGAAGCTCTTATAAAGCTTCTGTTTCTTTTTTGCACAATTACAAATCAATAGCCTTGTTGAAAGAAGCTTGGTCATGAAAAGGCATACTTCATGTAAAATCAAGTACAGGAGGAACCGGAAGAACTTGTATTGATTCGTTACACAGACATATCTAACAGAGGAAAATGTTACATTACTCCTGCCATGTGCCTCACATCTGACGGCAAAGACTTATTTGTAAGTGCCCCGTCCAGGAGAACAAATGATTAATAAACTGCCTAGTGAATTAATGTTGGGGCTTAAAGGAACCCTTGATCACTACCCCCTACTGACAAGATTAGTCTCTACTAGAGGCTGATATGATATATCCCATTCTTTCCTCAAAGGAGACTATTTCAAAATGTATTAGAAATTACAACATTGATAGAACAGAAGTTTCAAAAAGGGAAAGAAAGAAACAAGGTGTTCAAAAGTCTGGGAGACATCTCTATTGCTTCGGTTTTGAAATGCTCTTTCCTACCTCGATCCTACCCTCCATCTTAGTTAACTGTAACTTCTATTTTGAACCCAGCCTACATGTTAGCTTTGGTGAAAACACTGCCAAGCTCCTCAGATAGAGCTAACATTTTGTATACAGCTGTACTGTACAACTTGTATTTAGTTCAGCCAGGAGTCATGGTAAAATGGTCTCCTATGCTCACTGTACTGTGAGTCATGATCTGATCTTTGAGTATCTAACACCAAACACAGGGTGGTGTACATGCATTTCACTTTTATCCACCAGCACTCTGTATAACAGAGGTGACCTTAGAGTAAATTGAGCACACACCCATTTACCTTCTGCAAATAACCTCACTTTTATATCCCTCCAGCATCTTCTACCTTCTATAAATAACTTCATTTTTATATCCCTCCAGCAACTTCTTCTTAGAAGAGGCTTAAAAAAAACACAGTGGGAAAGGTTATTCATTAGGAAATATGTCCCAATTATCTGTGATTTTGCTTCCTGCAGTATCAGTTACCTGTGGTCAACTGCAGTCCAAAAACCGAAGATCCTCCTCCTGAGGTATCAGAAGGTCAATAGTAGCCTAACGCTAGCTCACAATGTCTGCATCATTCACCTCATTTCCTCTCATCAGATAGGTATTTTATCATCTCACATCATCACTAGGGTGACTACAGTACAATAAAATATTCTGAGAGAGACCACATTCACATGACTTGTATTATAGCATATTGTCATAATTGTTCTATCTTACTATTACTTATTGCCGTTAATCTCTTACTGTACCTAATTTATAAATTAAAAATTCTCATAGGTGTATATGTATAGAAAAAAATATGGTATATATGTAGGGTCAAACACTGTCCACAGTTTCAGGCATCGACTAGGGGTGGTCTTGGAACATATTCTCCATGGATAAGAGGGGACTACGGTACACAATTCTCTACAATGTGATGGGGAAAACCACTGATTGCATACTGCACTACATAACAACACAAATAATAATAATAAAGTATTTGCATCTACCACAGAGATAAGACCACGTTTCTACAAAAAAAATTATCTCATTTCCAATTGATTCCTCTTATCAATATTAATGTAGAAATTCGAAGTGAGAGTTTGAGTGATTAATAATGATATATTTATTTAAATATCACTGAATAAAGAGTAGAGTCTGGGTGCTTTTTTTTTTTCAATTAAACTATTTTGTTAGCTGAAATCATTTAACAAAACAGATTTTTAACATTTCACTCCATCTGCTCCTCAGAGACACTGTGTGTTTTCCTGCTTGTCTACTGAGCCAACATCACAGAGAAAATGGGAGTCTAAGGTCAAGCAAATGAAATCTGCCTCTTCTTCCCTACACAGAGATGGGTTCTACGTAAAGCCCAAAGAAATAAGACCAGACAGACACATCAGACTCATCCTAATCATAAGACCTATAAGAACCCCTCTATACCCAAAGACAGGGGAGATTCTTAAAAAAACAAAAACAAAAACTAGTAACGGTGATTAGGTTTGTGGTAAAGATCGTTTCAGGCAGATAGTAAAACCAATGAGGCAAAGAGTTGTGTGAAATACAAGGCTCACCACCAAGCCACTGTTGTCAGTGGCGAAAAGAGGGAAGCCTATGCTGGTGGGGCAAGGCTTTGAGGGGCCGTCCTTTATCAGTCATGTGACACTTCTGGAAGCCCCTCCCCACCTCTCCTCTACCACTACCACCAATGGAAGCACTGCTACTGGAGAGAGGTCCAGAACGCTCCACCGCCTGGATGCCTCTGTCCTCATATGACCCTCTTCTCCCTCTCTGCGCCTCCAACCCTGTGGTACAGCGTTTCTAAACTATCAGGAGTTCACTGGCAAGCCTGTCACGTTCTGTCTCTGGACCTGTGCACGCTGTCTGCTCCTTCTGCCCTTCATTATCTTGCCAATACAGTGAACTCCTACCCAACCTTTAGGACTCAGTTCGCATGCTACCTTCTCTGTGAACCTTCTCCGAACCATACCAGTTGAGCTACTCCCTTGTTTCTTTGCACTTAAGGCTACTCTCTAGTCTACCGTTAGTGCAGACCCCTTCATTCTGAATACACTGATTTGCCGAAATGTTCACATTCCCCACAGATTTTTAAAACTCCAAGCCAAGTGCCTGACACATGGGCGGCATTCAATAAATAAGCCGAATGGTTCCCCGACACCAGCCATGATCGAATTCTGAGCAACACCTTTCCCAGCTGCTTTAAAACAAAATGAGCATTTACTTTTCCCCCCCACCACTTTACTGAGGTATAACTGACAAATAAAAATTGTGTATGTTTAAGATACACATCTTGGTGTTTTGATATACATATGCACTGCGAAATAATCACCACAATCAAGCTGATTAACCTATCTATCACTTCACACCATTTTCTCTTTTTCCCTTTTTTGTGTGTGCTGAGAACAATTAAGATCTGCTCTCTGGGCAGATTTCAAGCACACGATAAAGTATTGTTAACAATGGTCACATTACCGTACACTAGATCTCTGGAACTTACTCACCTTGTATAATGGAACTTTGCACCCCAGCTGTTTCCAATAAAGGAACTTGTGGATCTCCACAAGAGAAGTTGGGATTGAGGCATGCATGGAATACCTGAGGACATCCACCTTAAACACTAATTTTTAGTAATATTCCCCACCAAAGGTTAGAACCCACAAGGCCTGCTCTCATACTTCACAGACATCACTCGCCAGAGGTCCCTGCAAACCACCTACTGGAGAATGTAATAGGATGACTTCTCTTGCAGTATCAGCCTCCACTGTTAAAAATATCATTAGTGGTCATAAAATTATCTGGCCCCATATTTAATCCAGCCACAGAATTTGCCTCTGTGACCTCCCATGGTAATGAATTATATAAGTGACTATCTCATTTTATTAGCACTTAATTTGCTACTCTTTAATTTCATCAAATAACCCTTGTTCTCATATTATGGGGTCTGGGGAAAAGAAAGGAATGAATGGCCTTTGTTATGTCCTTCATAATTTTTAATATTTTATTCGAGTACCCTTTAGCGTCTCCTTTCCAGGAGAAGTGATTCTAATGCACACAATCTCATCAGTACCATAGAATCTTCTCTTACGGGGCCAGGAGGGGTTTCAAGTGCGCATGCCTTTGGGGAGAATCGACATGAAGCCATAATTGGAAGGCGATAATACTCTTTTCTTAAAACTCTCCCATGAAAAAATATCCTACTGTGTCTCTTAGTATGCCATTTGGGTGGCTTTCAGGCCCTTCTGTCAGTTATAAATTTATTCTCAGAGACTCTTCTCACAATTTTTTATTATTGTTATCGTTCCTGTGTTAAGTCTCAATGGAGACAAATCATTTTCCTTACAACTCTACCATGTAGTCTGTCACTTCCACGGGTGCTTCCCTGGAGGTTCTCGCACTTCTTCAGAGTATTTCAAATGGTAACTCTGTGAAAGGAGGTTTATTTGTATTTTGATTTGACCTTTGTTCCTAATAGAGAAAAATACATTGTGATAGCTTATTAGAGATTTTTTTCCCCCCAAATTTGGGAAAAGGAAGAAAGACTAAATTTCCCATGCTTTCTTTTCATTCTTTTCTGTTTATTTCCAGTTCTAATTTGCAACTTCCCAGGAATCAGCCAGACCTTTCCATATGCACAAGTGCCTAGCACAAAAATAGTTGCTCAATAAGGCTCTTGCATCACAGTAAATTTATTAAATTTTTAAAAATGTTTATTTATTTTGAGAGAGAGAGAGAGAGAGAGAAGGAGAAGCAGAGAGAGAGGGAGATAGATAATCCCAAGCAGGCTCCACGCTGTCAACACAGAGCCCAACAGGGTTCAGTCTCACAAACTGTGAGATCATGATGTGAGCCATAATCAGGAGTCGGTTGCTTAACCAATTAAACCATCCAGGCGCTCCACAGTAAATTTATTGTTTACCACAGACCCTGTAACTGGTGAAATATCAACTTGACCATGTCTAGTCTTTTTTTTTTTTTTTAATGTTTATTTTTGAGAGACAGAGACAGAGCATGAGCAGAGGAGGGGCAGAGAGAGGGAGACACAGAATACGAAGCAGGCTCCAGGCTCTGAGCTTTCAGCACAGAGCCCAACACAGGGCTTAAATTCACAGATCATGAGGTCATGACTTCAGCCAAAGTCGGACGCCCAACTGACTGAACTACCCAGCAGCCCCAACCATGTAGGGTCTTTTAAACTTAGCCTTGGAAAAGGGCAGCTTGGCTAGAAAAAAGAAAGAGCTTTGGATGTTAGTGCATGCCTGATCCATCCAAGCTCATTAGATACTCAACTTATATAAATGAGCAGACTCAGCCTTACCCACTTCCTAAGCCAAAAATATACAAGAAAGACTGGAAGCCCCATCCTTACTAGCAGGTAGGAATAAGAATTAGCTTTCTTCACAAAGTCTACTACCATCCAGTAAGCCCCTGGTAAGCTCTCTGGGGCATCCACGCCCCCATTGGACATGCGCCAACTTTTCCAACATCCTACTGTGTAAACCCAATTCTCAGAACCCAGATAGATGGTCTAAAAACTAAGACACCCGGGCTCAGTTGGTTTAGTGTCCAACTCTTGATCTCAGCTCAGGTCTTAATCTCAGGGTCATGAGTTTAAGCGCCACACTGGGCTCCATGCTAGGGGTGAAGCTTATTTAAAAAAAAAAAAAAAAAAAAGAAACCAAGACACCAGCAACTTAGAACATACATTACTACTAGTCACAGAGCCTTACTACTATGACATCTCCCCAGAGCCACTCTGACCCTAATCTTCAACTCCTATCCTACATTCTCCATTAAGACCACTCTTTAGGTTATTAATCCAAGTCCAGGTGAATTTTAAGTTTACTACACCCTCTAAAATATTTCAGCTTAGGGGCACATAGGCAGCTCAGTCGATTAAGCATCTGACTTCAGCTCAGGTCAAGATCTCACGGTTCATGGGTTCGAGCCCCACATCAGGCTCTGTGCTGACAGCTCAGAGCCTGGAGCCTGCTTCTGATTCTATGTCTCCCTCTCTCTCTCTGCCCCTCCCCTGCTTATGCTTTGTCTTTCTCTCTCACTCTCTCTCTCTAAAAAATAAATATATTATTTTAATTTTTAAATAAATAAAATACTTCAACTTAGATTTATGGCATCAATCTGACATGATCTGCTAACTTGTTCCTTCTTTACCAATCTAGAATATTTTCTGCTTACCCTCCTGTTCCCTCTGGCTTTCATTTCTAGTTATGTATTGTATCCATAGCCATGTGGGTTATAACATTCTTTCAGAACACATCACAGTGGAAGAAAGTCTGGACTCACATTATAAGATACATGTGCTCTTGTACTGGCTTCACATAGCAGCATCCCATTGTGATTTTAAGGTCTCCCCATTTTCTCTTATCCTTCATCCCTCCTTAAGACATGAGCCTTTTCCCAGCTATTGCTGCTCTTTACTAAGTAATTTCTCCCAATTCTTCTTCTTCTCGATTCATCAGCTATTGCCTGTAGGTTAATCTAGACACCAAAAGGAGAACCTAGTCACTTGCTCTGGCATCAAAAGTACTGTTTGTTGCGGTCTCCAGGCTCCCTGTTTCAGATCCACTTGTTCCAAGGATGCCCATAACCACTCAGTGACCAGCCTCAAAGTTTCAACAGCTAGGGGTGGCTGCAATTATGTAGCCAGAGAGCCAGAAGCCCTTAGAGGAGTGAAGCACCCAAATACAAGTCCTACTACCACTCCATTTAGCCTGTCTGGCCTGTAGGCATTGTGCTACACGGGGTGAGAAATGCAGTGGCATGAAACAGGTTGCTGCTATCCTGAAAGAGCTTAGGGAATAAAGTCACAGACTGGCAAGATCTGAATAATATAAAAAATATGGGGACATATGTTGGCTTTTAACCAACATTTCCAAAGAATCAGTTAGGAATCTTTCAGTTTTTAAAAATGACAAAAAACTGACTTTGGTGACTGGAACAAAAAGGGAAGGATGGTAAAAACTCAGATAACTGAGAAGAGATTGGAGGAACAAGCTCAGAAAAGAGACAGGAACCAAAGACAACAATACAGAGCCAAAAACAGAACAACGCCAGCATTTAACAGCAATAGCCTGGCCAAGATGTCACAGCAGCTGCTGTGGACAATGACACCACCACTTAACCTAACTCACTCAGAGCCTCAAGTTCCATATAAAAGCATCCAAAGCCTGAACTATGCATGACTGTGGGCGGCAGGGAAGAGGAGAGATCCATTCCTTCCTCTTTGTGCCTCCCTGATGGAATTGCCCAACACTAAGAGGACGGGAGTTAGTTGCTGGAAACTCAAAAAAATTATAAATTTCTATGACAATGGTCAGTAAGTTTGGGACATGCTACATGGGTTAGTTTCTCTTAGAGATACATAAAGCATTTAGCACATTAGCCTCTACAACGAAGTCCCACAGGAAAGAAAGACTCTTGGATTTTCTTTAATTCAGCATTTCTCAAACATTTGACCACAAAGGCATTTTCCCTGTAACATACACCTACCACAATGGCTGGGCAATAAGTCAAGTTCAGAGGAAGGGAAGGTCAGAGTCAGTTCATCCAGCTGGCTAAAAAAAAAAAAAACCTCTTAGTAAATAAGTGGAGATGAGAGATTGACCCTAAAGCAAAGGTTTTCAGTCTGGAGACATTTTTGGTTGTCACAGCTGGTGGTAGGAAAGTGACATTTGCATCTAGTAGGCAGAGGCCAGGGATGCTGCTAGGCATCCTACAACGTACAGGATAGTCTCTCTCAGTAGTGTAAGTGCCTGACACTAAGCTTTTGATTGCTTAGGCATCCATTTCAGGACATCTGTCCTGAATAAACACATCAGCAGCTGTATGACACTGCTGCTAACAAACCAAGCAACAAGGAGCTAGACAGCCCCCCCACACGAAGGTTCCTCTCTCAGAGAGCCCTGGGTCACCTAGACAACCACCTGAGTCACCTTGCTTCCCCTTCTCATGCTCCAATTCCTGCTCTTTGGCTTTTAATTAGCCAGGAGAGAGACAGCCCACAAAACCCTAGACACCCACCCTGAGACCCTAAATAAAGACACAGGTCACCGCTTGTGCACGCACACTTGCTCCCTCTCTACCTGAAACTACACAGTGCGGCCCTCAGGTGTGCCGTGTACTCTCCAGGACCTGTGAGTAATAAGTCTTGATCCTCAAAGTTCCCTGATGATTTTTGCTGAAGTGTGCCCTGCAGCTGTGACAAGAACAGGAAGAGGTGGCCCACCCACAAATAGGAGCCCCGGCAGGGGAACTGTCTATGGAATTTGCCACAAATGATGTACCCAGGTGGGCACTGCGGGCATTCCTAACCAAGGCCACTACCAGTAACAGGCTCAGGACCAACAGCACGGTCCAATAACAGAGAGTAACTGGCCCCAAACGTCAATAGTGCCAACGCTGAGAAAGCCTACCCGAAGGATGGGCAGGATTCAAGAAGAAAAAAGTGGAACCTCTGAAGGTTTAAGGGAAATAGAGTGTCAGGAGTAAAAGCAAGTTGGCTCTACGTGATTCACTGTGGCTTATTTGTAAAACTTCTTAAGTGCAAGGCTAAGGAGTCTAGAGCTGTGCTATCCAATCAGTAGCCACTGGCCACATGTGGCCATCCGAGCATCTGAAATGTCGAACAGTCCAATTTGAGATATGCTTTAAGTATAAAATACTCAGCAGATTTCAAAGATTTAGCACCAAAACGAATGCAAAATATCTCTGTAATTATGTCTTGGTATTGATTATACACTGACAATATAATATTTGGGTTGAATAAATATTTGGTTAAATAAAAAGTTATTAAAACAATTTTCACCTGTTTTTTACCTTTTATCATGTAGATTCTAGAAGACCTTAAATTACTTTGTGTTGCCCGTTGTATTTTTTTTTTTAAGTTTATTTACTTTGAGAGAGAGTGTGTGGAAAAGAGGAGCAGAGAGAGAAGAGAGATAGAATCCCAAGCAGTTTAATGTAGCTCTGCAGACAGCACAGAGCCCAATGCAGGGCTCGATCTCACAAGCAGCAAGATCACAACCTGAGCCAAAATCAAGAGTCATACACTTAACCAACTGAGCTACCCAAGCACCCCGCACATTGTATTTCTATTAGACAGCACTGGTCTAGACTTTCTCCTGTAAGTGATCAGAGCCTCTGAAGATTTCCAAACTGGGCTGCAACAGAATCAAAGAAGTATTTTTTAAAAATAATCAGCATACAGAATATGTCCCATAGAAACGCTTACACAAATACACAAATACAAATATGAAAAGCTATTTATGATACTATTGTTACAAGGGGTACCAAGATCCATGACTGGTTCAATCAAATATAGCAGATCCATAAAACAGAATATGATCCAGCCATTAAAAAGGATGAGGTAGATCAGTAAGTACGGTCATGGAAAACCGATCATGGTGCATTACTCCGTGAAAATAAGCGACCCGCACAGCAGTGATTTTCTAAAATAAAAATGTTTACAAAAACAACAATATAAGTATAAAACATATCTCTGTTGGTACATGTGCAAAAAAAGTAGAATATATACCAAATTGATAGGAGGGTTTCTTCTCTTCAGAGCTAGAATTATATAAAATTTCTACTTTCTCATGTTGCAGTTCCATAAAACTGAAAATCTTTACCAAGTGCAAGCTTTATCTTACTGAGCAGTAAAAACAAGCTACATTAAACTCTTTTGAATTACGAGGCACACAAGCAGGAGTGTGCAGGACAGGTGGAGAGAGACTACAGTAGGTAAACCAGTAAGGTATCTGGTACTGTAGTCCAGACATCAGCATCGTAGGATGCCTCCCTGGGGCATTTCACACTCCAAACCTGTCGTGACCTACCTTGCCACTGAGCTCTTCCACAAACCCAGCCTGACACGGCTGTATGATGCCAGGTGGAAGGGATAACATCAGAATGCCACCATTACTGCTCCCGTAGAAAAGAACACCAAAACATTAGCACCACAGGCCACCAGACAGAACCTGATTATTATATAAATGCTATATGATACTAATATCACACCTGGGCCCACACCGGCCCACCCATAGCAATGCCCTTCTGCATAGTTAAGGAGTCTATGGGGCCAAAGGTCCAGACTTTCCCTGATACCACATTCTCTTTCCAGTCCATGTGCAGGTACATAGGACCCCAGAATTCCTGGACCAAATGGCATTAGGCCTGCTCACAGAGTGTTATATAGGGGTCTCCGTGCCAAAGTCGATAGCTTAAACTTAAGATATGAGACAGATCAGGGACTTTGCTCCTAGAAAGTTTGGTCGATACAAATCCGTCAATGGATTACATTTATTCTTTCATTCAACTAATAAAAAGGGAGTACACACGATGGTGCCAGCACTGCTTGAGGCTCTGTGGATTCAGCAGTGAATGAAAAAACAAAATCCATACTCTCACAAAGCTTCTAATGAGGTAAGACATATAAACGTATAAACATATGTTGAACACGTTATGGAACGTATGTTACATAGGATAAGAGAAAGGAGAATGCAGGGATGGGCATGCTCAGGGAGAATTTCTGGTATGAAAACAACGGAGCAGAGCCCCATATTAAATAAGGAGGTGAGCAAAGAGACCATCAACCAGGGGAAACAGTGCTGTAGGCAGAGAGCGGAGCAAATGCAAAAGCCCTAAACCAAGAGCGAACATGTCATGTTGGAGGCAAAGCAGGGACACAGGTGTAACTGGGGGATGGTAAACAAGGAGGACTGGGAGTGGCAGAGATAGTGGTCAAAGAGGCAGGCATGGACCAGGTCATAGAGTAAAATGTTCTCCATACTGAGAGCCATGACCCATGGACATGTCATGAAATCAACTTTGTCAGCTACAACCAGTATTTTTTTTTTCAACGTTTTTATTTTTATTTTTGGGACAGAGAGAGACAGAGCATGAACGGGGGAGGGGCAGAGAGAGAGGGAGAGACACAGAATCGGAAACAGGCTCCAGGCTCTGAGCCATCAGCCCAGAGCCTGACGCAGGGCTCGAACTCACGGACCACGAGATCATGACCTGGCTGAAGTCGGACGCTTAACCGACTGCGCCACCCCACCCAGGCGCCCCACAACCAGTATTTTTTAAAAAGAAGAAACAAAATGGAAAACATCAGGACACCTTATATACAATACAGATAAGGGTCATGTACAGACATTTTGTTTCAATTATACATATGTAGGCATGTACTACATGGCTGTAATATAAAGTACATGGCCTGTTGTGAAGCATGGCCCGTAAGGTTTGAAAGCCCCTTAAGAAGGACTTTTTCAGCACAGAAAAGACTTTAGATGTGAGACAGGAAGTCTTCAGAGAGCTCTGTGTGGAGGAATGAAATGATCTGATTTAGATTTACATTTTAGGAGGTCCCTCTGGCTGCTGTGGGGAAGCTAATAGGAGGCTCATGCAAGCAGGTGGTAGCTTGAACCAGAACAATGGTAGTGGGGAGGAGAGAGTGGTCATAACCTCATCAGTCCACTGACTGTACCATTTCAGTCTTCACACTTTGCCTTCAGACAAATAAGAGCTGCCTATTCTCTTGTGCCATCTGGAGAATAAACAGTCCAAGAAGAGTTGGTATTCTAGAAGCAGCTGGAAGGTTCACAGAGCACAAAAATCAATGAAGAATTCCTTCTGCGCAGTACCCACAAATACCCTCAGCTAAGTCTCTGTGTGGAAAGTTCACAGACTGGAACAAACCATCAGAGCTGATCCCTCTGCATCCACGCTCTGACCATTGCAGTAAAATCAAATACTCAGCACAATCAGGTCCATCTGCTGAGCTTCTGGTCCTCACTAGAGTCAACCCGTCATCCTAATTGGCCCAGGACACACTCAGTTGACACTCCCTGTCCCATCCGGTTTAGCATTGCTTCCATATTTCATTGTTTTAATAAATAAAATATGGGCATGTGGGTGGCTCAGTTGGTTGAGTTTCCAACGTTCCAGTTGGTTGAGTTTCCAACGTTTGATTTTGGCTGAGGTCATGTTTCCAGGGTCGTGGGATGGAGGCCCACAACAGGTTCCCCACTGAGCATAGGGCCGCCTTGGGATTCTCTCTCTCTCTCTCTCTCTCTCTCTCTCTCTCTCTCTGCCCCTCTCCCCTGCTCACATACACTCTTTCTCTCAAATAAAAACATAAAATAAAATTTTTAATGAGCAAAATAAACCAGGCTGGGTTTCAGAGACCCCAGCTTCTACCGTATTCTCCAGTAATCATGTAAGAGGAAAGTGTAGTGAACAGAGATCTCACTCGAATATGTACTTCACTCTGTAAAGAGACCACAATTCAACTCTTCCCCCATATTCCAGACATAACAAAACTAACACTCCCGGAATGCAGGACATTCACTGAAAACTGAGGGTACTTGGGACATCTGTGGCTACCAACAGCTAACTCCTTCCAGTCTTGGGAGGTGGTAGGAGAAATACACAACACTCTTGTGTCTCTGCAGTCATTTGAATCTAACCGGCCAGTTGTGCCCTGGCCTGGGCCCAAACCCACAAGAGACACAGACACACCACACCACCAGTCAGTAGGGCATGAGAAGTGTGAGAAACTACGTTAGGCAAATAAGGAACGTGTATGGGGAATATCTAGATTCCTAGAGGAGAACGAACTGAAAGCAATGTTTTTGTCATTTTTTACATTCTGTACATCTAAAACTATTTAGGGTTAGTCCTTTTTAGTTTGAAAAAATCTATTAGCAACAATGAGCTCAAAAAAAGTATGCTTAATGAAATATTAAATTCTGAACTTCCATTTCTCCGAAAAGCCGATGATCTGTAATTTGCACAAAATGCTTTTCAACGTTTACAGTGTGCCAACATAGCTCTACAGAGATGTCACTCACTCTAAGACCCAAATCTGCAAAAAAGCATCTTTATAGATACTTCAAAAATTAGCAGTTATCGAAGCCTGTGCTTAAAGATGGCTTTTTAACACGGCCTCAGAAGATGCAGTTGCATAAAGTTCTGAAGCATGACTTTCCTTTTAGATAAAATGAGTATGGATGGTTCCCAAGTTACAATGATTCAATTTACAATTTTTCAATTTTACAGTGATGCAAAAGCAATATGCATTCAGTAGAAACCATACTTCGAATTTTGAATTTTGACCTTTTCCCAGGATAGCGGTATGTGGTAGGATCCTCTCTCATCATGTTGGGCAGCAACAGCCACAGCTCCCAGTCCGCCACGAGATCAGGAGGGTAAACCACCCATACGCTGACAACCCCCCTGCACCCATAACAACCATTCTGTTTCTCGCTGTCAGTACAGGATTTAATACATTCTATGACTACTTGAGGGGCACCAAGGGCCCTGAGGGGCACCTGGGTGGCTCAGTGGGTTGAGCGTCTGACTCTTGATCTCAGCTCAGGTCACGATCCCAGTGTCGTGGGATCGAGCTCTACATATGGCCCCATGCATGGAGCTTAAGATTCATTCATTCTCTCTCTCTCTCTCTCAATCTCTCTCTCTCCCCCCCCGCCCCCGCACCTCCCCTGCTCACTCACTCTCTCTCTCTCTCAATAAAATAAAATAAAATAAAATAAAATAAAATAAAATAAAATAAATAAAATAGGCTTTGTGTCAGATAATCCTGCCCACTTGCTAATGTAAGTGTTCTGAGCATGTTTAAGGTAAACTAGGCTAAGCTATGATGTTTGTTGGATTCGGTGTATTAAATGGATTTTCCACTTACAATATGTCCAACGTATGATGCGTTCGTCAGGGCGTGACCCCACCATATGCTGAGGCAGATCTGTACTCTAAATACTGCTCATTTTTAATCCAAATTTCCTAGCGTGTGTATAAGAAGTAGAGCAATGGTTACTAAGTTGTTGGCTCTAGAAGCCTAACTTCACAAACAACTAGAAAATACCAGTTTTATATCAGAGTCACAGGTGCTTCAAAGAGAAAATGTGTTAAATTAATTCAAATATTGGCTCATTTTAAAAATCAAATTTATCAAATCCAAGAAAAAAATTTAGAAGTCTGTTTTGTTGAAGGTAAAACATCTGACATCATGGTGACCCCACTGTAAATTCAGTTAAAGAGGATGGTGTTGAACACATCATTATTTGATTTTGCAACGATAACATGGGTACAAATTTTGTTGGAATATACTATTATGATAAAAACAATTTTCTCATTAAATTAAGAAATCTATGGAGCAGAAAGATACCTGGATATGGATGTGACAGACACATAATTTACAGTTTCATCCAAATAAACTTCCACATTGTAACAAAGTACAAGCTGTAGCTGTCAAATTTTAAATATTTCATATACACACAGAATAAGTGAACTACCTGATCTTTCTGAGAAAGCTGATGTTTAATTAAAAATAAATACTTCTTGGGGCGCCTGGGTGGCGCAGTCGGTTAAGCGTCCGACTTCAGCCAGGTCACGATCTCGCAGTCTGTGAGTTCGAGCCCCGCGTCAGGCTCTGGGCTGACGGCTCAGAGCCTGGATCCTGTTTCCGATTCTGTGTCTCCCTCTCTCTCTGCCCCTCCCCCGTTCATGCTCTGTCTCTCTCTGTCCCAAAAATAAATAAACGTTGAAAAAAAAAAATTAAAAAAATAAAAAAAAAATAAAAAAAATAAAAATAAATACTTCTTCCCGGCAGTATGCACATTCTCTTTACTGATCATCATCAGATGAATATTAGAAATATTCGTCTTACTCTTGGAAGAGCAAGAACTATTTTGTCAGTCAATCGGAGCTGATGTACAACTAGCCCTAAACTATTCTATAAACAAGACCTTTGCATGGTTTTTGGCTTTACTGTTTTTCAAAATCAGTTGAAAATCTTTATAAAAAAAAAACCTGTTAAATAAATAAAACACCAAAAGCCTCCAGCTTTTGAAACTTAGTGAACCACTAGCATGGGTGACAATTGTTTGTAAATATTGCACCCAGGAAGACACTAAGATTTATCACTACAAAAGTAAAGACAAAATTTCAACAAATTAAATGAGGGCATTTCAAGTAGTAAATAAGGTGCTTAGTTTTAAAATTCTAAAACTGCACTTTGGAATACCACAACTTAATCTGTTTTGAGTATCTACTGCTGTAAAACAAATCACAACAAAATGCCATGGCTAAAATCAGCAACTCTTTTATTATTTCTCCTAATTCTGTGGGTCAAGTGGAGTTGGGATGTGCAAAGTGGTTTCACTCATATACCCAGTGCCTCACAGAAGGCAGCTAGAAGACTGGGCTCTGCTGGGACACTAGATGGCCTTCTCTTTCTCCATGTAGAGCCAGAACCTCTCCCTCTCCAAATGCCTTCTCCAACAGGGTAGCTGAACCTCTTACAAGGCAGCTCAGGGCTCTCAGAATCATAGAAACAGCCAGTAAAGCATCACTTTACTGAAAAACTATTGGTTAAAGTGAGTCAAGGGCAGCCCGAATCAATGCTGTAGGCGACATGAATCCCAGAAACCTGGTCCATATTTGAAGACTAGTTACCATAAATTTCTATTTTAAGTTGGTTACACTTATATTCTGTACTGGAAGGAAATGAAATTGAGAAGGTTTGAGATTTTACAGTATTTAGATTTAGCAAAACATTCCAAAGAATCTTAAGCAGAGACATCTTATTTGACAAGTTCTGTCTTATCAAATTACATATTATTTTGTTTGCGATGGAGGCAAAAATACATTAGCTGTGAAACTATTTGTGCCAAAATATTTATGCATTTCAGTTTTTAAAAAATGAGAACTGAGAACACCCTCCACTTACAGAATTTGCTATAAGCTTACCAGATACCTCACCATCTGTAGAGAAAGGATGTTCTCAATTAGAAATAATATGTTCTACAGAGAAGAATCAATTGAAGGTGTCAAGAATTTCAAATTAAAGAAAAAATAAAATGCAACTTTAAAAAAATTAGTGAACATTGTAATTATTTAAAAAAAATTTCAATGTTCTTCAAAAAAATATCAATGACAGGGGCACCAAGGTGGCTCAGTTGGTTAAGCGTCTGACTCTTGCTTTCAGCTCAGGCCATGATCTCACTGTGAGTTCAAGCCCCACATTGCTGTCAGTGCAGACCTGCCCAGGATTCTCTCTCTCTGCCCCTCCCTCCACCTCTCAAAATAAATAAAAAAAAAAAAAAAAAAAAAAAACTTAAAAAAAATACCAGTGACATAATAGATTGATACAGTTAAGAAACTGGTTAAAGCAGGGCAATAACTCAACTTATGTTGCTTTATAATGCTGAGGTAATTAATACGAATACATTTTTTGGCTTTGATGTACATTAATATATTTTGTTTTAGAATGAATTGTTTTTTAAAAGTTTTTGAATAGAGCTATTTACTCTTGAATAGAAGATCCACTAAAATATAAAAACAATGTCAGTTGATAAATATTTTTTAATTATATATCATTTAAAGTATTTTAGCACCCCTTTTCACTGTCTAAAGTATCTAGCTTGCATGCCAGGTCACCCCAATCAAAAATCCTACTCTACGTCAGCCTGGGAACTTTCCCAAGCCTTTCAATCACAAAAGCTCCCTCTGGACTCCACTGGAACCTTAACAGATAATATACGAATACAATTCTTACCTAAATCAGTCACTAAGTATTTAGGTGTTTACTATGCAT
Source organism: Herpailurus yagouaroundi (assembly GCF_014898765.1). Classification (NCBI taxonomy): domain Eukaryota; kingdom Metazoa; phylum Chordata; class Mammalia; order Carnivora; family Felidae; genus Herpailurus; species Herpailurus yagouaroundi. The sequence goes on from NW_024412407.1 coordinate 32,251,169, forward strand.
CAGGCACAGGCATGTAATCTAGTGGTTATGTTGGATTGTTTGTTGAATTGTCTATTCAGATGCTGTCAACAGGAGAAGCTTCCCGAAAGCCAAGAGACTCAGACCGTTTCATTAGTATACAAATTTCTACCTCCCCCATCCAGCTCCCCATCACTGCACTTAAGTGACACGCAGACAATCATCAATAACATTTGAGGAATCAATGATAAACACAGAGATTATAGAGAAAGGGGACTGGCAGTTTGGGGAAGCCTTGATACACTAGAACACAGTATTTCAGCCACTCACTTAACCAAGATTCATCGCATAGCTACTATCTGATGAGAAATCTTTTGTGGAAGAAGTGTTAGCATCTGAGGGGAAGGGAGAAGAAAACTGTAGGACTCAAGAGCACAAAGAACCAAATTATAAACCACATCACTTTGCCACACTTAACGAAATACTTGATGCAGGCAAGCTCTGCTGGGACACTTGGTGTCCTTCTCATTCTCCATGTAGGGCCAGAACCTCTCCCTTCCCAAGTGCCTTCTCTAACAGAGTAGCTGAACCCTCACAAGGCAGCTGAGGGCTCCCAGAATCATAGAAACAGCTAGGAAAGCATCACTTCAGCTGCACTCTATTGGCTAAAGTGAGCCAAGGGCAGTCCGAATCAATGCTGTAGGAGACATCAATCCGAGACCCGGATACAAAAGACACTGATTGAAAAGTTTGTGGCGAACTAGATATTCACATGGTATGAAAGTATCACCTCATACATTACTTGCAGGTCAAAAGGGCAAGCTAGAAGCACAGAATTGGCCAATGTAGCTGCAATCTCCTTAAACAAATGATCAAATTTAGTATCACTGACAGCAGGATTACCAGGCATTCATTATGAGCCTCATGATAGGACACAATATATTAGCATCACTTATGAAGTAATCTTACCAGAACTGAATCTCAATCTAATCAGATTTTAAATAAGTGATTGCTAATTTTATGTATCAACTTTGGGCCATGGGGTGCCCAGGTATTTGTTCAAACATTATTTGTGGGTGTGTCTTCTAAGGGTGTTTCTGGATGGGATCAACATTTGAATCAGTAGCTTGAGTACAGGAGGTTGCCTTCCCCAATGTGGCTGGGCCTCATCTGATTCGCTGAGTAGAATAAAAGGCTGAGTAAGAAAGAATTCTGTCCACCTGGCTGTCTTTGAGCTGGAACACTGATCTTCTCTTGCCTCCGGACTTAGACTTAGACCAGAACTTACACCACTGGCTCTTCTGGGTCCCAGGCTCTCAGATTCAGACTGGAACTTACACCATCTACTCACCTGTCTTGGACCTTTGGACTAGGACTAGAAGTTACAGCATCGGTTCTTCTGGTTCTCAGCCCTTTATACTTGGACTGGAACTGTACCTTGGCTCTCCTAGGTCTCTAGCTCACTAATTGCAGATCTTAGACTTCTCAGACTCCATAATCATGTGAGCCAGTTCCTTATATTAAATCTCTTAATCTGTATCTGTATCTATATTCATATACCTACTACTGATTCTGTTTTTCAAAAGAACCCAAACTAATGTATGACTTCCAAGTTAAAGGAAATACAGAAGAGAGAAAAATAAGTTAAATGACATCAGGAGGAAATAATCAGATAAACAAGTTAGATAATCTCAAATCATCAAACTCACGGCAGTAAAAGAAACAAGTGCTGCTCCAGATGAAGGGAGACAAATACAACAACGGAATATAATGCATGGTCCTTATTTAGATTCTGGCTTGAACACATCAGTTACAAAATACATTTGGGTCCAACTGGAGAAATTTAAATAAAGACCTGGTATTAGATAGTATCAGGGAATTATTTCAAATTTGGTTATTGACAATGATATTATGATAGTGTAAGAAAGTACCTTTATTCCTTAAAGACATAAATGAGTATTCACAAATGAAATGTCATGATGTCTACAATTTTAATTTAAAATATTTCAGAAAAACATTGCCAAAGCACACTGTAAACCATTAATGACAGTTGCGTCTAGGTGACTGGTATCTATGGGTGATTTTACATTAGTCTTACTTTTCAGAATGTTTGAAATTTTTAGTAATTAAAGGAAACTATAAACAAAACCAGGCTAAAATAAATAACATAATGAATAAGGGAAACCATGATGGTCAGCCTCCAAAATTGCCCCCAGTGATTCTTGTCTCCTGGTATTCATGCTTCTTCCACAATGAACAGGACTGACCAATAAGATACTGTGGAAATATCAGTGTGTATTTTCCAATATTTGGCAATAAAAGACATTGTGGCTCTTGCCTTACTATCTTGGATCACTCTCTCTGGAAGAAGACAGATGCCACATCACAAGGACACTCAGGCAGCCCTAGGGTGAAGTCCACATTAACAAAAAGCTGAGGGCTCTCACCAGCTGCCAGCACAAACTTGCCAACCATGGGAGGGAGCCACCTTGAAACTAGCTCCCAAGCTCCAGTCAACATTTAGGTGACTGCAGCCTTGGCTGATAACTTGACTGCAACCTCATGAGAGACCCCAAACCAAAACCACACAGCTAAACCACTCCCAAGTTTCTGACGCACAAAAATTATGAGCTAATAAATGTCTATTGTTTTAGGTTGTTAAGTTTTGGAGCCATTTATTTCATAGCAATACATAACATACAAAAACCAATATGAAAAGTTACCAATAGTAAACAGTGTCACAAGTATAAAATGGCAAACTAAAAGTTTTTTTTTTCCCCACAACTTTAAAACGTAAATATTTCACACTCCACCAATATAAACATATAAATCAAACCATACCAAAACTCATTTGTATGTGTCTATAGAAACTATACATTTAAGACTAGTACATCTCACTGTGTGAGTGTGTAGATAGATAGATAGATAGATAGATAGATAGATAGATAGTGTCTTACAGTCTGCATGCATGTTTGCATCATCTTCACACACACACACACACACACACACACACACACACACACACAAATTCATATGTTGAAACCTACTCTCCAGTGACAGCATTTGGAGGTAGGGCCCTTAGGAGTTGATTAATCATGAGAATGAAGCCCTTATGAATGGGATTAGTGCTCTTATAAAAGAGGCCCCAGAAAGATCCCTTGGCCCTTTGCCATGTGAAGTTAACAGTGAAAAGACAGCCATTGATGGAGAAGCCAGTCTTCATCAGACTCCAAATTTGCTGGCACCTTGATTTTGGACTCCCCAGCCTCCAGAACTGTGAGAAATAAATTTCTGTTGTTTATAATCTGCCCAGTCTGTGGTGTTTTTGTTATAGCAGCCTGGACAGACTGAGACATATTTCCATTAAATTTATTTTTTTATTTATTATTTTTTTAATGTTTATTTTTGAGAGAGACAGAGACAGAGTGTGAGTGGGCAAGGTGTAGACAGAGAGGGAGACAAAGAATCTGAAGCAGGCTCCAGGCTCCAAGCTGTCAGCACAGAGCCCAACGTGGGGCTTGAACTCACAAACCGTGAGATCATGACCTGAGCTGAAGTCGGACACTTAACCGACTGAGCCACCCAGGTGCCCTTCCATTAAATTTATTTTTAAAAAAATAGTGAAACTCTGGGAGTTAAATAGCATAGTGATAGACACCCATGTTTTTAAATTCAGCCTAATTTATTGACAAAGCTTACCTATTTTTTGGCTTTTCAAAACTTGGTGTCCCTCAATTGTGTTTCTAAACTGTCTTCCAAAGAGTTCCGTTAGCATTGAAAATATCATGTGCTATAATAAAACTGGTGTCAACCGATGTCTGACCTCTCTGGGAGGTCAGCTTTTCACCATGCACTGTTTTCACTATTGTTTAAATATGTTCAAATCTATGAAAAAAGCAATACTTTTTACTCTATTGGCATTTTCTTAAACTCTTAAGGGAAGCATTATGAAAAGGTTTTTCAGAAACCAAGTATTTCTACCAGGCTCCCAGTATGAAGCATTTCATTAACTATTTCAAAGAACTCTTAACCTGCCAGATTGGAACTATACAGTTTTCCTCAGCAATCCGCATATCAAAGCTGTTTGAGAAATGTATTCTTGGCTTGAATCGAGAAGTCAAAGAAAGAGGCAGTTAAAATATCCAGCAGTTTCCCACCTATTTCATTTTTAATTTACTATAGTTCCAAGTGAGTTTACTGTAAAACTTCAACAGTACAATGGTAATAATCCAAACCCAGAAGCTATCTACTGGGGCCTAATACTAGATTAGCAATGATGGAAATTCATAAGTACATGGGGTATCAGCTCTGGGTATACAGCACTACCCAGGAAAAAAGGAAATCTCCATTCTGGCTCTGTGATATGGGTCATCATTGGATTTGAAAATGGGAAAACAGTTTTTAAGAGAACAAACTGAGGGTTGATGGGGGGTGGGAGGGAGGAGAGGGTAGGTGATGGGCATTGAAGAGGGCATCTTTTGGGATGAGCACTGGGTGTTGTATGGAAACCAATTTGACAATAAATTTCATATATTAAAAAAAAAAGAAAATGGGAAAACATGGACAACTGTTTATGAAGCATTTACTCTATGACACGCCCTCAACAGGTATCTTATAATGTTTTATCATAGTATAGCTGATTAGACAATGTGTCTTCTGTGATAAACTTATCCACAGGCATCATTCAATTAATCTGAACAGCAGGCATGACAGTGCAGAACAAGGCAAGAGACTGGGTTCCAGCTCCAACTCTGTCATAAGAAGAAGACTAGGCAGCCAGCGAAGGGTTCAACAAGCCAGCTCATCCTAACAGATTAGCAGAAATTAACTACAGGTCCAAGAGAAGGAAGACATTTCAAACACTGTGTATAATGTGAATGAAGACCAATTCAGGAATGGTTATAGCCTGTTACCAAAACAATCACAAAGGCAAAGAGGTGTGTTTGGGAATAAATAAGTGGTTGCATAGGTAAGGTCACATCATAGACACAAGACACTGAAATTCAGACACAAGACACTCCAGACTTAAAATACTGGACCACTGTTAATTTATTTAATCAGTTGGTATATATGATAGAAAGGAAAAAGGGAAAAACTACAGTCAAATTTCTCCCAGTTCTGTAGAATAAACACTTACTTCTTTAAAAACCTGGGAGGGAAAAACTAAAGCTTAGTTTAAAATGGTTAAAAGAGGGGTGCCTGGCTGGCTCAGTCAGTACAGCGTGTGACTCTTGATCTCGGGGTCATGAGTTTGAGCCTCACACACTGGGTGTAGAGAGTACTTAAATAAATAAAACTTTTTTTAAAAAATTAATTAATTAAATAAAATGGTTAAAAGAAAAAGGTAAACGGGGAAAAACAGGGCCAAATGGGTAGGCTCTTTTGCTTTCGATGTCAAATTATAATGTCAAATGCAGACGTAAATCAAATGGGGATATTCTGAAGGGATATTCTGAACAAGTATAACTTAGAACACTTACATGCATTCTCTGGGTGGGGCGGAGCGAGGTGGCTGAGAAGGTAGGAGAAGCATCCTAAGAAAGACCCTGAGGTGAAAGAACTCAAATTTAGTTCAGGAATAATCAAACGTTTTTTTAATTTTTATTTTGTCTGAAGAATCAAGTACAGAGAGACAGAAACAAAGGCTGAAAGACAGGCTGGGAATGTATCATGAAAGGTGAAGATGGGCAGATGAATACTAGATTGAATCTAATGCAACAGACAAATGGAAGACACTGAAAGTTTTAAACCCAGGAAGTGTAATACTAGTGCCCTAGTATTCTAAAGGCAAATTCAAAAGTTCTTCAAGCCATCTAAATACTTAGGTATAAGCAATAGCTAATCTAAGTTTCAGTATCTCCTTAAAACTACTCTAGTTGGCCAGATTACCATTACAAAACAAAAAACTAAAATGGTATCTGGAAGGCAAAGTCACCAAAGAACACAGATTAACAAGAAAATGTATGACTAATGTAAATATTCAACTTTTCATAACAAGTCAAACTTCACATACCCAAGGTAACAAATTTAAATCCTGACTCCTAAACAAAACTTTCATTTGGGCCCTCAATGCCTTTATACATATCTGAAAAAGACATGGTATCGATTAACCACCATCAGAGGTATTCCCTTCAATCTACAAATTCCCTTAGGTATTATATCCCTGGTCCTATTTTTCTGATTACAACAGACTGACACCTTACTTGCTCCCCCTCTCCAAATAATACTGACACATCTATTCAAATAAATTTATAAGCCCTATACCTAGAACACTATTCCTTCTATTCTCACAGAGCTAGCTCCCACTACACATCCATGGGTATCAGTTTAAATATTCTCTATGAATCTCTCCTTGATGCCCCATATACATTATGTGTCCCTGTTAATGTGTTCCCTCAACATCCTGTACTGCTTCTGCTGTCAAGAGTAGCACAGAGAAAAATAGAAGGAATAAATGGAATTTGATATTCAGTGTTACTACCCTTCCTTACTCAATTCTGAAAACACCAGCAGTTAGTTTTATGTTCACCTATGCAAAAGACCAGATGATTCAATTCTGGAGAAACTGCTCAGGCCAAGAAAAAAGACCCCCAGACACTGAACTTGGAGTCTCGGTGAAATGGCCCAGCAATATCACCCTATGGCTTATGAGTCCCATCCATGTCCAGAAAGCTTCTAATAAGCTTCTTACTGCTACAAAGCTTGGAGGACAACCCTCACTTCTGAAACCAATTATAAGCTCATGGGGAATGGATCCCCAAAACCACCTCAGATTTGATAATTTACTAGAAGGCTTACAGAACTTGCTGAAAGCTAGAAAGCTATTATACTCATGGTGATGGTTTATCACAACAAAAGGATATGGATTAAATTCCGCCAAGGGAAGAGACAGAGGGTCCAGGAGGGTTCCAAACACAGAGCTTCCAGTTGAGCAAAGGACAAATTTGCTCTCAGTGGAGCAAAGGACAGTGTTAATGCCTCCTGGCAGTGATGTGCGAAAATATGTACAGAATACTGCCAACCAAGGAAGCTCACCTAAGCTTTGACATCCAGAGTTTTTATCGGGGGATGGTCACAGAGATGTGGTTAATTCCCAGGGGCTGATCTCAGTCTCCAGGCCCTCTGGGAGTAGAGCTGATACCACTTGACCCAAAGTACTCAACATGAACCACATTGTTAGACTATCTGTCATGGCCCAAAGCCCCAAGTAAATACACTATGAGGCAGGACATTCCAGGGGCTTAGGGTGAAAGAGAAACCTCTTTGGACAAGACTAAATCCTTTACTACACAAATGTCTCATTCGTAAATATGAATGGACAAAAAAAGATTATCTGATATATGAGGAAAGCTTCAAACACAAAAGATACGGCATAAAAACAACTGGAGGGGAGTAGAGAGGAGCAAGTGGAGGGCACTCAGAAGAAAACATTACAGGAAGCAGGAGAAAACTTGAAATTAGAAAGCTAAGGAGCTCTTAGAAATTAAAAATGTTATGTCAGAAATGAAAAGTCCACACCACCAAAGCACATCGCTATGAAATTTCAGAATGCTGAAGACAATGAGAATATTTTTTCACCTTCCAAAAAGAAAAATGAAGGAGATCACATTACATAATGGGGACAAGAACAGCAGCAAATTTGTCAACGGGAACACGGCATAGAATCTAGAATACAGGAGACTGCTGGCGAAGACAATGGAATGGGAAGATCCTAAGCTCATCTTGTCCCATGGATACAACCATATAACGTCCACATCAGTGTAAATAACCCAGAAAACGACCTGAAGATGGGCAGAACAGACTCTCCACAGCTAAATGTAGAGAAGAGGCCACATCAAAGAGGGTAGGCAGACTGCTGGACTGTCCTGAGGAAGGAGAGGCATGCAGGTGCAGACAGGGGAGAGAAACAGATCTGCACACCAATAACATATGGGGAACCCCGACCAGGAAGATGAATCCCCATAACATTCGGCTTTGGAAGCCAGAGAGGCCTAATTTCATGAGTTCTTACCATCAGCAGGGCTTAATGTCTGGAACTTTAAAAATCTGTGGGGTCAGCTCTGGGAGAGTCAGAGAGCAGGGTGAAGAGGAAATGGAGTCCTGCCCCTAGAGACACAACACAACAAACAGCCCCTGGGGAAATACAACACGGAAGTAGCAGTATGAAAATGACTAGGACATGTGGGAGGGAAATTTCTTTACTACTCTGAATGTGTGCTGGAGAGGCTTCTCCAAGAACTACAGACTTCTTGAAAGACTTCTCTAAGAACTAAAGAGCTGACGGTCACCATTTCCCTCCCTCACCCCCCAGCCTAGACACATGGACACCCATAGGAACCAGGCCCAGCCAATACTCTCCACCTAACTTGCTGCCCTCACATTCCCCTGTGCACACACCCCCTGCAGCCAGGTCTCTCCTCCAGGTTCCCTCCCACAGCAGACCCCTACAAACCTTGCTAACATTGTGCACCCCACCCCCATATTCTCCCGGGGACTCACCCTTCTAGCCTCGTGGCAGTTTTCTAAAGTGAATCTAGGTCCCCTTCCAGCAGGCCTGTACAAACCTTGCTAACACTGTGCACCACAGGCCAGCTTTCTCCTGTAGACCTGCCCCTTCCAATACATCCTTGGCCACGGCCCATCGAAAGTGGTGCCATAAGCAGGGTGAGAAATGGTGCCTGGCAATGTGCAAGCAGCCCCGACAGGAGCCAGCACCACTCCAAAGTGACTCCTGCCCTGGAGAGAAGGGAACATAACCATACACACCTGTCTGACTGTGAACCCAGAAGTGGGCTGGGGCAGACATCTGGTCTGCATGCAGGCCCTGCCCACCAGTGAATGCTTCTCAAGAGACACCACAGGAAAAGCACCCTACAGTTCAGTGCTATTGCATTTCTGGAAAATGCCGGGTCTGACTCAACTCAAGCCCAAGGTGGTCCCAGACTGGCCCACTAACACCATAGGGATAAAACCTGCCCACAAGAGGCAAAGACAGCCACTGCAGACAACTGGACTAAAGGCAAAAGTGGCTTAGCCAAAACAGCAGGGTGCACACTACATGAGAGACACCCCTATGCCACGTTCTGGTGAACAAGGGACACTGCACTCCAGGGTACTACAGGATCTCTTCTTCATAAGGCCACTACTTTCAAGAGCAGAAGACGTAGCTGACTTCTTGAGGAGAAGAGAAATGAGAAGACAGAGGAATATGTCCTACATGAAAGAACAGAACAAAAATCAGAGCAAGAGAGCTAAATGAAACGGATAATAATGCCTGAAAGAGAATTTAAAGTAATGGTCATAAAGATACTCACTGGACTTGAGAAAAGAGTGGAAGACCTCAGTGAGACTCTCTACAGAGTCAGAAAATGTAAAGAAGAACCAATCACAGACAAAGAACTCAATAACTGAAACTAAAAATATGCTAGATGGAATACACAGTAGACTAGAGGAAGTAGAACAGATCAATGACCTAGAGGACAGAAAGTCATCAAGCTGAGCAGGTGAGAGAGAAAAAATAATAAAAAATGAAAGTAGACTTAAGGAACTCAGTAACACCATGAAGCATAATAATATTTGCATTATAGGAATCCCAAAAGGGGAAGAGAAAAGGGGGCAGAAAAATTATCTGAAAAAATAACAGCTGAAAAAATTATCTGAAAAAATAACATGAATCTGGGAAAGGAAACAGAAATCCAGATCCAAGAAGCACAACAAAATCAACCCAAGGAGAGCCACACCAACTCACACAATAATTAAAATGGCAAAAAGTACTGATAAAGAGAGAATTTTAGAAGCAACAAGAGAAAAGAAAATAGTTACATACAAGAGAAACCCCATACAGCTATATGCTGATTTTTCAGCAGGAATTTTGCAGGCCAGAGGCAGAGTGGCATGAAATATTCAAACTACTGAAAGAAAACAACAACAACAAAAAAATCTGCAGCCAAGAATACTCTATCCAGCCAGACTATCATTCAGAATAGGAGAGATAAAGTTCCTAGACGAACAGAAGTTAAAGGAATCGTGACCTACAAGAAATGTTAAAGGGGATTTTGTGAGTAGAAGACCATAAGTAGGAGTATGAAAAGTAGGAAGCACAAAAGCAGTAAAATTAGGCATATTTATAAAAATAAGTCAAGGGGCACCTGGGTGGCTCAGTTGGTTGAGCGTCTGACTTCGGCTCAGGTCAGGATTCCATAATTCATAAATTCGAGCCCTGCATCAGGCTCTGTGCTGACAGCTCAGAGCCTGGAGCCTGCTTTAGATTCTGTGTTTCCCTCTCTCTGCCCCTTCCCCGCTCATGCTCTGTCTCTCTCTCTCAAAAATGAATAAATGTTAAAAAATTTTTAAAAATCAGTCAAAAGATTCACAAAATAAAGGAATGTAAAGTATGACACCATATATCTAAAATGTGGGGGGAGAGGAGTAAAGAATGAGTTCAAGCTTAAGTGACCACTAACTTAATATAGATTGCTATAGCATAACATTATATACCTAATTCTAACCACAAATCAAACACCAGTTAATAGATACGCAAAAAATAAAAAGAAAAGAATCCAAGTATATCACCAAAGAAAGCCAGCAAACCATGACAGAGAAGAGCAAGAGAAGAAAGGAACAAAGAACTACAAAAACTACCATAAAATAAGTAACAGAATAAATACATACCTGCCAATAATTCCTTCGAATGGAAATGGACTAAACATTCCAATCAAAAGACACAGGGTGACAGAATGAATAAAAAAGCAAGACTCCTCTATAAGCTGCCTACAAGAGTCTTGTTTCAGACCTAAAGACATAAACAGATTGAAAGTGAGGGAATGGAAAACCATTTACATTGCAAATGGAAGTGAAAAGAAAGCTGAGGTAGCAATACATATATATATCAGACAAAATAGACTTTAAAACCAAGACTGTAATAAGAGACAAAGAAGGACACTATATAATCATACAGGGAACAATCCAACAAGAAGATATAGCAATTGCAAATATTTATGCACCAAACATGGTAACACCCAAATACATGAAGCAGCTAGTAACAAACCTAAAGGAACTAATCAATAGCAATACAATAATATACGGGACTTTAACATCCCACTTACATCAATGGATAGAGCATCCAAACAAGAAAAGAGTGGCTTTGAATTACACATTGGACCAGATGGATCTAACAGATATATACTGAACAATCAATCCTAAAACAGCAGAAACAAATTATCTCAAGTACATATGGAACATTCTCTAGAATATATCACATATCAGCCCACAAAACAAGTCTCAACAAATTCAAAAAGACTGAAGTCACACCAGGCATCTTTTCCTACCACAAAGCCATGAAACTAGAAATCAACCATAAGAAAAAAACTGGAAAGAGCACAAATACATGGAGGTTAAATAACATGCTAATGAACAATGAATAGGTCAACCAAGAAATCAAAGAGGAAATTAAAAAATCCATGGAGTCAAATGAAAATGAAAACACATGGTCCAAAATCTTTGGGATATAGCAAAAGCTGTTCTAAGAGAGGTTTATAACAATACAGACCTGTTTACCAAATCTCAAGTAAACAACCTAACCTTACAGCAAGGAGCTAGAAAAAGAAAAAACCAAAATCCAAAACCAGTAGAAGGAAGGAAATAATAACATCGTGGGGGGGGGGGGAATGAAACTAAAAACAACAGTTCACTGAAACCAGGAACTGATTATTTGAAAGGATAAACAAAATTGATAAACCCTTAAACAGACTCAATAAAAAAATGGGGGGGGGGGACTCAAATAAATAAAATCAGAACTCAAAGAGGAGAATAACAACACCACAGAAATACAAAGGATTATGGGGCGCCTAGGTGGCTCAGTTGGGTGAGTGTCCAACTTCAGCTCAGGTCACAATCTCGCTGTTTGTAGGTTCGAGCTCTGTTTCAGGCTCTGTGCTGTGAGCTCAAACCCTGGAGCCTGCTTCAGATTCTGTGTCTCTCTCTGCCTCTCTCCCATTTGTGCTCTATCTCTGTCTCTCAAAAATTAATAAATGTCAAAAAAAAAAAGAAAGAAATACAAAGGATGAGAGAATATTATGAAAAATTATATGTCAACAAACCGGACAACCTAAAAGAAATGGATAAATTCCTAGAAACATATAATCCCCCTAAACTGAAGCAGGGAAAAATAGACAATTTGAACAGACCAATTAGCAGCAATTAAAAAAAAGGGTAATCAAACCAGTAATCAAAAATCTCCCAACAAACAAAAGTTCAGGACGAGAAGCTTCACATGTGAATTCTACCAAATATTTAAAGAAAAGGTAGTATCTGTTCTTTTAATTTTTTTATTTTTTTTTCTTAACGTTTATTTATTATTGAGAGAGAGAGACAGACCATGAGCATGGGAGGGGCAGAGAGAGGAGGAGACACAGAATCTGAAGCAGGCTCCAGGCTTTGAGCTGTCAGCACAGAGCCCGATGTGGGGCTCGAACTCACAAACCACAAGATCATGACCTGAGCCGAAGTCAGACGCTCAACCAACTGAGCAACCCAGATACCCCTATTCTTTTAAAGAAAGCTCCCAAATTGATTCTATGAGGTCAATACTACCTTAATACCAAAAGCAGATAAGGACACTACCAAAAAAGAGAACTATAAACCAATATCTCTGATGAATATAGATGCAAAAATTGTCAACAAAATATTAACAAACAAAATCAAACAATACATTAAAAAAATCACTGCGCACAATCAAGTAAGATTTATTCGTAATCAATCAATGTGATACATCACATCAAGAAAAAGGATAGAAACCATAGGATCATTTCAATAGATGCAGAAAAAGCATTTGATAAACTACAACATCCATCTATGATGCAAGCCTTCAACAAAGCAGGCTTAGAAGGAACATACCTCAACATAGCAAAGGCCATATATGAAAAATCCTCAACTAACATCATGCTCAAAACTGAGAGATTTCCCTGAAAATCAGGAAGAAGACAAGGATGTCCACTCTCATCACTTTTATTCACCATAGTACTAGAAGTCCTAGCCATAGCAATCAGATAAGAAAAGTAAATACAAGGCATCCAAATTCATAAGGAAGAAGTAAAACTTTCACTATTTGCAGATGACATACAGAAAACCCTAAAGACTGCATCAAAAACTACTAGACCTGATAAATGAATTCAGCAAAGTCACAGAATATAAAATCAATTTACAGAAATCTGTTGTATTTCTATACACTAATCATGAAGCAGAAGAAAGAGATATTAAGAAAACAACTCAAATTACAATTGCACCAAAAATAATAAAATACCTAGGAATAAGCTTAACCAAGAAGGGGAAATATCTGTACTCCATGAACTATAAAACACTGATAAAAGAAATTGAAAATGATACAAATAAGTAGAAAGATATTCCATGCTCATGGACTGGAAGAATAAATATTGTTAAAATGTCCATGCTACCTAAAGCAATCTACAGATTTAATGCAATCCCTCTCAAAATACCAATAGCATTTTTCACAGAACTAGACCAAACAATCCTAAAACTTGTATGGAACCACAAATAGCCAAAGCATCGTGAAAAAGAAGAATAAAAATGGAGGTATCACAATTCCAAATTCCACTACAAAGCTGTAGTAATCAAAATAGTATGGTACTGGCAGAAAAACGGACACGTAGATTAATGGAACTGGATAGATAGCCCAGAGATAAATCCACAATTATATGGTCAATTACTTTCAAGTTAATTTCAAAGGAGACAAGAATATGCAATAGGGGAAAAGACAGTCTCTTCAAATAAATGCTGCTGGGAAAACTGGACAGCTACATGCAAAAGAATGAACCTAACCGCTTTCTCACATCATAAGTACACACACACAAAAAAAAAACTCAAAATGGAGTAAGGACCTAAATGTGACACCTGAAACCATAAAAATCCTAGAAAAGAGGACAGGCAATTTCTTTGACATTGGCCATAACAACATTTCTCTAGATGTGTCTCATGAGGCAGGGGAAACAAAAGCAAAAATAAACTACTGGGACATCAAAATAAAAAGCTTTTGTACAGCAAAGAAAACAACGGATAAAATTTTAAAAAACCTACTGAATGGGAGAAGATATTTGCAAATAACATACCTGAAAAAGAATTATCATCCAAAGTATATAAAGAACTTACACAATTCAACATCAAAAAAAAAAAAATCCAATTAAAAATGGGCAGGAGAGGTGTGCCTTGCTGGCTCAGTCAACTGAGCATTTGACTCTTGATTCTTGATTTCAGCTCAGGTCATGATCACAGGGTCATGGAATCAAGCTCCATGTCAGGCTCTGTGCTGAGCATGGAGCCTGCCTGATAGTCTCTCTCTCTCTCTCTCTCTCTCTCTCTCTCTCTCTGTCCCTCTGCTCCTCTCCCCTACTCACTCTATCTAAAGTAAAATTTTTAAAAAATGAGCAGAAGACATGAACAGACTTTTCTCCAAAGAACACACACAGATGGCCAACACACACACAAAATGTCACTGAGTGATGCTCAGTATCACTCACCATAAGGGAAATAAAAATAAAAACCAGGATGAGATACCACCTCACATTTGCCAGAATGACCACAATCAAAAGTAAAAGAAACAACAAATGTTGGCCAGAATGTGAAGAAAAGGGAACACTTGGCCTCTGCTGGTGTGTCCACTGTGGCAAACAGTATGGAGGTTCCTCAAAAAATTAAAAAAAGAATTACTGTATGATCCAGTAATTCCACTATTGGGTATTTACCCAAATAATATAGAAACACTAATTCAAAAAGATATACACACCCCTACATTTACAGCAGCATTATTTACCAAGCCAAATTATGGAAGCAGCCCAAGTATCTTTCTCTAGACAATGGATAAAGAAGATGTGGGGGCAGCTGGGTGGCTCAGTCACTTAAGTGTCCAACTTAAGCTCAGGTCATGATCTCAGAGTTTGTGGGTTGGAGGCCCACATCAGGCTCTCTGCTGTTAGCACAGAACCTGCTTCAGATTCTGTCTCCCTTTCTCTCTGACCCTCCCCCACCCATGCTCGTTCTCTCTCAAAAATAAATATTTTTAAAAAGATGTGATACACACACACACACACACACTGGACTATTATTCAGCCATAAACAAGAATGGAAATCTTGCCATCCTCAACAAAATGGATGTAGCTAGAGAGTTTAACGCTATGGTCGATAAAAAGGTATACATCTATATACACATAGACATATGGTCAATAAAAATAAAATAATATTTTAGGAGTGCCTGAGTGGCTCATTTGGTTAAGGATCCAACTCTTGAATTCGGCTCAGGTTGTGATCCCAGTGTCGTGGGATAGAGCCCCACATTGGGCTCTGTGCTGAGTGTGGAGCCTGCTTAAGATTCTCCCTCTCCCTCCCTCTCTTTCTCTTTCTCTCTTTCTCTTTCTCTCTTTCTCTTTCTCTTTCTCTCTCTCTCTCTCTCTCTCTCTCTCTCTCTCTCTCTCTCTCTCTCCCCCTTGGCCCCTGCTTGTACTCTTTCTCTGTCTCTCTAAAATAAAACAATCAATAAAAATAAGATAATACTTTAAACAAGAGAAGAGGTGAAGCATTTTATAATTAACCAGGATGAATACCAGCAGGCTTTATATTGTGTGACAAAAGGGTATGGGGAATATTGTTTACATTTCTCTTGTTTTCTCAAAGGAATCTTCTCAAAGGATTAGCTGACCAAAAAACTCAGGTGTGAGAGTTTGAGCCCAAGATTGAAACCAAAAAGCCAACCTCATCTCAATGCTTATAAACTACTGGCTATTTATAAATTCCTTTTCACTCTAATAATTCTCCCAAGAGATGTGCTATCAGGGACACATCCCACATCAAGGATCACAGTTTGTCTCCCAGTAATTCTCTATGTTGAATCCTGCTATTTCTTTTTCCCTCTATTTCAGAAATGTCATTAGCAACCATTATACTCCTAAATGAGGCAGCTTTTCCTTTTTTACAGACCAGCAGGACTTACATTCTAGGCTTAACATATGGACTTATACCATGACTGAAATATCACTGTATCCCAGATGCTCTGCTTTACAAGGATAAGAGAAAGTATCTTGGAAACAAGATGACAAAAAGTTCTTTACAGTTTCTTTTACTCTCTACCTGGCCTATCCTTCACCTTTATGAAATGGATCCACTCTATCCACCTAAATCAATTATTGGCTGTTCAGCCTCTATCTATGCTTATGACTGTGTCAAGCAAAGCAAGTTAGGGATCTACATGGGTTTCGTCCATGCTTGTCAAATTCAGAACACACACACGCACGCACGCGTGCACACACATACACACACACACACACACACACACACACACACACACACACACACAATTTACCAAACATTGCTGTGCATTAATCCTTAAACTGATAATACCCTTCAAAAACTGTCCTCTAAAAAATCACTTCCTTCATGCTTTTCAGCGAAATTAACATCTTAAAATTGCTGAGAGAGAAAAATCTCCCATCTCACAAGACATTTCATTGCCAAGATCTTGGTTTTACTCCTATACACTCTCATGAATGTACACCATAAGTTACTAAACCATGTCCAGATTTCCAAATATACAGTCTTTCAATTTAACATACTCTGGGAAAACTTCTGATAAGAGTTTCTCCAAACCCCTAAATGTGCCTAGTGTTCAGAATGAATCATTAGACCTTAGAGAAATTCACCAAGAAGCTAGACAACTGTGGCCCCCTGTTGGGTAAAGATTCAACTCTCAGTCCTTTGAGAAGATTTGATCAATTATTCCAGGAGCTAAGAGCTGCCAAGAAAATCTAGTTAACACTTTCCTCTCAGTGAGAGAGTAGATGACACACTTTCCTAAATTAAAATTTGAAAATGTGCAAAAAAGCCCTGCTACTTATTAAGTTCATATTGTAAGTCAATAAAAAAGATGCATAAAGCAACTACCTGTGCTGCATGTTGTGCTAGTCTTACAAGAGTCTGGGGGATACTTACGCGCTAAAACAAACGTGTAGACAATCTGTCCCATCAAAAATGTAACTGGAATGCTACAGAATGGAACTACAAATAATAAGATTTCATTTAAATTTAAATAAGCATGTTAAGCTCAAAAAAACATAGAATAAATATGTTAATGGAACCTAGAATTTATATAAAACCTATTCTTATTTTTCCTGAAACTGATTTCACCATTTGCACTGCCTTCCACTCTCACCACACACTCAACGTCCTTCCACTCTCCCCACACACTACTCATGAATTTAAGGTACTATGTGACCTCTCCCAGGAACATTTAAGTTTTACCTCTATGGTAAGATATAGCAAATTATGAATGACAAATTTTATAAAGGGTATTAAATTGTTTCAAAAGTTTATGAATTTATATTATTCCTAATACTTAATCTCTTATGCAAATATTTTTAAATGACCTACTGAGAACCACTATAATCTCGCTATTGAAATTTGTATGTCTGAATTTTGAAGCCCATGTCTACTTTTACAAAAAAATATATTGCTATTCTTAGGTGAATGGCATATAAGTACTTGTCTATGATTATTTACCTAAAATGGTCATAGAGTGGTACCAAGGGGACTTACTGAACAAACACCTACTCCATAGTCTGGGTATTGATCAATTTCCAAAGATTCTGATTACGGGAGAAAAAAAATAGAAAAATAAAAGAATTTGGGATGAATAAATTACCATCTGGGAGAAAAAAACCCAGTGATAACTACCTTTTGTCACATTTCCATATGGAGGAAAGCAAACCACTATGATGTGAGTACATACGTATTTGTGTGAGTACAACACACAAATGTATGTATTTTGTATGTATTTTGTGTGAGTACAACACAAAATTTGTATGATGTGAGTACATAGGTATTGAGTACATATGTAGTTTCAACCCCGTTATGTGCCAGCACACTTGGGCTCCAGCTGCCCGAAACTCTTTGAATCTCTCCCTCACAACCCCTTGTTATATTCCAGTCAACATATACCCTTGTTCACAATGAGTTATTCTTTAGCTTTAGGGTCAGAACTTTCCAACACCTCTACTGTATCTGTGTAAAAGGAAAAGTACATAATTCCTATTGTGGCTCACTTTGTTCCAGGCACCATGCCAGTTGCTATACGTGTAATACCTCATTTAATCTCCACAATTATTCTATGCCCTAGCTATTACCCACCATCACTTTTATGCACTTTTATTTTAGGTGTGCAAACTCATAAATCACAGGTGGACGAATCAGAATTTGAATCCCAGGCATTCTGACTTCAAAGTCTAACTTCGTTTCCCCAAAACAGCTCCATTTAATGAAATGGGTAACCATCAAGCATATATTTATTTGCAAAACAATTTTAATCTGAGCTACATCTAGAGCTACAGAACCAAATTCTCAAACTTAAACAAGAGATCACCCTTTGAACTAAATGAACTAAGCGAACATTCAAAGTGAAGTATGTTTTGAAAGGAAAATAAAAACTAAAACAAGAGAAACGTTTCTGGTGGAGCTACCATATGTATTAAACAAGCCTTATATCATCTCCCCCCTACCTTTTGATTTGCAGGAAATACCAAATGTTTTCCAGATCCCTACTTACCACAGTCTCCTGCTCTCTGGTAATGCCTGTATCTGTGTTCAAAAAAATATTTAAACACGCAGAAGGAGCTTGGCATGTAGGTGTACCCCTTAAACAGCAGGCATCTAACATGTGCTAAAACACCCTGACTGTAAGCAGACAGGGCTTGAGTTGATATTGTCTTCCAAAACAAACAAACAAACCCCCGCTACATTATGGAGCACAATGATTGCCAACACTGCCTGGGCATATCTGTTCAAAACTGAATTTGAGCGGTATTCACCACCTGCTGGGTGCTGATTCAAAAAACACCGTTTCCCCCAGCACCTCATCTCCTTCTGTAATTTCTCCTCAGGAAGTTCTTTCGTGGCACAGGTTTTGACAAGGTGGCTGATTTTCCCCGTGCTTTCAGATGCTCTGTGACAAGTCATCAAAAACTTTAAAGCACCACCACCCCTCCTTTTACAAAGTCATTAGACGTGCCAACTCTGAAGTTGGTCTGAGTTCGCTCTACAGTAACAACTTGGCGGCCACGTTCATCTGGAAGCATTCCCCCTGGTGGTGCACCACAGGAACACAGGCTTCCTGCAGCCTGCTCCTGGGGGCAGGGGAAACCTGAAGCTGTCATGGGTGTCACCTGCCTGTGGAAGTCACGTGCCTGTGTCAGCTCTCTAGGGAAGCTGGTTCCCGTCCAATTCTCACAGAGAAGGCTACTCCTGTCTGCAGGCAGGGTTTCACAGCAGCACATCTAGAAGACTGGAGACTTTACTTAAGGTCAACTGTACAAAACACAGAGCAGCCGGAAGACAAAACGGTGAGATCTCAGGTACGCAAGAAGGCTCCCCGTCACCCAATATTCCCTATGGGTAAATAATTCAAATTGCACAATTAAAGTATCATTCCTTGGCATTTATTAAAGCTACCTTTCCCGGGGAAATGTAGCCCTTTATCTCTCACACATTAGCAGGAAGTGAATTTTCTGTTCTCCTCCCAGACAGCGTGGGAATAAGGGGAAAGGCACCCTCAACGTACACACCTCAGGGGTGGGAAAGGTGTGCAGCAAGAGGCTGCTGCACCCAGAGGCAAGATTTCCCCTGCCTCATAAGGACTGTCCCTTATGCCAGCTGACTCTGGTGATGATCCAAAGAGGCTGCTGTAGGCCCCTGGCCTTTTCCTGTTCTCACTGCTTGCCCACGGCATATCCAGCATACAGTACAAAATGCAAATAGACAGACTTGAATTTCAAAGTAATCATTTTTGTTTTAAAATCCCTCAAAGAGGAAGAATAAACAAGACATTTTAAAATTATTAATTAAAATAACATTTGAAAATTAGCTATAGATTTCCCATCTCCCTTCATTTTGGGTTTCCAGTTAAGACAGGTCACGAGCGAGTGGTCGTATACGGAAGGCGTGGTGTTATCAACAACAAAAAATATAAGTGGAAAAAAATGTTAAATAAGTCTATACAGAAATAGTGTAGTTTTCAGGCTAAGAGCAGTTTCTCAAGTCACACAGACCAGGGTTGAGTTCTAAGTCACCACTCTGTTGCTACATGTATCGCTACAGGCAAGATGCCTTACCTCTTAAAATTCAGACCCCTCATTCGTAAAATCAGGATGAAAACAATACTGACTACATAAAATTGTTGGGGAAAGTAAAGTACAGGCTACTCCATGTACTCAGCACAATGTCTTGCATATGAAATACTCTGCTCTGAATGATACTATTTTCTGAAATAGTATTTTCTGAAAATACTATTTTCATTTCCCTTTGAAAATCTTTTAAGTAAATCAATTTTAATTTTGTTAGCATGACAACGATCAAGTAATTTTGTAACAACAGAATGTTTTTCAAGAGATAAATATCAAAGTAGTAGGGGTAAAATGGCATGATGTCATTTTGAATTTTAAGATACTACAGCTAAAGATGAAGGCTAGTAAAGGAAGTGTGACAAAACTGATTTCTATTCAAACTGGGGGACAGGTAGATGAGTTCATCACACTAACCTCTCCACTTCTGTGCATGTTTGAAAACCTTCATAATTAAAAGGTTAAAAAGAATCGACTGGTCCATCAATACATATTTATTAAGAATCCGCCAGGAGCCCAATATAGAACTGATGACGTAAGATAACAGTTAACTATTACTTTAAACAAACACACACAGGCAGGCATCAACTTTACCTTTCTGGCATGATGCCAAGAATCAAAGACTGAGTAAAGGAAAAGGTTTTGATCTGTGAATAGGGATTCTACAGCATCCACAGATGGTGTTTATGCCCATGACTCATCAGCAGAGTCCCAACAGCATTTCTCTGACAGGGTTCCTCATCTGAACCAGAGAATAAAAAAATGATTTGAATGACTATTTCTCATTCCTCCCGATGGAGAATTAGTACCCTTCTAGAGACATCAGAGAGAAGTTAATTCATGATATATAATTGATGCCTTAGGTCAGTAAGACTTCATTCTGTTGCAGAATCCCAACTACAGAAAGCTGCTGGCACCCCCACTCAGAGGTTTGCTCTTAGTTTATTCACATTTCCACTAACCTTGATGCTCTTGTTTTGAGCATACTGGAAACAGCAAATCAGAAGGTGGAAATCTCTATAGCAGAAGACTGATCACAGGAGAGAAATTTAAAAGTTTATCAAAAATGCATTCAGGAAACCAAAAAAGCAGAGCAGCCTGGCCACCTATCTAGAGGGAATTGCTCTAAAAGCCCCACAAGTCCATAATATTTACCGAGTACTTACAATATTGAGTACTTACAAGGAGTTACATGCTTGTAACAATAATACTCCAAGTCACAAAAACTATTAAATTCTACTCAGTGTACTCTTCCTCAGACAGGGACTAAACCTTCAGAGTTCTGCTGCTCCATGGGACATTACTAGGCAATTTTTATTTCCTTCTTCATATTTATAAATTTTCAAAAACGTCTATAATGATTGTGCATTACATTTATAATTAGACAAGAACATATTTTTTAAAAATATTTATTTATTCTGAGAGAGCGTGTGCGCATGGCAGGGAGGGGCTGAGAGAGGGAGAGAGAGGGAATCCCAAGCAGGCCCCATCCACACTGTCAGCATGGGCCCAATGTGGGGCTTGAACTAATGAACCATGAGATCATGACCTGAGATCAAGAGTCAGATACTTAACTGACTGAGCCACCCAGGTGCCCCTAGATAAAAACATCTTTTAAAGATACTTAATTTGGGGGCACCTGGGTGGCTCAGTCAGTTGAGCTTCTGACTTCAGCTGGCTGGAGCCTGCTTCAGATTCTGGGTCTCTCTCTCTCTCTCTCTCTCTCTCTCTCTGCCCTTGCCCTGCTTTCTCTGTCTCTCTCAAAAATAAATAAACATAAAAAAGTTTTTAAAAAACTGATTAAAAAAATAAAGATACTTAATTTTAGGAAAATTTCACTCCAGGTGACCTGAGTTTTAAACTTTTTAAGTCATTCCACAGTGATCCGTTCTCCAAAATTCACAGATAGGTATGCATCTTAGGTATTGTCCTTGGTATTAAGGAAAATGTGATCGAAATGGTGAGAAGAAAACTTGTAGAGAAAAAATCAAAATAATTAAGTGTTAACAGACATCTATTAAACACGATGGACAAGTTTTCAAGAAGCGGGTAGGAGGTTCAAGCTTGACCTCGAAGGGCAGAGGTGGGTAGAGGTAACAGGAACAGGCCAAATGACCCAGGACCCTTAAAGAAAGAAAGAGCACAAGTGTTGGACTTGGCACAGTAGGGAATAAAAAGCCACTGTAAGTTCCTAGAAAAGGCAACAATGCTTCTTCTTCATTCATTCATAATAATGATTATTCATTCATTATTATTCATAATAATGAAACACTGATAATAATAAATTACTTACATCACGAAAAATACTCTGGCACATGAAAGGAGGGATACAGAGACCTAACAAACACAGATCCTACCCTCAGGCAGGTTATTAACAAAGTATCACTACGACATACAAACACAAGAAGGATATCAGTAGGTATGTAAGAGAAGGAGAGGACCTTGGCAGGTGAGTGATGAACAGTCCAGCAGAGGAGACAAAGAGTCTTCACAGAGGAGATAAAATAATGAAAGCAGTATTTGGGGAAGATTACTGGAATAATCGATTCCATCTATTAGTCACTCCTCAAGTTAAGGTGATCTAACTATATTTCTCATTGAATACTGACACTAACTCTGCCACATAGGCATCGGGTCCATTTTACAGATGAGGAAAACTGAAACTCAAAGAGATGGAACTACTTGTCAGGGCTAAGATTCAAACACAGATGTCTATGATTCCAAACCCAAATTACTTCTAGAATGCCGTACATATAATCATTAGAGTGAAAAACATTTACTTAATTCAACTATATGACATATAATTTTTACAGAATTTAACAGACATTTCTATTTCCAGTTCTTGTGAGAATTCCCACCTGGCTAAACCATCCACCACTTCCTGACAGAACTATTTGGCTATCCCCAGTAAGTCTTTCCTTTGACTAAAGACAGTGATTGTATTAATTTAAGTAAGAGTATATACTTCTCTTGAAATGGAAGTACATCTTAAGGAAACCAAATAACCCAAATAGCAAATCTGAGAAAATAAATATAATTTGTGCTGTGTGCAAAAACAAAGAAAAGGTTTGACCAAATAGAGATTTTCCTGGGGCAGATAAGACAGACCAGAGGTGGAGAAATCAGCAAGGAGGCCACTATTGTGATTTAGGTGTGTAATAGAACAAGCCAAGCTTAGGAATAAAAGAGAAAGGGGTGAATCTACAAGACATTTTTTATGGAAGAAACAGTGAGACTATAATCAATACTCTGCCATGCAGAGGAATAAGTACAAAATAAAAGGCTCTGTACATAAAGATTTATGAAGTCAAGATGTACGCTCATGAAACATCTAGAGAGAAAGAAAATATATAGTTATTATGCAACCATGTTCAACCATCAGAGAAAGGGGGAAGGAGGAATGCACACCAATAACTGGAACTTAGAGCCTCAGAAGCCAGAGAGGACTGTGATGGCCAGAGGAGCCATAAAAAGGTATGAATTCCAAGCACAGGGAATATCATGGACCTACAATTTCACAGAACAGTAATTCTAAGTAATGATCAGAAGACTCAGAGAAGTCTTGTTAGCATTGATGCCTATTGTCTAGACTCTACATGCTAATCACTATGTCTCACAGTTTCTCTATATTATGTAATCATTAAGGCAATATGACAACCAAACATAGTATTCATCTACAGACTGAAGTTTTTTTTCTTCCTGGACTCAGATCTATGGAAATGTTTTCACTCATAGAAATCCATTAGATCTTTGCCGATATGAAGATATTTCCTACAGTATTTTTAAATGATTATCTAAAGGTTAAGAATGTAATGTTGACTGGTTCATCCTTTGAAACAGAGCAGCTACATACCCTGATGATGAGAAAACTTTGCTTTGTGTACAGCAGTGTGCTTCCCCAGTGATGTTTTGTTTGATTAAGGGAAGTTTCTCAAGGGCAGAGCCTCCTAACTTCATTGCTCTTGTCTCTTTCACAAAGACAGGGAAAGTACGGAGAAGGTACTATATATATATATATGTATGTATGTATATATGCCTGCTGAATGAAAGAATTTGAAATTATAATAATGATTGCATCCTGAAGAGTCAACAGTAGGAAAAAAAAAAAAGGAAAATAAACTCTGTTTATAAAGATAGAAGGCTAAACTATGTTTCTTGTTTCAACTTTGGAAAACTATCAGAAACATTGAGGTTTCTCTCTGCATACTGAAGGGAAAGAAAAATCTCCCCCAAAACATCAAAATGTACACAGCTAGAGCTCCTTTGCCAAAACAAATATGAGAATCATCACAACCTACCTTCCCACCGAATCCACAACACAAACTTAATAATCTTAAAGGAAACATGAATGTGTTCTTTTTTTTTTCCCACTAGAAAATTAACTAAATCACTCTTTCTGTTAGACCATCTCGCATCTGTACGCAATGAGAAATCCTTAGGCTCTGTCCCCTCCAGTGTCGGAGACCATGGAGAAGATAAACTCATGTCAATTTCCAAAATCACCATGAAGAGTGCTTTTAATTCCCATTAGTCACTGGCATTATTTGAATAAAATAGGCTCCTCTTTAGACACAATGCACTTTTCAGTTACCTACCACCTACCACCTACTTTACTGCCTAGCCCTCTTGATTTTTTCGATATGCTTTCATTCTCATTTTAATACATGTCTTCATTTCCTGAATCAAAACATAAAAGGCTAATTTCTCCTAAAATCTGCTTATAGAAATGTTGCTAACCAAATATAAAAAATATCATAAAGAAATTAATTAGGGGCGCCTGGGTGGCTCAGTCGGTTAAGCGGCCGACTTCAGCTCAAGTCACGATCTGGAGGTCCGTGAGTTCGAGCCCCACGTCGGGCTCTGTGCTGACAGCTCAGAGCCTGGAGCCTGTTTCAGATTCTGTGTCTCCCTCTCTCTCTGACCCTCCCCTGTTCATGCTCTGTCTCTCCCTGTCTCAAAAATAAATAAAACGTTAAATAAATTAAAAAAAAAGAAATTAAATATAAAAGTGACAGGCAGGATTTGTCAAAAATAATATATAGTAATTAAAGATTCTCTGAATCTCTAGTTAATCTGGGTCACTCTATTATTTACTGCAGGGTTCTGAATCTGAAATGTCCTTAGGAACCCTCTGAGGAGCTTGTGAAAATGAAGAGTCCTGGACTCCTCCCCCTACAATGGACAGTTAAAGCTACTGAGCAGCTCAGAAACGTTCATTCAAGGATCTCTACGTTAGAGACATAGGGTGCATACCTTAAGCATGCCAGATACCTAGTTTAGTGTCAAATGTTAGGCACTTGAATGAAATCTCACACACACACACACACACACACACACACACACACACACTCCTACCTAGTGGTCATGGGGGCAAGAATGTGACCACTAGGTGTTCAGTTGAAAAGCTTATCCAAATCTGGATTACAAAAGTAGTTAAATTGGATATTTTTACCAGCCATTAAAGACCACAATCTTGACATCATTAGCCACATTCCAAAAGAACCAAAGCACCCGTTAAGTGGCACCTTTTTAAGAAGTAATTACCAGAAGCCACTCTTATATCAGACTTTGCTTTAGGGGAGGAAGGCCTGACTCTACAAAGAGAGTCAGAAGTTGCAGCCAGTGTCTCAACATTTTAAAAATTCTGTATAGTTTGCTGGAGCGGAGATGAAACATTTATCCTTCTCTTGCAACCACTTTGGTTTCCAGGGGACTGACTCACAGCTGAGGCAGGCGGACGAGAGGTACATCCGTAGACACACACACAACACACACCAAAGTTAACTGAAAAATTTCAAAGTGCCTTTTTATGCCTTTAACTCAAAGATGAACACATTTCAAGGTGACCCAATCCTCAAGTGACAGACAGTGTTTTAAAAGGGCCAGAGCTCTCCACTTAAACAATTTCTAGTGACATGTTTAAATCGTATCCTCAAGGGCTCTATCTGCTGTCCTATTTACCAGTCTTTCTTTCCTGGCAGAGGCATCTCATTTTAAGTGAGCGCTTGAAGTTCGTCTTCCTTCCTAACAATTAAAATCTACGGGGCTTAGATGCCTTAAAAAAATTTTTTTAACTTAAGAGGCACCATGGAAAACTTTTAATTATTTAACTATATGACCAACCCAAATTATTACTTTATAGGTTTTTTCTATTTATCAGAACAGTATCAGAATAATAAAAGACAGCCTCATCATCATGCTTATGAGCAAACAGTAAAAGAACTTATAAGGTAAAATCAAAGCTAGCATTCATAAAAGGATAATCATAACATTCACTGTGTATGTATTTTATATATAGAATAGGAAGGATTGTTTTCATCTTTCTTCACTAAAATATTACCCTTAGCCATTACAAAATGAGAAGATTACACTAGAAATCTAAAAATTGGGTTCCTATAGTTAATGAAACATGACAAGCTGGTCTTACTCAGTTCCTTCACAGAAACTACTCCCTTCACCAAAATACCCTTCACCAAAAAACCTCCCCTGAATTGTTCTGTATCTTTCCAATCTGACTACTTCTCTGTAATGATTTACGTGACTAACTCCCTTAGCTGACTGTGAGCTACAGGGAGAGCAGAGAACAGGCAATATTCACTTTGGTATCCCAGCTATTCCCATAAGCATCCAGAACCAAGTGCCAGGAACAGTGGGCACTCCACAGTTTGTTTTTTAAAAGACAGACTGGGTGGCTCAGTCTGTTGAGCACCTGGCTCTTGATTTTGGCTCAGGTCATGATCCCAGGGTCGTGGGATGAAGCCCCACATCAGACTCTACGCTGACTGTGGAGCCTGCTGGAGATTCTTTCTTCCTCTGCTCCCTCCCCAACTTATACTCTCACTCTCTCTCTCTAAAATAACAAAAAATTAAAAAATACAAAGAGACAAGACAAAGAAATTTAAAAAACTAAAACCCCTTTACTCTGATCACTTGGAGATAACTTCCAGGTCCCCACCCCGAGACACTCTGAGGCACATCAGCACATCTACATAAGGAACTTCCAGAGGAAGGCTGGTTTTAACATGTCATCCCATAAAATTTCTAATGCAATGACATCTAAACCTACTCTCCAATCTACCAAAGATTGGATATTTCCATTCTCTCCCAAGATAAACTTCTTCTCTGAAACAAACTGCCATGGTTGAGATGTGGATCATGGGGGTGCCTGGCTGGCTCAATTGATACAGGCTGCGACTCTTCATGTTGGGGTCATGAGTCTAAGCCCCATGTTGGGTGTAGAGCATACTTTAAAAAAAAGAAGAAGAAGAAGAGGAAAAGAGAAAAAGGTTAAAAAAAAAAGTGGATGAATGTAAGAAAACAAAAAGCTTTCACAAAGACACAGGCAAACCTCAGAGGGTCACATTAAAATTATTCACCAATTGTTGACATGCCTTCTCTCGTCTTACAGATTGAGTAACCCCGTTGGTACCAAGAGACGAAGTGTGGTGGTTAAGCATACAATGTTAGCACCAAACCACCTAGGTTTGAATTGTGTCTCTGCCACATTAACTCTGCATAAACTCTGCCTAACTGGTTTTTGGCAAATTATTTACACCTCTCTGTACCTCAGTTTACACATCTGTAAAAAGGGCATCACAACAGAATCTTCACAGTGCTGTTGTGAAGACTAATTGAGATAACACAAAAAGTATTTAACACAGTGCCTAGCACATAGCTTAAGTCCTATGTTAACCACTATCTTTGTACCTGGCGTCTAGGCAGTGTCTGGCACATGGCTGGTATTAAATAAAGAATATTCTCAAGCATCCTGCGCTTTGCCTAACTTTAAGATTTAAACTTTCATTCCAGGGGTGCCCGGGTGGCTCAGTTGGTTAAGCATTCAATTCTTAGCTTCAGCTCAGGTCATAATCTCACAGTTGGTGAGTTCCAGCCCCACATCAGGCTCTGACAGCGTGGAGCCTGCTTGGGATTCTCTTTCTCCCTCTCTCTCTCTATCAATGCCCCTCTCACTCTCTCTCAAAATAAATAAATAAACTTTAATAAATAAATAAATAAATGAATAAATAAATAAATAAAATTTCATTCCAAATACTTAAAAAATTTTAAAATAACTTTGCAGTGGAAAATCACCATTACCAAAATCTACATTCTACACCAAAGTTATGCTTTAGCAGGAGTGGCAAAAATGAGCTCCCTAAATCCCCGATTCTTATCTAAGTTCTTAAAGGGAAAATAAAAATTATAATGCAAGAGGGCACTTGGTTATCACAATCCATTTAAGGTACAGTTTAGGTACATCTATCTAATTTCTTAAATAGACAAAAAAGTAACTGCTTATCACATTTGCAATTATTTTAATTGTAGACTTGGCTTGATGCCCAGCTCCTGAATCAGATGTAGGTCTTTGAAAGCAGAACTATCTTTGTCCATCTTGTATCCAGGGTAATATTACCCAGTACACAATTCGTACTCAATAACTAACTATTTTTTGAATGAATAAATATGCTTCATAAAATACAAAATCCCATCATGGTTCTTGGTTTGACAACTAGCCAAAACTAATCTCCTTTATCTGTGTTTTAAATAAGTAAGTTGCCCTTTCCATTTGTTCTGACTTGCACTACAGAAAAGTCTCCCCAGAGAAAAATAATCTCTACATTCCTCAGTAATCATGGCCCCTGATCATTCCAATTGCGGATATATGCCTAAAACAACCCCTTATTAATGCGCTACAGAAAATCCATAGACTTGTCCCCATTCCTCCAAATTAAAAATCAGTTTTGTTACTTTTTTTCCTATTGTTTTTCAGATATAAGCTATTTGAAATTTTTCTTTCTGTACACAAAAGCTGACAGATACACAGATACAGAGTGGAAAGGTCTTAGAAGTCACCTAATACAATATCCCTACTTTCCAGATGTCTCCAAAGAAAATCACAATTGAAATAAAGTCACACTGTCAACATGATTCCTAAGCCTCTTGGGACAAAACAAATATCAACTTTAATGATATTCAGAAAAGAGGGAGGTGTACATCAGCCAGCTCCTGTCTACAAAGAAAAGCCAAGGCAGAAGCCCCAGTTCTCCCAAGCAAGTAGTTCTAAATTCACTTGTTCATTCAACAGTTACGTTTGAGGGCTTTCTGGCATGGTAGACGCTATTCTAGGTGCCTGAGATACATCAATGAACAAAAAGAAAGATCACTGCCCATGCTGTACCTACACGTTAGGCAGAACTTTGGAGGCATCCAGGAGAATAAAGAAAAGAACATAGGTTCATTTTAAGAGAATGCGCAGGGCCAGAAGCAAACCTTAGCACCACTAGTGGTTCTCAAACTTGAATGTGTTTCAGAACCATCCAGAGGAATTATTAAAAACTCGGAAGGCCCTGCGCCACCCCAGAGCTTCTGATTCATTAAGATCTCAATGGGGCCTCAAATGTCCATTGACAGATGAATGGATAAAGGTGTGGTATATATATACAATTGAGTATTACTCAGCAAAAAGAATCAAATCTTGCCATTTTCAGCTACATGGATGGAACTAGAGGATATTATGCTAAGCGAAATTAGTTAGACAAAGATAAATATCATATGACTTCACTCATATGTGGAATTTAAGATATAAAACAGATGAATATAAGGGAAGGGAAGCAAAAATAATATAAAAACAGGGAGGGGGACAAAACATAAGAGATTCTTAAATATAGACAACAAACTGAGGGTTGCCGGGGGGGCTGTGGGTGCAGGGATGGGCTAAATGGGTAAAGGGCATTAAGGAGGGCACTTGGGATGAGCACTGAGTGTTATACATAGGGGATGAATCAAAGGAATCTACTCCTGAAATCATTATTGCACTATGTGCTAACTGGGATGTAAACTAAAAAATATATATAACATATACAATATATACATATACATATATACATATATATATATATATATATGGCAAAAAAAAAAGTAGAAAAAATATCTCAGTGGGGCCTTAGAATTTACATTTCTAATAAGCTCTCATCTAATGTAGACACTGCTAATCTAGGAAGCAAACTTTGAGAACCACTGACCTAGTTGGAAACAAAACGAGTAACCTGGCCAGAACCATAGGCTGCTTGACACCAGGCCCAGATTTAGGGGTTTCTCCCTTCTAACTCCAAAATGGTCCAGTCTTTATGAAGATATACTTGCCCGCTTAGGGCAAACACTGCCCAAAGAAAAATGTTTTTTTAGCTCTATGTTTGAGTTGGAGAAAATAAGAAATAAATGCTTTAAGTATAAAAGACCTTAAGCAGACTGCACTGACCACTAAACACTGACATAAAAACTAACAGTAAAGTTAGAGAATTTGTTCTTTCTTTCATGTGTCTAAATGCCATGATAAAAGCATGTTTTCCCTAAAGGGCTTTATCATAAGGGCCAGGTTCAGTCTCAAATGAACCTATTAATTAAAAAAAAAAAAATCTATTAACTAAAAGTATATACACTAAAATATAAATAAGTGATTGGATTAGTAACAATTTTAGTTTTTTTTGTGCTAATTGTATTTTCTAAAATTTTTACAATAAACATGCATTTCTTTTGTAATAGGAAAGAGAATAAAAGTTACTTTCTTTAAAAAAGTGACAGTGTTCATTTAAAAAGACCTTTAATTAGAAAACTATAAAAGGCATTAGTTAATATGCAGCATAAATTAATACTGAATGATTTTTTTTCTTAGTACATAAATTCAAATAACTTATTTTACATTTTAGGTTAAATCTCTGTCTGGATTAATGATTAATATCAGTGAAGGAAAAAAATCCTTGAAATATATCTGATTTTATTTTAACAAAGAGAATAAAACAAAACCATGATCCTTTATATAACTGCATAAAAATTACATTTACTATTATTCTACATAGCAATTGTGGGGTTTTTTTGTCATTTAGGATTTTTTTTAAGTTTATTTATTTTGATGGGAGGAGACAGAAGAGAAAGAGAGCAGAAGTGAACATGTGAGGGAGGGGCAGAGAGAAAGGGAGAGAGAATCCCAAGCAGGCTCCACACTGTAACCACATAGTTGGACGTGGGGCTCAAACTCATGAACCCCAAGTTCATGACCTGAGCCAAAATCAAGAGTCAAATGCTTAACCAACGGAGCTACCCAGGTGCCCCACAGCAATTTTTTTTTTTTAAGTTTTTTAACGTTTATTCATTTTTGAGAGACAGAGTGCGAGTGGGGGAGAGGCAGACACAGAGAGGGAGACACAGAATCTGAAGCAGGCTCCAGGCTCTGAGCTGTCAGCACAGAGCCCGATGCGGGGCTCGAACTCACGAATTGTGAGATCATGACCTGAGCCGAAGTCGGTTACCCAACCACCGAGCCACCCAGGTGCCCTGCCCCACAGCAATTTTTTGTCATTACTATTACTTTTCAACAGATGTATGGATGTGATGGGAATTCTTCCAAGTTAAGAAAGCTTTGATTGTATTTCTTGAAAGAAAAATAAACATGTAAGTTTTGGAAAAATAATGTTGTATCCTTGATGTGTACAAAGTTAAGACATCCATATCCCTGAAGATACCAAGGTAAGACCTACACTCCATCTCTATACCCCATCCACCATCTATCTGGATCTTCTAATCTAGGGGTATTCCTTATTACTAAAGTCCACATTCCATAGATACAACTAGAGTTTATTTTATTTATTTATTTATTTATTTATTTATTTATTTATTTATTTATTT